>NC_140970.1:13621401-13676401 GCF_056783735.1 Eptatretus burgeri
TTGCTTGTACCATTCCATGAAAGAATGCTATAGTGTTTGTGTCCCACTTTCTGGAATCAGTTGTTTTTGTGCATACATAGTGAAGAGTCGTGGAAGAGCTAGGACATTGAACGGATCAGGATGTAACAGGACACAAAAGGAACAGTGGAGTGAGGGGGAAAATATCTACAGCAGAGTTGAAGGCCGAGAAACTATCAACAAAATTCCATCGAGAGCACTCAACGCCAGAGAGTTTTGGACATTCCTGTCTGAAATTGATGCAGAATATGGAGATGTATGTGATCTACCACTGATGTGCGATGGCCCAGTCACGGCTCTGTTCTCAAGCGGTTCTTCTCCCTCAAGTCTGAGATCGACCAATTATTGAGAGAAAAAATGTCTGCCCATTGATGAAATAAGTAGCTGCTTGGTTGGCAGACCTGGGCTTTTTAGCTGACATTACTGGACAGCTGAATGTGCTGAACGCAAGCTTGCAAGGGAAAGACAATCATGTCACAAATGTCCTCACACATGAAAGCATTTGCCATGAAGCTCCGTCTGTTTGAGAGACAAGTCAGTGAACCCAATGCTACACACTTCCCCTCTCTGTGGGAGGTAATTGACATTTTCCCAAATGCCAACATTCCTGAGCAGATGGGGAAATATGTGACAGTAATCACATCATTAATCACAGAGTTCAACAGGTGCTTTCAGGATTTATTTGCCATTGAGAAAGACATTAATATGTTCTCATGCCAGTTCTCTATTAATGTGGATGAAGTACCAGAAGAAAGCCTGGTGTTGGCTTCATGGTTAGGGTGGCTGGCTTGAGGTCTTGAGTTCAAGCCCCTGTCATGCCAATGAATTAACACCAGGTGAGTTGACTCAGCCTGCCATCCTTCCGAGGTTGACGAAACGAGTACCAGCATGCTGGTAACAGGGAGTGTTGCATCAGCGGCACAGCCGCACCCCCATAAAAATGATGCAGCCAAGCAGCAACAGGCTGCATACAAATAAATACAAGCACCAGAGGTCATCCAGTTGGAGCTCATCGAGATGCAGTGTGATGACACACTCCGCAGTCATCACCAGCAGCTCCCACTGCGAGAATTCTTCAGGAGCTTGGAAAAGTCCCGATTTCAACAGACTCGGCACCATGCAAAAGGAATGCTGAGTTTGTTCGGCTCTACATTTGTAAGCAAACATTTTCTCTAATGATGCTTAACAAGAGCATTTTGAGATCAAATAAAAGTCACCTTTGCGATGTCCTGCAAATCACATCAACAAACCTCATGCCCGATGTCACAGTGATTCTCCGGTCCAAGGCACAACATCACCGTTCTCATTAGAAGTGTTACTGGTGAATACAATTCGTAAAATCTCTTCGAACTCACTTTTTAATCGACGAAAATGCTATTCGACTCATTTAAATTGCAATGTAAATGATGTTGGCTACTGTTTGCCACATGTCTGAGTGTGCTGGTATTTATTATTCTGTATTTTTTTATTATTATAGTAAGCCTGTGGCCTGCGATATTCATCATTTTTCTGCGTCTGGCCCTCGGTGAAAACGGTTTGGACACCCCTGACCTCGATAGATAGAGGGAGACTTAGACAAACAATGGGTGTGGTGAGGAATGGGGTGCAGAAGAGGTTGCATAGAGTGGACAAAATTGATACAAAAGGAAAGTCCAAGAAGTCAAAACTGGGAATTTTGAAGGTGGGATCGGGGGTGGGGTTAATGAGAGAATAAAAGATCATGGTTTTGAATTGGGGATGATCTGAGATGGTGGTGAACAGCTGTCTTGAGGACATGGATGGAAGAATGTGATGAAGAGGATGTGGAAGTTGGTTCCACAGGTGGGAAGAAGGGCAAACAAATGAGTGGAGGTGAGTTGTGATCCTGGAGTTACGTAGTTTCACCAGAAGGGGTTGATGGTGGACCATGTGTAACCTGCAGAAACCTGTGGGGGGAGGGGAGATACAGCATGGAAAGAGCAAATGGTGCAAGACCAGAAAGGAGGCGGTAAAAGACAAAGGGACCACCGACCTGTCTGTGATGGTAGTGATGGGCTCGGCTTCATCGTGGGAGGTTCCAATAATCTTGAAAGCCTTGTAAACGGCGTTAAGCTGAGCAAGATGTGAGACAAGGGAGCCAGCCCAGAAGGGAGAATAGCACTCCATCGATATGCGGTTGAAGGCCTTTTTGGTGGATATGAGTTCAAGTGTGCCAAGGAATGACTTTGTACGACAGAGGATGCCCAGTCAGCTGGCTTTGGAAGCCAACTTTGAAATGTGGTTTTCTCAATAAAGATCATGGCTGATAGTGAGACTCAGGAATGTGAATGACTGAACTTCCTCAAGAGGATTGTTAAGAAAGACGTTGGTAGGCGTTAAGATCTCACTGTATTCCTCATGAAGAGTAAGCAAGTTATCACCAACACACTGAAAAAATTACACATTTCCTGTGACCTTGAGTCAAATGATAGGCCTTGTCAGATGTGTTGTGAAAGATGGGCCTCAATGTTCCCCAGCTAACTCCACAAGAAAGTGATCATATTTGGGCCCGTTAACTAAGTCGTCATCATGTTGGTTGGTGATGGTCTGCATTCTGACATACAAGATGGATTCTGTAAATATGGTAGTTTCAGCCAAGCACCTCCAAAAATGGCGAGTTTATGTTTATCTTGCATTTTGCCAAATTTCATGATTGTCGTCACAAAGTGCACAAATGCTTTGTCTGTTCACAAATCTGCCAGATTTAGGAAAAAAACGACCAGCAAAATTGTTTGCACAGTGTCCCATTGGCAAAATGGTTCCAGTTGTCTGACACTTGTTTATTTGTTTGCACAAATTTGTCCTCACCGACGAGCATTGCACTGTTGTAGCTGTGATTCAATCAAAGCAAAGTTGTCGTTTCGTCTTCTGGCCAACTCGGTTATATCCTCCATCTGTTTCCACTATATTAATTGCCAAATATGAATGTTGCACTGTAATATGTTCTGCAAACTTTATACAACAAAATAGAAATTTAATTTAGTAGATATAATGGACGATCCAATTTCTTGATGGAAATTGAATCTAAATCGACAAATGAATCGTCATATCGCACACATCCATCCACTCGATGTGAGGTCATGTAATGAATTTGTGAAGAGCTTTCAAAAAGATTTGGCGAATATTTAAAAACAAAGTTACTGCGAACACGTGACTGTGCTTCACTTAAACTTATTGACCAACAGCCCAGCCAATATTTTTTGCTTGTTGTGTGGATCTGTATCATCTAAATTTGTCTCAAAGTCAATGACTACTACGAATTATCCTCACCAACGTTACGTTCGGCCGGGGAAAGTCTTTGTTTGTCCGAAGTCTTTCACGAACCCGGCTTGTCAATCCTGAAGTTTGATTGAAGGTGGCAGGAATTTCGGATTTGTCAATGGTGCTGCGTGGTGATACCTCGCCGATTCTTTGCGAAAGACACGGTGGGATCTTTAACATGCACCAGTGCCTAGTGTGCTGAGAGACAGTCTTGCAGCTTAACATCCTTCTGATGGACGGCACTCTCATTAGATGGACACCTCGCCCTGCATAAAGAACACCAGGTTGACAGCTCATTGCTGGGTCAAAATTCGAACTCAGCCTAGACAGCTCAGAGGCGAGTGTGCATCCCTCTAAGCTATCCTGCCAGCTTGTACATCCTGATATCGACACAGAGCAGAAATGGTTCCAAGGATGCAAGATGGTTAACCCTATACTCAATGGCAAATTATTTGAAAAATAGGTAAAAATCCCACCACAAAGAACTGCTTCAACAAAACATATAGTTAATTATCTTGCAACCACATAAACACAACCAGGACAGCCATCTTTTAAACACAACCCGATGCGAAATATAGTCGATGCGAGAGGGCAGCATCTCTTGTCCGCATCAAACAACATGGCAGCTTTATTTCGATCTGATTTCATTGGGAACTGAACCCAGTAACACGCAACTCAGAAACGGAGCCCTTCATGTTCTAATCGAATCCGACCAAAACCTGCAGAGCCATCTTGCTATTATGATAGCTGCCACATGGTGGGGATAGTATGCTGTCCATGTTCACTCAGCAAATCATTGTTTTTCTTAGTTTTATATGTATATAATGTTCTGATTATAATAAATTAATAATATTGTAGCAAATTTCTTGGTCACGTTTTAATAGCATATTTATTATCCTATTAAGGATTGTGATTGAAAAGGTTTAGCAGTCACATCTGCATGCCTGGTGTTGGCTTAATGGTTTGGGTGGTGGACTTGGGATCCTCAGATCCTGAGTTCATAATCCCACTTTCTGTTGAATTAATACCAGGTGGGGTGGACTCTGCCCGTCATCCTTCCGAGGTCGGCAAAAATGAGTGCTTGCTTGCTGGTATCCTGTGTCAGAGTGGCGACCTGTCCAGGATTGTGTCCAATAGCCAAGGAGACTGCGAAGGCAGCACCAACACTCTGCACAGGGTATGGTCCCAATGGATTGATGGATGGAGTCGCATCTGCCGCAGTTAATTGCAAAGTTGGATTTTGGGGATCATTTAAATAATTTATGAAGGAGTTATTTGAAGTATAAATTGTAAAATTTAAACAAAATTACCCCTGTAATGGTTCAAAAAGACTGGCTTCATGATGTTGAACTGGTTTTATGGTGTGACACCGACATTTCCTCATTTCCCTTCATGACCAAGTCGATTGTATCGTCTTGATTACATACAGATTGTATCGTCCGATAAATGAAGGAAATAATATGAGAATAACTTTGCACACTTGCAATCTTTCACAAATGAATAAAAATAGTAGATTTCACAGCCATTGTTTCAACCACAAATATCTGTTGCCATTGACAACAACCACAAATAGCTGTTGCCAATGACAACAACCACAAATTGACAAATAGCTCTACAGACCATTTATTTTTCTACAGTTTCAAGGGCTTATGGAAGAGCTGTCACACACATATCGCACATACACATGCAGACAGAGAAAACAGAAAACCCTGAATTTGACTTCAGACAAACAGAGCCATCAACACTGGGGGAATTTCCCAGAACAAATTGGGTTCTGGTGGTGCCATCTCGTGCCGGCGGTTTTCTCTCTCCAGTCGGTGGTGTATATTTATAGAGAAATCTCCCCTCACCGTACCTCATCCTCCACCCCCCCCCCCCACCCCAACTCATGGGATGCCAACACAGGGTTTATCCATGCTCTATCCTCTAAATGCTGAGCATCATGGGAGGAAGTAGCATGTACCCTTTTAATGTCTTTGGTATGACAGCAAAGAGTTATAATCAGACCACCAACCTCACATTCAGAGCTGACACTCTAATGACGTCACTGAGGTCCCAAAAGTCTGTCATCCTGTTTGTCAACTCTACAAACAAACTGAAGCTTTTATAAAACCTGATTTTTGCATCATTGATACACATTAGTTTTTGAGTTTGCCTTATCAAAACGAAGCCTCCTCAGGTGTTATTGTCGTTGTTGTTGTTGTTGTTGTTGTATAGCCCTGGGCAGTTCTCACAAACAAGCCTGTAGCATGGACACAGCCTATCGATCTCCCAAGAGCGACCCAGAGATCTCACATATCCAGGTTGGTGTACCCTGACCTTCCCAAAGGAAGGGCCACGACAGAGTGGGGGAGAGAGAAAGAGACAAGAGGGAAAGGGCTGGTCCATGGAGACTGATCAGCACTCTGACCGTGCTGCCCTGACAAACCTGGGCAGCAAGGAAGAATGGAGAAGTTTTGGCCCCCGACTTGCATTGAGGATTCAACAACCATGAAAAGGCATCCCCGATAGTTGCTCCTCAGGTGTTAGTGAATAGGCTGGGTCTGTCTGAATCAATATAGTGTTTGCAAGACCGGTTCTTTTGATATTGTTCTCAGATAATGAAAAATATCGTGATATTCCATTTACAGATGCAAAGTCTCATATTGTGGCTGATTAAACTTTTCTCACCTATTTTGCTCTAATTGTGTGTTATCTTCTCCAAAGATTTATTTGAATTTTTCCCTTTTTCCTTCAAACCGACTGAAAGACTCATTCTTAGATCCATTGTTTGGTACTACCTCAAATTCCATACAACCAACTTAGTGGGGCAACTTAACATAACAATTGTGCATTTTGTGAGGAAAGCACCAAATTTGGCACACTAGTAGCCTATCATATTATGAACAGATTTGGATATTGGGCCATCTCAAATTCAGCCTCTGATGCCTGTGGCAGCCATTTTCCACTGCCATCAAAATTTTGAGATGGCCCAATATCGAAATCTGTTCATAATATTGTTGCGGATTCGCGCCCGCCAGCGTGCGAACGGCCACGTAACTCGAATCGCGGCACGTCGCCCACCGGACGGACAATCCTGTCGTGACCCTCTCGGACTAACGCCGGGAACTAGTCACGGGTGGACCTTTCGGCCTCACCACGATCGTGCCAATCGGCCCCCGCGTGGGATAGGGTTGCTCGCCAAATTCGACCTACCTAAGTACCCACACGGAGGGTAGACCGGGCGATCGCACCTCGCCGCAGGTCGACTTCGGACACGGGCCACTTTAAGCGACCCGTTCCGTACTATCGGGATAACCGAGCGGTGTTATCGTCGGCCTCGACGGTTCGATTAATTATCGGGCGTTTTAGCCCACGACCAACCCTTTACGTGAAGTAAGATGGAGATTCAATAAAGGAAAAGACGAAGCGAAACGGGAAAACAGTTCAACATAAAGCACATTTATTTCGCGATGAACGGAAAGCACACATATACAATTACACCAAAAGCAAGTGTAAAAGAAGAAGAAGAAACACACAATAATGCACAAAAAGCAAATGTAAAAGCAAAAGACAATGCAGAGCTAACCGACTACCGAGCACACAGCAACACTTATACAGTTTTAGTTCACAGACGGCGCCGACAACACATATACTCAAAGCAAAAGAAAAAGGGACCACCCTCCACTATGAGGGGGCAGACGGCCTGGGGCCGAGACCACGTCGAGCCTACCCGTCTGGTGATGAGCCGCAAAATGGCGCTGGCGCCCCGACTCCGCGGGCCTCGCTGGGACTGCCTGGTATGGGGTGGGAACGGGGCCCCCTTCTCGCACTATCTCAGCGCGGGGGGAAACAGGATGGGGGTTGTTGATGCTCGGGGGAAGGAGGATATCTCCCTGTCTCGGGTCCCGCGACGAGCGTCTCCACCACGACCTCGGTCGCGTTGCCGGCCTCTCCCCTCCGCAGCTCCCCGACTCTGACACGAGCACCCCCTCGACCGCCTTCGCCGCCACCACCTCTCCAACTCTCCACAGCTCCGTCCAACTGCCTTCTCCGACTCCTCTCTTGACTGGCTCTTCCCAACTCCACCGACTCCGAACTGCCTCGACTGGCTCCTACTGCTTCTTCTTCCCAACTCAACTCCGAACTCCACTTGACTGACTCCTACTACTTCTTCTTCCCAACTCCACCGACTGCCTACTGCCGACTTCGAACTGCTTGATTGACTACTACCGCTTTTCGGCGAGCGAACGCAGCCCTTTATAGCCCCCGGGGCCTCGCTCCTTCGCCTTCGACCCTTTACCTTCGACCCTTCACCTCTGGCTGGCTCCCCATTGGACCGAGGAAAAGTGGGCGTGAATGCTTTTTGATCCATGAATTTGCATATAGCGATATTACTCCAACTCACCTGGAGGCGGGGCCAAATCGCCCCACGCTCGCCGATAGGACGGAACAGAAGTGGGCGTGAGTCGTTTTTGATCCGTTTTCTTCGGAAAGGTTGTGATGTTTCTGCACACGCTGCTCGGTGCGCGCCCTGCACATGTCCAGTATCGGTGCCCACAAGCGGCGCGGAAATGGCAGTGATGCGATGGTTGCGAGAGCGAGATGTGACGGTAAAGGTCGTGGCTGTTGGCGTTGTTGTTGTTGTGAAGCGGCGTTGCGGCTGGTGGTTGTTGTGTGATGGCTGTTGAGACGTGGTTGGTGGTGGTAGTAATGGCGGCTGGTCCAAAATAAAGATAGTAAAAGAAAAACGGCTATCGAGAAGGGTCGCAGCCCGAATGAATGACATTTATTCCCTCGAAACAACGGGTTTGGGCCTAACTACACATATACTTACAGAGATATCTCACCTAAGGGACCTGAATGGTGGTTTGCGAATTTCGTCAACCACAACACTACCCCCTCCCCTTTTTACAGACTCGTCCCGAGTCGTCAAATTTTCGTGTGCCATAATGTGTAGTTTTCCCCGAGTACATTTTACCTACGGATCCCTGAGTGCGACATTCATGGTATTCGTGTCCCCAAAATAAATAACCTGAGGGCTGAGTAACTAACTAAACAAACTCACTCACACGGACGACTTAAATAAAATTGCCGGCGCTAAGACAGACATGCCGGGGGCGCACTCATATGTACAGTACATCTTAACCTTAACTTACAAATTTTACACTAAACCATGGCCCAGGATCAATAAACTCTGCAAAAAGAAAGCAGTTAGCAGGGAGCCAGGCTGCCCGCATGCAGTCTCTGGCTCAAACAATGCAGGTGACAGGGAACGTGGCCGGCTGCTCACACGCAGTCCAAGGCCTTCCCTTTTTAACTGAACGCAGTGAACCACAACGGTGCATGGGCTGCACAAACGCAGTCTCTGTGCCAGCTCAAGTGGCACACGCAATGAACACAACGGATGAATGGATGGACACAAACATGGTGCACGGGCCGCCACTGCAGGCCCGTGTTGTAGCTGCCAACAGGGCAGTTCTTGCAGCTTGCAAACTGTTGCCTTGCGGATCCTGGCGCACATGGAAATGAATAGGGGGGGCAAAGCAAAAATTGAACGGGCCTGGTGAACAGGGGCAGTGGGCATGGCATGGCAAAGGTGATCAGGCAAACACAGCCTGCAGAACAAGGCCGCTGCAGGCAAACACAGCCGGCAGATGAACTGGCCGGCACAGGCCTTGCAGAAAACAGCTGCAGACGATCCGGCCGGCACAGGCCTTGCAGCACAGCAGCTGCAGACGATCCAGCCGGCACAGGCCTTGCAGCAAAGCAGCTGCCGACGATCCAGCCGGCACAGGCCTTGCAGCAAAACAACAGCTGCCGATGAAGTGGGCCGGCCTTTGCCTTGCAGCAACGCAGCCAGCAGATGAAGCTGGCCAATCTTTGCCGTTCAGTGGAGGTTGGTGGAGGGAGTGCGGTGGTGCTGGCCACTCGGAAGGCGGGCTCGGACCTACCCTACGGTCTCCCTCCCAACCTATCGCCTTTGCCTGGCATTGTCTATACCCACTCCCTTAATTTGTCAAACCCCAATTTAGCCCCAACTTATTTTTTTTATTTTTACTTCCCCACTATAAATCGTCCCCTAACCCCCTTTACTGTCCTTGTTCGGCTAACCTATCCTGTCACCTAGCCTACTCCCAACCCATACGTTCCCTTCCCGGAGGGGAACAAGGGAGAGCTAGCGTCCTGTGTCGAGGCCCAACGAAGCCTCAGGATGGCCTCCCCAGAGTTCAGCGATCTATAACACAAAGTGGGTCCAGCGGCCCACAACGAGAGTGAGGGGATGGATGGTGCGGAGGGGTACACTTCCTAATCTACCCTAACCATTTAACTGGTAAACTACCCCGGGGCTTTCAACAAGCGCCTCTCGCTTAAACTATTGGTTCTAACAAACCAGATTCCCGTCGCCTGTGTTGGTGTCCTCACAATTTCGGGCCGAGCCCCCCAATTTTCTCTCCGTGCCCTCACACGGTCTCATGGCTGGGACACGTGGCTCCCTTTGGCAGGCATGACCCTCTGCCGAATCTCCCGCTATGGCACCCCCGGGCACTACACTGCCTCCGAGCCTACCAGCTCCCTAAACACCGGGGAGTGCCCCCCATGGCACCTCCCCTGAAACGCACACGTGGCAGGCTGGCTTCCCAGGCCCCTTTCCGAGGGTCACCCGTGCCCACAACACTGCCCACGCGGCTAATGGCGCCCCGGGCCCCCGCACCAAGCAGGCGCACCCGTGCCCACTACGCTATCCCGGCCCCCCATGGGCCCTTGGCCTACTACGGCCGACTAGCCTGGTGCCCGGGGTACCCACTCAGCGATACTCACCTTTCGCAGCCACGCTCCCAGCCCGTCAACAGGGCTCCTGCACCCCTCCAAACGGGTTTCGAGCCTACACTCCCACCAACAACAAAACAACCTCCATTTTTGTTAATTTGACTAACCCAGCTAACTCACTCTACACTGACCCCGGGGTCCCTTGGGCGGGAGTCACTCCTTCCCCCAATCACTCATCGCACCATGCAGTCCCCATTTGCTCCATACACACAGACCTGCTGG
This sequence comes from Eptatretus burgeri, assembly GCF_056783735.1. Classification (NCBI taxonomy): domain Eukaryota; kingdom Metazoa; phylum Chordata; class Myxini; order Myxiniformes; family Myxinidae; genus Eptatretus; species Eptatretus burgeri. Next base: position 13,631,731 of record NC_140970.1, read on the forward strand.
CCTCACTCACTCACCAAGCACATGCTTCCACTTCACTCACCAACTCTTCAACACACTCACCGCTGAACTCTGCCATCCTTCTAACTACCTCCCCTAACTAACTCGTGCTCCCACATCTTCCCTTAAACTATAGCACGTTCCATTTAACCTACGTAGCTAAACTACGTCCCCACTACACATTCATTGTCTGTCACTGTTCTCAAATGTCCCAAAAATTATTTACCCAACCTAAATCTCGCTACAATCCCTCTAACTAATCCATTCCACGGGCCCCATGAGGACTTACCCCTGCCCCATGGAGCCGGTCTAGCTATGCTAACCCTTCCCCCTAACTAGTTTCCATCCTGTGCCCTGGTCAAGGGGGTCTTCCACCCCTTGCCCAGGAATCCTGTGCACCCGAAAGTGAGGCTTGTTTTCCTTTTCTTTCTTTTTTCACATGTGCAGCACCAGCGCGGCAACTCACAGCTCGCGCACTTTGCACCTGCCCGTGACGTCATGCAGCTGCACGTGTACCTCGCCCCTCCTTGGACGGTACCATCCGGCAGGGATACCCCTCCTGCCGGATTCCAACCCCACGTGCAGCTATGACGTCACCGTGCGCATAAAAAAAAACACAAGCCCCACGTCTCGAGGGGTTCCCCACGCGAACACATGTGCTTTGCCCGTTGGAGCTTAACACACACGATCGCGTGGAGAACCCGTCCGGTCCAAATCCATAATCCTGCCTAAACTTTGTCCGTCCGCGGGATCGGCAAATCCACCGCGTGCGTTTCCGGACCGGGACTTCACTCTCGCAAGCGAGCACGTGGGGGCCTCGTGCGTTGCACAGCACGGACCTCGTGCTCACTGCTGGGTGAACCCGGCACGGTCCCCGAAACAACTACAGCCGCTACTCGGCTTTTGTCTCTCAATTGTCGTTGTCGTCTCCGTCGCCATTCAACACACGCACTCCCGCGTGTTACGACGCTAACACACCTCACCATTAAACTCACACCGGGAGACGCGGCTGCATGTTCACACATGCCGACCGACATCTCCCTTAGATACCGCTCTCTCACACACACGGTCTCCCTTGCACTCGGCCGTTCACTCACGCATGCCATCTCCCTCGCACACGTGGCTCCACTCACTCGCGGCCTTCCACTCACTCGTGCCATTTCCCTCACACAAACCATACCACTCACACACGCGGGGGCACTCGCCCGCGGTGCCTCACTCATACACCGTGCCTCACTCACACACGCGGGGGCACTCGCCCGTGGTGTCTCATCCACACACGACGTGCTGGGAAGCACACACTCCAGCACACTCGCCACCACACCACTCACACACGGGGTCGCTTCCACACACGGGGTCTTTGTCACCCACCCGGTCGCTCTCACACACGCCCTTGCACCCGCGCTATGCGTGCGTTGCAGCACGCATTTCGCCACACTCGTGAACACACACCTCGACACCACACACACCGGGACAACCACACTGGGGATTCGTGTCCCCACAAGGGTCTCCGGGGCCTCTATACCCCCCAAGCTCTCCGTGCACCCGTTCGCAGCACTCCTCCCCCCAACCTCGCAAAGCACGACCGAACCCACCTGGTCGTGACTCGCCTCAAGGGGGCATACTCCCTCCCCTCGTTCCTGGAGGAGGCTATCCCGCTGCTCGCACCGGGTCCCTACACGCTCCGCGAGCTCAACCTCATCGTCCTCCACTACCTCTGTGTGTGTGTGTGCGTCTCTAGCCTTGTCATTATCATGCAGTCTCTCCTCTATTTTTTCTGTCTCCCGTGTCTCTATACATTTATAAGTTTCTGTTGTCCCCTCCTGTGTATTAGTCTCTGCTTCTTTCTGGCGTCTTTCCCTTATCTTTATGTAGGTCAACCTTGCTTTCTCCTTAAGTCGCTCCCGTCCTTCCCTGTTTTTCACTCCTTGCTCTTTCACGATCTCCGCGTACCTCCTCCTTGCTTTCCGTATTAATTGTTCTTTTCTCTCCCTCCCAATTACTTTCACCTCGTCTCTTATCTCCCTCGTGCACGTCTCCGTCACGCTTCTCGCCCAATACGTCCCCCGAATTATTTTTTCCTTACCCGCCTCCACCGCGGGCCCGACAGCCGTTGCACTCCCTCCCAGCTCGTTCGCTCCCACACGTGGAGTCACCATTTTGAGCTCCCCGGTTACTGCCTTCATGCCCGCCTGCAGGCTTCGGCCCATGTTCTGCGTCTCACCCCGCAGCTTTTTCATTTCGAGTGCGTTTGTTTCCATTTTCGTTTTCATTTCGTTCATTTGCTTGTTCATGCCTTTTATTTCGTTTTTCATTTCATTTGTGTTTGTATCCATCCTCGCTGTCATTGCCGCCAGCATGGCGAATAGCTGGGCCATGTCGGGTGCGCTTGGGTGAGCCGATTCGGCCAGGATCGGGAGGTTTTGGCGGAGGGGGGGTGGGGAGGTGTCATACACCGCGGCCGCCGCCGCACCTATTTCGGGCTCTGGGTTCAGTTGGACGAGTTAATGTTCCTGCACAACCAACATTTCCTGCACGGGGATTTCATCCTGGACCATGGATTGTACATTACTACACATATACATTTCTAATACCCCCGGCTCCCGCTCGCCTTGAGACGCCATCTTATTTCTCGTAAAGGGTTAATTTGAATCGCTCGTAATTTGGAAGGAATCGGGGGTCGCTCCTCTCACCCCTGGACCGATTCCCGTGAATTTAGCTGGAGACAGGAGAGCCCGTTTTCCCGTTCTCCAATACCAGTGCCGCGAGGAGGGCGATGAGTTTATATCGCACGACCTGACACCAGTGTTGCGGATTCGCGCCCGCCGGCGTGCTGACGGCCACGTAACTCGAATCGCGGTACGTCGCCCACCGGACGGACAATCCCGTCGTGACCCTCTCGGACTAACGCCGGGAACTAGTCACGGGTGGACCTTTCGGCCTCACCACGATCGTGCCAATCGGCCCCCGCGTGGGATAGGGTTGCTCGCCAAATTCGACCTACCTAAGTACCCACACGGAGGGTAGACCGGGCGATCGCACCTCGCCGCAGGTCGACTTCGGACACGGGCCACTTTAAGCGACCCGTTCCGTACTATCGGGATAACCGAGCGGTGTTATCGTCGGCCTCGACGGTTCGATTAATTATCGGGCGTTTTAGCCCACGACCAACCCTTTACGTGAAGTAAGATGGAGATTCAATAAAGGAAAAGACGAAGCGAAACGGGAAAACAGTTCAACATAAAGCACATTTATTTCGCGTTGAACGGAAAGCACACATATACAATTGCACCAAAAGCAAATGTAAAAGAAGAAGAAGAAACACACAATAATGCACAAAAAGCAAATGTAAAAGCAAAAGACAATGCAGAGCTAACCGACTACTGAACACACGGCAACACTTATACAGTTTTACTTCACAGACGGCGCCGACAACACATATACTCAAAGCAAAAGAAAAAGGGACCACCCTCCACTATGAGGGGGCAGACGGCCTGGGGCCGAGACCACGTCGAGCCTACCCGTCTGGTGATGATCCGCAAAATGGCGCTGGCGCCCCGACTCCGCGGGCCTCGCTGGGACTGCCTGGTATGGGGTGGGAACGGGGCCCCCTTCTCGCACTATCTCAGCGCGGGGGGGGGGGAAACAGGAGGGGGTTGTTGATGCTCGGGGGAAGGAGGATATCTCCCTGTCTCGGGTCCCGCGACGAGCGTCTCCACCACGACCTCGGTCGCGTTGCCGGCCTCTCCCCTCCGCAGCTCCCCGACTCTGACACGAGCACCCCCTCGACCGCCTTCGCCGCCGCCACCTCTCCAACTCTCCACAGCTCCGTCCAACTGCCTTCTCCAACTCCTCTCTTGACTGGCTCTTCCCAACTCCACCGACTCCGAACTGCCTCGACTGGCTCCTACTGCTTCTTCTTCCCAACTCAACTCCGAACTCCACTTGACTGACTCCTACTACCTCTTCCCAACTCCACCGACTGCCTACTGCCGACTGCCGACTTCGAACTGCTTGATTGACTACTACCGCTTTTCGGCGAGCGAACGCAGCCCTTTATAGCCCCCGGGGCCTCGCTCCTTCGCCTTCGACCCTTTACCTTCGACCCTTCACCTCTGGCTGGCTCTCCATTGGACCGAGGAAAAGTGGGCGTGAATGCTTTTTGATCCATGAATTTGCATATAGCGATATTACTCCAACGCACCTGGAGGCGGGGCCAAATCGCCCCACGCTCGCCGATAGGACGGAACAGAAGTGGGCGTGAGTCGTTTTTGATCCGTTTTCTTCGGAAAGGTTGTGATGTTTCTGCACACGCTGCTCGGTGCGCGCCCTGCACGAGTCCAGTATCGGTGCCCACAAGCGGCGCGGAAATGGCGGTGATGCGATGGTTGCGAGAGCGAGATGTGACGGTAAAGATCGTGGCTGTTGGCGTTGTTGTTGTTGTGAAGCGGCGTTGCAGTTGGTGGTTGTTGTGTGATGGCTGTTGAGACGTGGTTGGTGGTGGTAGTAATGGCGGCTGGTCCAAAATAAAGATAGTAAAAGAAAAACGGCTATCTAGAAGGGTCGCAGCCCGAATGAATGACATTTATTCCCTCGAAACAACGGGTTTGGGCCTAACTACACATATACTTACAGAGATATCTCACCTAAGGGACCTGAATGGTGGTTTGCGAATTTCGTCAACCACAACAATATGATAGGCTACTAGTGTGCCAAATTTGGTGCTTTCCTGACAAAATGCACAATTGTTATGCTATATTTAGCTAAGTTTCCCCACAAACTACCAAAGTGCCACGATACAACTTCATATGTGTCTCCAAACTTACATGAACACACTTGCTGTCACTTGCCTATCTTGTGTATTGAGAAGTGTGTATCCCCACCAAAAACAAAATCTGCTGCCTGATACCCCAGTGATTACACCAGATGATAGAGACCTTCAATCTTGGGTCCTGCTGCCCAAGCCATCATTAATATCTACACATCTTGAGGAAGTGTATGTTCAAATTGATGCATCTCTAATTCCAAGCAAGCAGAACCATGTCCCAAGATTAGCATGAGTGGTATGGAAATGAGAGTTCTGGAACAAATTTAAAAATAAAGATAATTCATTAAAATTACCAAAGTAAATTGGAAAAATGACAAAACTTCTTGAACACCCATCCCCCACACACCCTCCCCTCTCCCACACACCCTCCCCTCTCCCACACACCCTCCCCTCTCCCACACAGTCCCCACACAACCTCTCAATTTAGGCCAGCGGTAAACCTCGATAAAGGGCTATATTTAAGGAGTTTAATCAACCGGCTTGACACAAAGCTACCACAGGTCTCATATGAAAGATGGTGATCTCAGTAACACATTTAGCCCTGTTGTCCTCATATTTTGGTGTGCGGTCCATGAAATATTCACATTTGAAGGATTCACCCATCTCAACATTTGGACCATTTCAGAAAATCACACAATTTCCCATAAACTACAAGACAAAGAGCCCTCTTCCTACACGTTTGGTATTGAAATGTGTCAATTGGACAGGAGAATAATGTAGTATCACAACCACATCATTATATGTAAATTTATATGCCTTTATCGACAAAATATGATAATTTTCTAAATTTTTAGGACCGCCATAAGGAAAATATCAGAGAAGGCGATTTTTCAAAACCGATGTTGACATTGCTATGTTCAGTAGTCATCCTTTACAATATTAAAGAAGATATGATAAAACGTGATTACATAATTATCATCCTCACCATCGCTCTCATCCATGCACCGAGGTTGTCCTGCATGGTTGTGCAAAAATGGACACTACTGGGCTATAGCTAAGCAATTACAGTAGTTAAACCTAATATATCTATTTTTACTTACGAAATCTTTAGATTTCATAAGTATATTGATGACTTCCGTCATCTGTTTGTGTGTTTGTGTGTGTGTTTGTTTGTGTGTGTGCGTTTGTTTGTTTGTTTGTAGGCACGATAACTCGAGAACGGAAGAAGCTACCAATGTCAAATTACACCACGTGATTCAGGAGGGTATTCGCTAGCGCTGATTAAATTTTGGTCAAAATCGGTCAAAGGTCAAGGTCACAGTGAGGTCAAACATCCAAAACATGATAACTCGAGAACTTAAGAAGCTACCAATATCACCTTAAACCACGTGATTCAGGAGGGTGATGGCTAGCGCTGGTTAGATTTTGGTCAAAATCGGTCAAAGGTCAAGGTCACAGTGAGGTCAAACATCCAAAAAACAGTTATAACTCAAGAACGGAAGAAGCTACCGATGTCAAATTACACCACATGATTTAGGAGGGTGATGGCTAGTGCTGATTAGATTTTGGTCAAAATCGGTCAAAGGTCAAGGTCACAGTGAGGTCAAACATTCGATTTTTGATGGTTTGGTACAGAATCATCGTATAAACTTCTGGTTTGCGTCGCTACCTTCTCGAGAGACAGCTTTTTATTAGACAAGGTCAGAGGTCAAGTCGACGATTTCTTAAGTACCAGTCTATGACTGCTTGTTTATTCAATTCCTTCTCTTCCAGGGTTGTAGAACGCCAATGCCAATTGTATGGACACATCATAAATGCTCTACCCATTATGCAATGATGCTTAAAAGTGGTCTTTCGTTAATCATTTAATGGAATTTTCAATTTCTCTTTATTATAGGACTCCAACACGGTGTCCAGATGAACCAGGATCGAGTCCATTGAAGTTACAGTTGCCAAAAAGAAGCGAAGGTTGTCGACAGAATGGGATACATGCATCATATGTCAGAATTCGTCAAAGGAGAATGTCAGCAAAGTTGGGAGAACGGGTTTGGAAGCTTTGAAGTCATCTTCACAAATATGAAACGATGAAATTGGCCAGTGTTTGGAGTCACGTAAGGGAGGAACGGATATGTCTATGTTCTACCACCGCAGTTGCTACTAAAGGAGTTCTTCAGTTGGGTAGATACGAAGGGCAGCAGTCCTCTACTAACACCTGTATGGGATCAGCTGAAGACAACATTAGGTGAACTCGAACAGGCACAGAAGTTTGACCTTACAGAACACGTTCAAACCCTGAACAAAGATGTATCAGATCATCTACTCCCACTACTGACAGATTTCAGAGAATTGGGTTATGCAAGATCATCAACGTTCCAATTTTGGATGATGTACCTGGACACAATCCAAATCTTGCTAAGGAACATAAGAGCTGAACGAGAAGGAGACTGGTGTCTGCATCTCTCCACAGTTCTACACATGACGCCATATTTGTTCGCAACCGACCGAACAAATTATTCAAGGTGGACTCCCATCTACCTGTTGGATATGACGGAACTACCAGCTGATGTCCATGAAGCTTTCAAAGAAGGCAAGTTTGCGATACGACGAGCAGCAGGCACTTTTAATGGTGTATGGAGCGATATGGGCGTTGAATCAACTGTCATTCGGGATGCTAAGAACAGTGGTGGCATTGTTGGCCTAACGAGAAAGGAGTCTGCACTACTTCGGTGGACAATCACACGACAAAGCTTGGGAGAATATGCATCTGCCATACGATCCAGAAGTGGGACCACCCACAAGGGCGACATGGGTCATGAACAAATGCGCCCTGCAGCTCAACCGTGATGAACAGCATGTACAGCGATTGATTTGTCATGTCAAAGACAATATGACACATCCATTCCGGACCACTGATCATCCAGATGAACATCTTGTGAATATATCAAGTGGTGTCATCACTTCCAAGGATATTCAGAAGTCCTTGTTGTCTGTCCATGACCTGGGGAAAAGACAGATAGAAGAGTACATCACAGAATCTCTTTGCACTGGGGGGCAGAGAAGCATGTACCAGCCAATCCCAAAATCCAAACTCAAAACGTTTTCGATTTCCAAAAAGAAAACAAAAATCCTGATTTTTGGTCAGAAAGCATTGGTTGCAATCAACCCGGAAATGGTTTTCCGGAGTGCTTTGCTATTGACTCAAGTCTGCTCTGCCCTGAATAGGAAGCACGTCCTGAGCTATCCCATTACGTCTGTTCTGACATCTATCTTTCATGAAGATGGAGCTCCATGGAAGAACATCAAAGCAGAACAAGGGCATATTCTCGAGGGCCTAGTCGATGAAGAGCACGAAAACAAGGCCAGTGATAACCAACATCGCAGCGTGTACATCAGGGATGCTATGGCTGAACTCCATATCATGGGTGGAAATGGTGGTATGTTTGGTAACTTGTCGCAGTGTTACCTAAACCAGTTGCTTCATTGCATCAAAGCACACCACACCCTCATCGACGTCTTCGACCAATATGATGATGTCAATTCTGTGAAGACAGAGGAAAGAAGGAGACACCTTGCTGTTGCTGATGGTGGATCCCGAAGCTACCAAGTCATTGCTGGATGCCCAGTACCACAATGGACGAAATTCATGGCTCTATCATCAAACAAATCCACCTTGACACACTTCATCTGTAGTCACGTCACGCAACATGCACCAGCAGCAAAATAACTTTCAGATCACCAAGAAAAGCGGATCTATTTGGCTGGGGGCTTATCTGATGGTTCGCTTACAGCATGCCTTTCATCTGCGGGAATGTATCATGACAGTCAACTCGCATGAATGCAGGAAGAGGCAGATTCTTGGATATTTCTTCATGCGAAGCATGTGATGATGAGTTCAGACGTAACAATGTGCGTGGGTCCATTACAATCAAATCAGCAGACACTGATGTGCTTGTCTTAGCAGTGCACTACTTTCCACAGTTGTGGGACACTGCCGAAATATGGATAGAGAAAAGAACATCAGAAGGATGCAAGCTTATCCCGGTCCATCAGATATGTTACAGCTTGCTTCTAGAAATGTGTACCCGGCTTCCTGCGTTTCATGCCCTGACAGGATGTGACTCTGTATCAGCATTCTTCGGCTATGGTAAAAAGAAAGCATGGAAAGCTATGAAGACACTGCATCTTCAGAATAATGGTCCACACCTCGAAGTCCTCGCCACTGACGATCTCCAGGAGGCAGTGGCTGCTTCAAGACATTTAGTCAGTGCCATGTATGATTCTCAAGGGAAATATATGGATGCACACACAAATTTGAATGATCTTTGGGAGAAACTCGCAGCGACCAAAGATGTCCCAGTGCATAAGTTGCCTCCATCCGAACCAGCTTTTCTCGAACATGTGAAGAGATCCGTTCACCAAACCCGAGTATGGATGAATGCCCACCTGGCAAATCCAGAAATTCCCACACCAGAGGGTCATGGATGGTACCAGAGGAGAAGGTGTGCTGCATCCCACATTGTTTGATGGACCCACATCAGCTGAGATGTTAGATAGTCTTGTGTGTTCATGCCGTGGTAGTGAACCATGTACCAACAGCTGCAGCTGATCACAAGACAGTTTGCCTTGCACTAACGAGTGCATGTGTGCCACCAGTGACAGGCAGTGTGGCAACAAACTGTCACATGGTGACCAAAATGACACGGACAGTGATGGTTGAACATATCGAGGACACTCGCTCAAAACATATTGTTACGTTTGAGGGGGGGGGGTATGCATTCAAAGGGTAATTAGGATGTTTAATTAGGTATGCCATGCTGTTCGAGTTTACCAGGATCTCGATGTAATAAGTCGCAATTCAGTGGTGATAAGTTGTCTAGTAAATGTTCATTTCTTCAAGGGGGAAATGATAATTGTCACATAATTAGATAGGGACACGGGATAGGGTAAGTGTGTCTGCGTAAACCCCTTTTAGTAGTCCCTGGAGGCTGGCCGTGACGTCACAGGACAGGGCTGCGGATGGCTCCGCCCCGTGATCACGATTGGCAGAAGGCGACGGCGGTGGGCCAATAAAACGGCTCGATTGGAAGTGACGAGGACAGGAGGATAAAAAGGTTCTGTTCGGGGTCAAAAAGGGAGAGGAAGAAGATCGGGACAAAAAGATCGTGTTTTTTTGGTGTGGAGGCTGTTGCGCGGGAAGCGTAATTGTTGTTGTGCTGATTCGATCGTGTTCTTCATCGTGTCTTGGAGCCTTGCTGAGCCTCGTGCCTCACCTTGGTTGGCTCTGGGGTTCTGCTGACTCGGAATATGGGGTCGAACGGCGGGCGGACCTGCCTCCCTCTCCTGCTCGCAATTTGGTGCCAGAACTGGTTCCCTGGCGGCTGTGAGCGGACTTGGGCCAGGACCAGGAGGTCGACAGCACCACGGTTTCTCCTGCCCCCCCCCCCCCCGATGAGAGCAAGGCCAGCTCGTCCGACGCTGATCCAGGGACAGTTGCGTCCACACCACGGTCCAGCCTGACCACCAGAAGTAGCTATGTTGTGTGTGTGTGTGTGTGTGTGTGTGTGTGTGTGTGTGTGTGTGTGTGTGTGTGTGTGTGTGTGTGTGTGTACTTGGCGCCTTAGAGGGTTTGAGAATTGTATATTCATTGGAATTGTCTGTGTTTTTCCCCACGCCCGATCCCACACCATCCCGTCGAATCGCCCCGGATCCCTCTTCTTGCCGAGTCTTGTTATTTCTGGTTAATAATAAAAACAAATCAACATCATTAACTCAGTGAAAAGCGACTCGTGCCACCTTCCTCGTCCCTTTTGCAGTAGAGCGATTAGAACCGCCATGTTTGGGTTATAAATAAATAAACCGCCTCCATCGTTTCGGCTCATTCTACGTTGGCGGGACTGTTCAAGTCCCGTGGACGTCACAATATGTTTTAGTTCATTTCTCATAGAACAATGAATATTGGTGTAACATATAGTTGTCACATCACTTGTGCAAACTTCAGTCACTATATCGTATAATTTGCTTGTAGAAATTTGTTTCAAAATATTATCATTATATTGATATGGTAAACTGAACACATATAAAACAAAGAAAAAATTTGACAATTGGCAGATGTTTGTTTCTGTAGTTGATGATTTTCGAAGTTACCGGTCTGGAAATTATGTCTTTTTTCTATTAAAAGCACTCAAATGTACATATATTTATCTAGAAGTATTCCATTAAGTAACTAGTAGTATTCCCCTGTTCATTCTGCACATTTCAAAACCAATCATGTAAAAATAGGGCGCATTGCTTTGTAGTTATGGCTAATTCACTGATTTTCGGAAATGTTCAAAATTTTCTAATGGGGGTATCCTTCAGGTGTGAATATTTCATGGGCCGCACACCAAAAAATGAGGACAACAGGGCAAAATGAGTTACTGAGATCACCATCTTTCATATGAGACCTCTTGTCGCTTTGTGTCAAGCCGGTTGATTAAGTACCAAAAAATCTGACCGACACCGCTGGCCTAATTATAGTTCTGGAACATAAAAATATTTAACATTGAAGTAAATGAAAAAAGTGTTGAAACTTATTGACGACTTAAAACCAACAGGACAAAAATTAATTAAATACAGTTGTCTATAAACAAAATAATATTTTATCAATAAGCATTCATCATCAATTGAGTATATTGTGTAATTGTTTTTATAAAACTCATTACTAAATGTAAGAGAATGACAGGAAACCTTGAAAAATCTGGCTGTATGCCCAGGCTCTCTGCCATAACCACACAAAATGAAGAGGTTTAATCCCACCACTTGTTTAATTTAATGATATGCTGCCAGACCCCGCTCTTCACGGATTCGCTATTCATGGACCCCGCTATTCGCGGATTCGCTATCCATGGACTCCACATGTCCGCAATTTATAAAATGTGACCTGCTTCAACGTTCGTAGCCTTGTGCTTCGTTTATTCGCGTTTTTTCCACGGGTATATTCGTGTTTATTTTCACGGAATTCTTCGATTTTTCCCTCATGAATCACGAGCCGCCGGGAACATATCCCCTCTTTTTCCATTGAAACAATGCCCCGACATTTGACATTTGTGGCATTTTTCAGGAAAGTATTCCTCGCAAATAGCGGGGTCTGACAGTACTGTATTTTTGACGTGAAATTAATGACAATGTTTCACAATACCTATGACTCAACTTGCCGAGGCTTGCCAGAACAAATGACCTATCTCACCAATAAAACACTCACCTTCAACCACTATCTATACAAAGCAAGACAGAACAGGCTGATTACAAATAGCTCGTCATCTCTGTGTTTGAGAATGGAGTCTGTTGAACTGACTTGGGACAACTTGGAATTTCTTGCAGTCAGTGTTTTTAGTCTCTCAGGACATGCTGCGCTCTCTTCAAAAAGGGTGCATGATGAATGTATGAAATCATCCCATATCTAACTCCCCCAGCTCGAAGCAGACATCTTTTTATATGTTAATGAAATCGAGGCTCATGGAAGATCAGGACTAAAGAGGGTAAAAAGGCAACAGAATGATAATGGGGCATTGTGACCAAATTTGAATGCAACAATCAAGAGAATGTATTGTACAAAGCTAGTCACCTCTGTGTGTGTGTGTTGGATGAACTCCGAAACTCTGGGATTGAATGAATTGAATTTGGTGGTTGAACTCAGAGTGTTTCCAGGAATGTTTCTGGTGGTTTAAAATTAAAATTAAATTCCCATTTCTTTCAGAAAAAGTGGTGATGCAAAGTCTCTATATAAATGTGTATCATGTTGTGCTGCCGTTCCTGCTGGGAGTGGGTATTACAGGTCATAATAAAATACGTCCATTCTCTGCCAGTAGCATTTTTCATTCCATTCCAGTCGTTTTTTATTGTCCACCTGAAACATGGAAATTTTTCATCCACTGGCAATTCAAAAAGGGTGCATCACACGCTTTTTGCATTAGCATTAAACATGTGAATTGGATTTGGCACAAGTTATAGTCTAAAACAACAGCACAAAGTAAGTGGAACACAAAGATGAATACATGAACGATTAAAACAAGAACAAACATCAAGTGTGTCTGATGCGTCTTGCATTATCATGTGAATACAACATTGCAAATAGCTCCTTCAAGGTACAAATTGAGCCAAAGTTTGTCCATATTACATGCTGGGCAATCTTCTTGAGTCTTTACAATTTTTTAACAAATAACAAAATTAAAAATAAGAATACTTTGAATCAAGGACTTCTTTGTTTGTATGCAGCACAAGGCTGCAGGGTAGCATCATTGGCTGAGGACGCAGCTGTGCCGCTGATGCAATGCCCTCTGCTGGTTAGGGCACGTGGTTCCACCTTAGTACTGTGGCCAGTGGCACATTTGATTATTGTGGGCACTCCAGGCAACAAGGTATTTTATGATGTCTCAGTGGGAACCGTGTGTGGACAAGCCGGGACCCCAAGCCCATCAAGGGGGACAGAGGGAACAATGTGGGGGGCCAGCTACTAGAGACTTTAGAACTTCATAAGCTGAGATGACTCCCAACTAGTCAAGTCACCCCCTTCACCAAATGTAGAAAATGTAAATCCGAATGTAAAGTATAAGTTGTTCAAGTGAGAGAATGTGTAGCCTTAGTTCCGCAACACATGGTTTTCTTATTTTCTTGGCTTTGGAACACAAATGCACTTGTATTTTACTGTAAACATGGGTTAGAACAGGGGGAGCTGCCTTGTCTGGTAAGTGTGATCACATGGAACAATTGGGCACAACCTCACATGACGATTGAATACAGCCTCAGAGGGGTTGGAGAGAGAAGTGGGGGTAGTGTTGTGGTTTTGAGGAGTCCCAAAAAGATCCTCACATAGTTTAAGCAGATATTTAATCATTATATTGTTTAGTTTAAATGTCTAACATGAGTTCTAATGTTCTAACATGAGTTTTCTTTTGTGTGTGTGTGTGTGTGTGTGTGTGTGTGTTTTCTGTCATTAAACATAACATATTCTTTTTGCTAACCCCACCTCCACCCCTGACCTTTCTATCTTTTTTCCCCCCCTGTCCCCCCACCCCCCCCACTCTCACTCTCTTTCTCGCTCTCGCTGTCTCTTTCTCTTTCTTTCTCTCTCTTTCTTTCTCTGTTTCTCTTTATCTCTTTCCCCTCGCTCCCAGGTGGAAGTTCGTTTTTCAGGTGTTGTGGCATGACAGCTGAGTGCAGCTGCTCAGTGTTGTGGTGAATTGTTTGTGTGGTTTTCTCCTTCCTGACCCCCTCCCCTTTTTCCTCTTTCTCCCCTTTCCCTTCTATCCTGCTGTGTTTGTTTTGATTTTTCTGCTTGTGTCTTCTTCACCCTCTGTCCGAGAGAGAGAGTGAGAGTGAGAGTGAGAGTGAGAGTGAGAGTGAGAGTTAGAGTGGGCCTACTTGATTGTGGCCTAATCAGTGTTGATGAGGCTTCATCAACGTTTTGTTTGGTATAATGAGTCTCATTATTAATTTATTTTGATTCCCTTAGTTTTGACCATCTTGCCTGATCTGAGCAAAGAGGTGTTAGTTAAATCGCCGTTATAGCGAATACACGTCCTCGGTATGAGGCGTTTGATAATTTAACTCAGAAACATGTGCTCGTGTGTGTTCCACCAGAAGGAATCCTTACTGAGGACGTCATCCTTGCAGTCGGGAGTATAATCAGTTTTGAACATGTCCGCGCTGTGTCGCGAATTAATCAGAAAGTTTTTGTGTTCGTGTCTCATGAAAATCTTGTTCACAATGTTGGGAGTGTGGGGTTAACCACCGAGAGTGGTGGATTTTTTTTTATGTTAGCTTCCCCCATGGATACTCCTGCAGTGAAAATCGTTGTGTCAAATGCTCCACTATTATTACCGAATGATGTATTATTGTCAGTCCTGTCTCGTTATGGAACAGTTGTCTCGAGAATGTCAATGATGTGGCCTCCCTAAGGAGCGGTGACGTCAGTATAAAACACGTAATGAGTTTCCATCGACAGGTGTATATGGTACTTCCTGATCGTGGCGATGACATGGGGTTGAACATTTCACTCAAGGTAAATCTAAATGATCGTGAGTATCAAATGTACAGTATGTCTCGTCGGCCTCATTGATGTGCCTTCTCTGTGGAACCTTTGGTCATGTGAAACGTTTCTGCCCCAAAGTTTCCTGTTTAAAGTGTGGTGAAAATGGTCATGTAGATGTGGATTGTAAAAAGGATATTTATCCCTCAAATCCCATTGAAAAGACTGAAGTGAATCCTGTTAGTTTCACTGTTCCCACCTGCAGTGAGACCAATGATAACAACAACGAAGTACTCGGTGTTGAAAACGATAGTATTTCACTTCCCATTACAGTAAATGAGGTAAATCCAAAGTTGTCAATTATTTTTTACCGATTTGTCATGTATTGAAACAATGATTGAGGATCCCATTATTATTTCCAAAAAATTGGAGAGCATCAGCTGTGAGTCTCTGTCCGTACTACAAAGGTGGTATTGGAGAAGGACAGTGTGGCTGAAAGTACATCTCAATGTGTTCCTCATGTTTTCACCTGTATTGAGAAGAAACATCGTGAAGTAGGTCCTGCAGCTGAGGAAAATATGTCTCAAAGTTTGCAGATTATTTCTGAGAATATAAATTGTTGTTTTAACAGCTTGTTTTTCCATTGTTCAATTGATAACCATCAAAGTTGTCAGTCCATTGAAGGATCTTTATTTTTTTCTTTTCATCCTCCAACTTTACATCTTTACATCCTTGACATCCTACATTTTATGAAAGGAGTTGAGACATCTCTTACAAGGATACGTTTTACATTTTCTCTTGTATATTTGTGATTTGGTTAATCTTGATAAATTTTTGATGAAAGCATAATGTGATTTTTTCCTTTGAAGTAAAGTAGAGAAGGTCAATGTGTGTTTCATCATTTTTATAGTTGTTTGAAATTTTTAATATCTGAACTTTGTATTTGTTAATCCATATACATTAACAGATAGATTATTAATTTTCTCAAATTTCATCATATCTCTCAATGACATTGGAACCTTTAAATCTTTAACATTTAATGTATCGTGTATTTCTTATAATGTTCAACCCTTTCAGGTTTCCATTGTGGAGGATGTGAGCAAGAACAGACCACAGAAAACATTTATTATCTTTGTTTTGAATATTAACAACCACATTCTTCAGTTTTATCTCTATTAGTAAATCAATAGAAGAAGAAGCTTTAAGAGGATCAGATGTTAAGATGTGAATATCTAAAAATATAATTTTTGTCATAGCAAATCCACTACCTACTACAGTTTTATCAACATCTTGTTCTTGTCTCTGGAGTTCATCATAAACATCACATCTTACAAAATCTTGAAATGATGAGATAAAGTGAGGTTTGTCCTCATATAGGGAGTAGTTTCATCACCTCTTACCATATTCAATTTTACTCCTGTATAAAACTTAAAAGTTTTTATTTCACTAAATGTGTTTTTAATTATAGTTTCAATACTTTGTTCAACCATATCAACAGCTCCAATGATTGAAGATGGTCCAGCGTCTTGAAAGTGAAACAATCTTATTTGTATATGTCCTTTAAATGCCCCCATCAGAGTTTTCAATGGAGAATTTAGTGGCACATTCCCTTTCTTCATTTTTCTTGTGTTTGCGTGATTGATGAAGGTGTTTATTATAAAAAAAATTAAGAATATCATTATCACATCTATCACAATATTTTGTTTCTTGGTCAAGTGGAGATATTTGTCTGAAAATATTGAATGTGTGTTTGTTGGTTTGAAGGTATTTTTTATACCATTTATATTCGTGATTACAAACGTCGCAGTACATTGTATTCACCATATTTATATAACAAAACTTTGCTGAAAATAAAATTTTCTTGATGAAAATTCCATTTAATTTATTGGTGAATCTGTGCTTAAAACCATTTTATCCTCCAACATTTTTCACTTAATAAATACAATGTATCAAGACACAAAAGACAAGTTTCAATCAATCTCTACATTTGTAAAAGATACTGAGAAATATGTCGAGTATGTAAAATTGAATAAAGATAAATATAACAACTATTGGATTAAAAACAATTATGGTGAATAATATGAGTTCTTCAATTTCCTTCAGTGGAAGTGCTTTTAGTATATCCAGAAGAACATCAATTAAAGTAGCTCTAACAAAAGTTTCTCCTCTCCTTCTGGCAATATATTAAAAACTAGAAAAAGCAATGAAACAAGAAAAAGTTTCAAAAAAGAAAAACCTCATAGATGAAGCTTTATAAAGAAAAAATAAGACCATCAGCAATATGCAAGGAGAAATTTGTATTTTTTTCAACAACCGTAAAGATGTAAATCCTGATGAAATAAAGGATGTTAATATATCAGGTGAAATATCATTTCGTTCAATAGTAGTTGAGAACCATTTTAAAATTACCTTCAATATAAAAAATGTCGTAGTTGAATCTATTAATGAAAAAAAGTATCTAGATATAGATGGTAATGTTTTTTCTATGAATTAAATTTGAATCATTATTCAAGTGAAGATTTTGAAGATTCTGAGAGCGATGATAGCATCTCAATTGGAACAGAAGACAGTTATGATACCGAGAGTTTGTGTTTAAACGATAGTTATGAAAGTAGTTTTATAGATGATGGTGAAAGCACCAATGAAAGTACCGAAGATGATACCGAAGATTAATCTTATTTGAACTAAAATTTTACTTTATAAATATAAATAGTTTACTAGATTTTGAGCCTCTTGAATTTCCTGATTCTCCACATGACAAATTTGAGAATTGTCCTGCGGGTGAAAGATGGGGATTGAACACAGAGTAAAAAGCCTATTCTGTGATTATCTTCCAATTAATGATAATAAAAAAAGATAAAAAGGAATATAATTCTTTGAGATTTACACCAAAAATGAATTACTTTACAAGATTGATTAGAGAAATGAATTCAAAATATGAGGGTGATAATACACCTTTTCTTACAAGAGAAGAGAAGAAAAAAATGATGGTCATGTTTCGTGTATTGTTGATTTATATTATTGACGATAGTCATTTTCAGGGAAATATCAACACAAGATATTGTATAAATAAAATAATGGATTATCTTGAAATTAAACTTCAACTTAGGATAAAACATAGTTTCTAAAAAAAGGCAATAAAAAAATTAAATAACCTGTTTTCCAAATATATAAATCAATGATTTTTTATCCATTTGGGAAAATAAGATAAAATGTAACAACCATAAAAATCTTCCAAATTCATGAAGATGTCTCATAGTTGGTTGAAGCGGATGTGGAAAAACCTGCTTACTTTTAAAGATGCTCCTTACTCCCAACTTTTCAGATTATGAAAATTTAATAATTTTCACAAAGTCAAGTTTTCAACCTGAGTATCAACGACTCTAACAAGGTTTTAATGCGGTCTTCAAAAAGAAGATATAATCGGTTGATTTAAACTTCAAAACAAACTAAATGATTACAACATTGAAGATATAACGCAACTATTTTGTGATACACAGAGATATAAAAAGAAGTCAAAGCCGATAGCTTGTATTCTTAGTGATACTACGGATGATATACCTTCTCCCCAAGATTTGAATAAATCAAAAAAGAACCTCGTTATCTTTGATGATTGTGTTCATGAGAGAAACCAAACGGTAATGGATAGCTACTACACAAGAGAGAGACATTCTTCTTGAAATTGTATTTATCTTGATCAATCATACTTTCTACACCCTCATCGCTCAATAAGAAACAATGCTAAAACTTATTTTATTCAAGTTAAATTCAAGAGATATAAATAATTTTTGGAGAGACAATTGTTCTACATTATGAAGTAAAAAGGATTTTGGTGATTATATGAAGCACACGACTGAAAAATATAAATATATTGTTGTGAAAAAACATGAGAAATAAGGACTTAGGTATTTTATAACATGGTTTACGGATCCGCCGACGGTATACTTGCCGAAATGAAATATAAATATAAAACACATTTTTAGCCTTTTATATTTATACATTTTCCGCAGAAGGTGCAAAAGTTTCAAAACCCAAAATGTAAACGTCGGCATTTCTTTTCAAAATATAATTTCGTGCGTGCGCACCAAAATGCCGAGTCACCTTTAACCGAGCTGCGCAGTAGAACTGCGCAGTCGTCTTCGGTCATTGCGTCTGAGCAGCGGCCAGCGTGGTTCAGATTGATTGTGGTTTCTGGGGTGAAAGTGTTTTTTTTTTTTGTATACCTTGTCGAGGCTTGTGTGAGAGCTAACACACAACGCACATCATTGGGGACATGAGACAAGAGAGGAGGGAGTGGGAAGGACAAAACAGTGGGGAACAGAGACATTAGGAGATCTATGAGAGGGATGGGATGGGGAACATGGGGAAGAGATGATGGACATTACAGGGACTTTCAGGAAGGAAAGCAGGGAATTTGAAGGAGGTGGGCTTGGGTGGATTATCGGGGGTAGAAAAGATCGAGGATTTGGATGGGGGATAAAAGGTGGTGGTGAACAGCTGTTTTGAAGGCTTGGAGGGAAAAATGGGAATGATTAGAGTGAGGAAGTTTATTCCAATGGTGGGAAAAAAGAGGAATGAAAGAGTGAATGTGAGCAGTGATTCGTGATTTTGGTAGTTTTACCAGAAGGGGGTTGTTGGCGGACCTTGAGCGCCCTGCGGAAATGTGGTGGGGACAAATTGCAGAGAGAGCTGGGGGGGGCGAGGCTGGAGTGGAGACGGTAGAAGACAGAAAGACCACCGACCAACCTGTGGTGAATGAGTGAGAGGCCCAAAGACTCAGCCTCATTGTGGGAGATGCCAATGATCCGAAATGCCTTGGTTTCTACAGCGTGAAACCGAGAAAGGTGGGAGGCAGGAGCACCAGCCCAGAGGGGAGAGCAGTACTCTATCAGGCTGCGGAAAAAAGCTTTGTAGGTGGTCACGAGCTCAGGTGGGCCGAGGAAGGACTTTGCACGATGGAGGATTCCCAGTCGGCGACTGGCTTTGGAGGAAAGGTTTGAAATGTGGCTTTCCCAGGAAAGGTCATGGCAGATAGTGAGACCCAGAAGCTTGAAAGAAAGGACTTCTTCCAGAGGATTGTTGAGAAAGTGGATTGGGGGGCGGGGGTTCTAAATGGTCCTTTCGAAGAGACATGGTGAGAGTGTGAGATTTGTCCGGATTGAAAGACATGTTCCACGTGTTGGACCAGTTTGTGATTTTATCCAGATCTGCAGTGAGCGAAGAAGCTGCTGCTTGCCGGTCTGAGGGATGACCGATGGTACGGCAGAGGGTGGAGTCATCAGCAAACAGATATGGAGGATTTTCCAGAGAGTCGGTGAGATCATTGATGAAAACCAGAAAAAGAACAGGGCCCAGAACGCTACCTTGAGGAACTCCAGCCTGGACAGGAAGAGGGGATGAAAGAACTCCATTTAGGGTCACACGGTGACTGCGACAGGAGAGGAAGTCTGCGAGCCATGAGTTGTCAAGAAGTATGTCCAATTCCATATGGTTTTCTTATTTTTGCTTTCACCTATAGCACATTAACCAAATGTGCTATAGCTTATTGGAGTTAGTTAGTCGAAGAAGGTTAAAAACCCGGTTCGATTCGAACAACTCTGAAAATTTGACCTTTGTGAACTTTGAAGGTCAAACGTCAAGGATTATGACCTTTGGTGCAAAACTTCCTCTGGAACATTCCAGGAACCATATAACGTCATATAGGCTATATGGCATTTCACACTCCTCGGATTATCCATACTTTGATGAAATCAGCGTAAAAACAAACTTGAAGGGGGCACCACGGGTAAGATGTTCAAGATAGAGCAAAATGCTTTCAAGACTTTAAGTGGGGTATGACCTCAAGATTATGCATAGAAAATATTGTCATCCTTGCTCTCAAAGTTTGGGCGGTCGTATGATTTTTATGTCAAAATTTGCAATTTTCTAAGTTTGTGACCTTGTGATCTTGACCTTGGGACGAAAATGAAAACTCGAGCTCAGTGGGGCTATGCAGGTGCCATTGGGCTAACCAAATACCGAAACCACTGCCAGATTCGACAAACCCCTCAGAGAAGATGGATTTTTACGTCAAAATTGCAATTTTCTAAGTTTGTGACCTTGGGACGAAAATGAAAAATCTTGCTCCGTGTGGCTGTGCATGTTCCATTGGGCTTACCAAATACCAAAACTCCTGCCAGATTCGACAAACCCCTCGGAGAAGATGGATTTTTTTTGTCAAAATTCACAATTTTCTAAGTTCATGACCTTGTGGCTAAAATGAAAAATCGAGCTCCGTGGGGCTATGCAGGTGCCATTGGGCTAACCAAATACCGAAACCCTGCCAGATTCGACAAACCCCCTAGGAGAAGATACAAATTGAAATTGGCTACCCCCTAAAAACACAATTCGCAATTTTCTAAGTTTGTGACCTTGTGGCCTTGACCTTGGGACGAAAATGAAAAATTGAGCTCCGTGGGGCAATGCAGGTGCCATTGAGCTAGCCAAATACCGAAACCCCTGTCAGATTCGACAAACCCCCTTGGAGAAGATGCAAATTGAATTCAGCTACCCCCTCAAAACACATGTTTTTGTGGGCGTGGCTCCGCCCATAATGGGCGCAACACGCCCATTCTCCGGAAAACACAACTAGATCAAGATACAAACCTCGCATCTTAATTTTATCAAGATCGGATCAAAACCCACGGAGCTATACTCAGGACAGACAGACAGACAGACATACAGACATACAACAATAACGAATATAGTGGTCACTTATTTTTTTCGTGAAAATATTTTTTCGTGAACCAATAATGGGAACGGTTCTCATTGTGTTTGTATTTTTAATAGTCAAGACAAATATTATTTTGATAGTTGTGGTCTTCCACCACCTGTTGAAGTAATAAAATTCTTACAGAATGGTGTTTATCAAACATTTCATGTCCAATAATTAAATTCTGAGTGTTGTGGTCAATTATGTCTTCATGTGTAATTTCAACTCAACAAAAATAAAATTTTTAATGACATTTTTAATCTCATATAAATGACTTATGTTGGAAAAGATGGTTCTATCTTTGGTGTAACCCAAGAACTGGATATTGATTTATCAAATGATTACACAAAGGCACAGGCTGAACGACAGAAATATAGTGTAGCAAAAAATATTAATATTAAAAATGTTTATAAATTTATAAATTATCCAAGCCCGATTGACGCGAATGACTTGGTGAGGTTAAGTGATTAATCACAATATATATCCTGAAATAAAATAGCACGGTTTATTGAACAAGTAGAATTTACAACCACAACACCTGGTTCAACAAACCATACACCTTTTCTAATTAAATTCAATTATAATTGAATTTAATAAGAAAAGATAATTAAAGTAGATAATTATCTACTTAGTATTGAATTTTATAAAGAAGGAACTATAGTTAATATGAGAATAGAGAAATGGGTGTATAATATGTGTGATTTTGGATATAATTGGTCTTTTTCATTAAACCGAGAAGACCTACACAATTTTTATCAGTCTCGTAAAGAAGAATATTATCCTCTTGGTAAGAATCAGGAGATATGTGGAAGCACAATTACCAAACAACAAATACATGATTTTGGGAATAGGAAATTATATGATGGTGAAGCAATAGTTTATATGACAAAGAAGGAAGGAAATTGGATAATTATACAAAGTCGAGGAATACAAACTGATTTAGCAACAGGAAGATGGGGTGGTATTAAGTGTCATCATATTATTCTATCATATATTTCTGATACATAAATGACAGCAAGAAGGCTTCAAGAAAATTATAATTTTTGCATTCAAGGATACCTACAATAAAAGGGTGTTAGATTTTACATTCCTTATGAATTGGAACAGAGACTATGAACATGAACAATTGGAACTAACCTTAACGGGCATTTTTCAATTAAGAACTGGCCTTATACTGATATTAAAAAACGCACAAATAGAGAGTTGATTAAAATATTAAATAAAAATGAACTTCTAAAGGTGATGCAATATAAAACTCTTTTAGAAATCATCAACAAATCTTATTGGTGTCCTATTATGATAAAAACAATTGTGGATTCAAAGGAATCGCAGAATCCAGATGAATATATGTATGATATTCTTTGGGGTGAAAGTGGTTCAAGGACAGTAAGGGATGAGAAAGGAGTTGAAGAAACTGAGACAAAAGACAAGGAGGAGAGGGAGAAGAGAGAGAAGGAGGAGATGGAGAAGAGAGAGAGAAGGAGGAGAGGGAGAGGGAGGAAAGAGAGAGAATAAATTAAAAAAATATATGGAAACCAGTGAGATTATAAAAACATCAAAGATATTACAGAAAATAAATCAATCAACACATTGAGGAGGAAAACAAAGAATTGGCAAGTCTATTAGAAATATATGCGTCAAGAGTATTAACATCGATTTCAGGGAGAAGATTTAAACGAGAAAGTGGAGATAAAGGAGATCATCAACATTTTTTCAAGATTAACCAAATCACAACTATACAAGAGAAAATGTAAAACGTATCCTTGTAAGAGATGTCTCAACTACTTTCATACAATGTAGGATGTAAAGGATGTAAAGATGTAAAGTTGGAGGATAGAGAGAAAAAAATTAATATCCTTAAATGGACTGAAAACTTTGATGGTTATCAATTTAACAATGGAAAGACAATTTACAACAATCTCAAAATGATATGTGGCTCAGGAGGTGGTCTTATAAGGGCATTAAGAGAGGTTATCATTTCATTTCTGCTCAACAAAGACACTTAAATTAAACCAAGAACCAAGTTCCAAGTTATTATTTGTGAATATACTCAATGGAAATGAAAGTTACAAGAAAATTAAGTTATTCCTTGAAGGAGAACATGGACAAATATTTGTTGGTTCGCTCTTTGAGTATAATGAAAATATGAAAGGGAAGAAGTGCTTCAATCAGTAAGTCTCAATCTTTCATCATCTCAATTTTACATTTGCTTGTATGGGAGGGAAGGGGATACATGGGGAGGAAAGTCTCCCATTTTGAGCGTTTGGAGCTTGGGTCAGAAAGTTTTTCCCTTTCCCCCCATTCATTTGAATGGGCGTCCCAGAAACCCCATTTATCATCTACGAATGTGCAATCAATTTTTTTAGGCTTGTATATTGTCGTGTCCAAGGGGTTGAATTCATTATCCCACTCCCGACCCAGATGTCGTGGACTGGCGGTTAACATCGACCTGGACAGCTAGCCGAACGGTTCTACCTTGGAGGCAATAACTAAGGTCCTTGGAGATGATGGCGTGCGCGGTACAGAAGGCGGCAAGGGTGCTTTGCAGATGGAAGCACATGGGTTTGTACTTGAACCCACAATGAATAGACAAACAGTAGAATCAACAAATTTGGGTTTAATAAAAAAATTCAATGATTCTTTATGAAAATAAATCAACACTTGATTATAAAAATAAATGCAAGCATGAGGTAATGAAACGTGAGTAAACTAAAACGTAATTGTTAGATGTCTCGAAGCAGTCACAAAAACAGACAAGGGGAAAGATAAAAATAAAAGGAAATCCTCCCTTTACACTGGCACTTAGCTGCGTCTCCAAGGATGATCTTTTCGGAGCCTGGTGATCGAACCACATAGTCACCACATAGTCACCGGATGGGAAACCGCACCCAAAATGGCACCAAGTCACTCTATGCGCGGGAAATGTATGTGAGGTAATTTGTGCGGGTGGCCTCCAACACCAGCACCAAGAAACCACCATATAGTTTCTTCTCACGATCGAACTGCCGACGCCGCTAATCTCTTTACACCAGGTCCGCTCGCAGCCAATGGCATGGCCTTTCTCTTCGCACATACAATGGGATGCTGCTGAATTATCGCTCAGAGATGCGCTCTTCTTCTCCTCTTCTCAGAAACGCACAAACTTCACAACCCAGCCAAACTGTCAATGGCTAGCGTCTTGCTCCAGCATGCGAGCAAATTCACCCCAGCACGAACAACGAGAATCATGCTGCCTTTTGACCATGTTGAGGAGAGCAAGGAAAACAAGACCCTCTATCTCAACCATGTTCTTCACACCTTCTTGCTGTCCTCTCTTATGTCACACTGACCAATCATAAGCCTCGGGGCGTAGCCTGCCGGTACGAAGCCGGGAAGGTGGGTTTTCTGCCTGTCCGAACGTTTGGCTCTGTTGTTGTTGTTGTTGAAAGATCGTTCCTTTTTACAACTGGCCTTGTAAATGCAAAAACAAGAAAAGGTCACAGGGGGCAATCACAGACTGGAAGAAATAGCCTTAAACCCTCTCGAGTTAACACAGCACCACTCCCACTCCCCCCCCCCCACCCCCTCTCCCATGTGGTGACATGTAGCAATCTTAAGCTGACAGTTTTCCCTACCTTAATTTACATCGAGATGTCTCCTACCTGTCCACGGACCATGGACACGACACAATCATATCTTTATTATGAAATTCTCCCATCTACCACGCAAACATAACAATATTGATGGCAATCGGACATGAAAAATTCATGGAAGTTATTGGAGTAAACTGTGCTTTCAAGAAATGTTGGTATTATTAGGGGCCGGTCGGTACCCTTTTGAAATTGGATTATTATCCCCCGCCAACCAACGGAGTTGGCGGGGGATATAGAAATGGTTATTATTATTATGATTCCATGAAATTTGTCGGGGACCTACAGGCCACACCGTTGATTCGAGGAACTTGAAACTTTGACCAACTATGACAATACCACTCGACTTGATGCATATCCTAAGGATGATGTCATAGGTCACGTGACCTGACGGCCATATTAGGTTTCAAGAAATCCATTAAACTGCATCTCCTCCTTCAGTTTTTCGATCGATTGATTTGATTATTGGCATACATATAGTCCATCTGAAGGCAAAGAACGCTCTTCTCTACAATTTTTTTATTTTATTTAAAGCTCATTAGCATGCCATGGCCCAAATTAAAAAGTACTGATTCAGCAGTTTTTAAAATCAACTGTGTTAGGATTCCATGAATGTTCTATCGACCTTCAAGTTAAACCGTTGATCAGAGCAACTTGAAACTTTGACCACCTATAGTATAGCACTTTAGTTGATGTATATCCTAAGAATAACATCATGGGTAAAGTGACCTGGCAGCCTTCTTGGATTTCCTGAAAACCTTTTAAAACACATCTTCATTTTTCGATCTATCACATTCAAACTCTGCATAATCAGATCCGGGCTGCCAATGCAATGATAACATCACGCACTCGTCCAATCAGAGTGGGGCGTCTCTGTCCCCAGCATCACTGCCAGCAGTTTCAATTTATAATTTGACATCGTCATTTCCACCAAATGTATTACAGATGTTCTCTTCTACCTGAATGCTATGTTATTTAAATTTTGGTGTTCTTGTTTGGGGAAAAAAAAATCTTAATCATTCAGAATAGAACTATAAGGATTATCTGTAATGCAGGTATGCGGTCACACATTCATCGATTGTTTTTTTTTCAAAATAAGATTTTGAAGTTAGAGGATTTATATCACTTCCACTTGGGGTCTTTCATGTTCCAACGGAGTCGCAATGTTTATCAAAAAACATGATTTGCATAAATATCCAACGAGACGAGCGTTTTCATCCCATCTTCCATGGATGAGAACACACTTTACATACAAAACTAATTTATACGAGACCAAAGTATTGCAATTATCTCGACCAATGCAAATGAGCCAGAATTCTCAATGGATCCAAAGGTAAGCTTATGTAAGCATTCATTGCATGCTTACTCAAATAATTGATTCCATGCATTGTCATTATCGAGATAACCCTTAAAATATTTATATCTGCATTTGATTTGTTTGTAGAACACAGTATGAATCATAAGTCAACCTTTTGAGTACAATGCAAAACATCTGTAGATTATATCGCATCTTAAAAACTAGAACTGCACTCGGGAGAGCGTGCATATCCGCCACGTTGAACAATTTACGTTTTGTATCCGACTAAAAAGGCCGGATCTGGATCCTCACCTGAACCTTAACCAAAATCGAATCAGCTTGTTCTTGTCACCTACCCAAATGAGACACCATGTTTTGTCATAATCCATCCACAACTTTGTGAAATTTCATGCGAGATGTCGTTTTTGACCCCCATCTCTCAATGGTGAAGAATCGCTTTTTAAAATTAATTTTTTTTTTCTCCCATCCACATCTGGATCCAGATCTTCACCAAAATCGAATCAATTCGTCCTTGTCAAACACCCAACCTGTCCAGCAAGTTTCGGCCAAATCAGTCCAGAACGTTTTGAGATATCATGCTCGCAGACAGACAGACAAACAGGAGTGAAAACGTAACATCGGTCCACTTTCGATGGTGGAGGTAATGATTCTCACCAAAACAGCGGATGACTCGTGCCATTAACATTTAAATCTACTGCTGCTGAGTCCATTATCTTCTTTGTTCATACTTTTTTTGGTCTTCTGTATAAGAACTAGTATTTGTGTGTGATTTTTGTCTGTTCTCTTGTATTGTTCGTTTTTTATTCTTCAATTCTTGTAACTTCGCAAAGGTACCTAAATGTTACCAAACATCTCCTTACATTTAAGGTTCCCCCCACAAGAGTGGAAAAGCACTCATTATTAGTGTTCATTTCTTGATAATTTCGATGCTTCATCCATGTAAGCGTGATTGGTTTGACTGTACATGTACACATACATATTATTGTACTGAAGAAATGCATGGAAATAAATTCAATTCAATTCATTCAAATGTCTGCTCAGACTCAGCTGGTGACGTCAGCACGTTGCCAGCGATGACGCTGGTGGCTCCGCCCCATGGGGCGGTGTCTTCTGGAGGACCGGCAACGCATCACCTCTGACGACCTTGACGCGGCAAGCGATTGGAAACGAGATTTCTTGACACCACCACGGCATGTTGAAGGGCCGCTTATCAAATTTGCTTAGATTGCTTGTGAAGGACAATCTCGGCAATTATTTAAGGATGCTCACGAGACCTTGCAGAGGCCGTCATACATTTGGAACAATTGGTGAAACCGATAAACGTGACGGCGAACCTAATGCTTTATTTAATCTATTCTCTCAGCGAGCTGGGCTGATATTTGCCAGCACTGCCCAGCGCTTTTCTATATTTATGTTTGGCATTTTAGCAACGGGTAAAACTTTTTTGTCTGTCACTCTCTCACTATCTCACTATCTCACTCTCTCCCAATCTGTATCTGTGTCTCTCTCTCTCTCTCTCTCTCTCTCTCTCTCTCTCTCTCTCTCTCTCTCTCTCTCTCTCTCTCTCTCTCTCTCTCTCTCTCTCTCTCTGTCTCTCTGTCTCTCTGTCTCTCTGTCTCTGTCTCTCTGTCTCTCTGTCTCTCTGTCTCTCTGTCTCTCTGTCTCTCTGTCTCTCTGTCTCTCTGTCTCTCTCTCTCTCTGTCTCTGTCTCTGTCTCTCTCTCTGTCTCTCTCTCTCTCTCTCTCCCAATCTATGTCTGTCTCTCTCTCTCTCTCTCTCTCTCTCTCTCTCTCTCTCTCTCTCTCTCTCTCTCTCTCTCTCTCTCTCTCTCTCTCTCTCTCTGTCTCTCTGTCTCTCTCTCTCTCTCTCTCTGTCTCTCTCTCTCTCTCTCTCTCTCTGTCTCTCTCTCTCTCTCTCTCTCTCTCTCTCTCTCTCTCTCTCTCTCTCTCTCTCTCTCTCTCTCTCTCTCTCTCTCTTTGTTTGTCTCTCTCTCTCTCTCTCTCTCTCTCTCTCTCTCTCTCTCTCTCTCTCTCTCTCTCTCTCTCTCTCTCTCTCTCTCTCTCTCTCTCTCTCTCTCTCTCTCTCTCTCTCTCCTGCTGGCTGTTGGTGAGTCGAGTGGAGTGTCATGGCGGCTGTGTGGTCTTGGTGAGCTGTTATCTGCCCTGTTTTTTCGCCTTTCTATCCCCTTTCGCATAGTTTTTCACCTCCCTTCCTTTTTTTCCTTCTACGCATCGTTATTTGTGCTCCCACCCTCCCCTCTTCCCTCCCCTCTTCATTAGACCTCGCGCTCTGGCCTTCCCTCGCGCCGTCGTCACCCCACCCCACCCCGCCCATCTGTCCTTGTTATTTCATGGTTTGGCCTTCGGTTCATCTCTTCCCCTCCCCATCCCCCTGTTTCCTCCTCGCATACCTTTCCCCCGAGATAGAGAGAGAAAGAGCCCACAGCTTCTTGTGGATAGCTTTTCGTTGGCGGCCCATCCCGGGTCTTCAACTGATCGTTTTTTTTCCTCACTGTAGTTGTGTGTATTTCCTTTGGAAACCTGTCTCGTTTCATATTTAATTACTGCACGAGAGCAATCACCCCTCCTCCCCCTTCCTAAACATGACCGTATTCCCGTTATGTGGCATTTGAACACGGACTTATAATAACCTGGACCAGCAATGCCATCTACTCGCAGCAGTGAGAACTGAAGTCACTGGAAATGGCTCAGCGGCCATGTTGCGTTGCCACTCGCTAGTCACGCGCAATTCAAAAAACCTGTAGATGCAAATTAGAGTTTTAACTATTTTGCCAGTATTTTGAACCGGTAAACGTAAAAATGCCACAGTGCGTGGCGTTCGGATGCAATAATAAGTCTGGGAAGAGCTCCACATGCACCTTTCATCGGTAAGAATGCGATTATTGATGCTTTTTTTTTCTCTTTCAATCGTCAATCTATTTTCAGAGTATTATTTTAAGAAGTTACAATTTAAACGCTAAACGCTAAACGCCAGTATAACAATCTAAATGATGGCAAAGTACAGTCGATAATCTGAAAGAAAATGTAAAAAAACGATATTATCCAGGAATACGCCGGAAATGAGTTTTCCAGGCGTCTCAAATTCAATTTTTTCCAGAGATTCATTCCTCCCATCGACCGCCCTGGCTGCGTAAATAGTTGGGCAGGTAGCTCACAATATTTGTCCATTTGGGGGCACAGGCCGTCCCTATTCCGAGGGTCCTGGCTCCGCGGTCCACCTAACCCGATGTTACCCCCAAAATCATTTTGCTTCCTACGCGCCTTAGGGTTAGGGGGTTGTATCTATCTTGATATCAGAAATCTACCTCCACTGACGCCAATTGTAGTACCCATCCTTCCATCCCTTCAAACGCCAATAATCGAAAATGTCATTCGGATCTTTTTTTTCCAGATTCTCTAAGGATGAAAAGTTGTGCAGACAATGGTGCCAGGCGCAGAGAAGGGAACACTTTACACCAATGCCCGGTGTGACATTACTTTGTAGTGAACACTTCCTGAATTCTGACTTTGACAGTACGGGCCAGACGAAACGGCTTAAACAAGGCGTCATACCAAGCGTCTTCAAATTTCCACCTCATCTCCAGAAGGTTAGTATACACGATTTATTACAATGGTCTCCACTAAAAAATTACATATTTATTTGATACAAATATTATATATTTTTATTTGATACAAATATTTATTTGACACATTAAATTGTTTTTAATCCATAAAAGTTCTAGAATTGATTTTGGGTGCGAATACCCGGAAAAACGACCTCCTTTGCTGCCAGGATTTTTCTATGAATTTCTGTACGATTCTGACTGTATCAGACGATGCAGGTCGTTTTGTATTCGTGCCCAAAAAATTAATTCTAACACATTAATTTTATAAATGCATCCACATTCAAAATGTTTATAAAATGAATAAATTCCCGCGGAAATCAAATTTAGCACAAATTTTCAAACTTCATGGACATCCTGTATGTGCAATTAAAATAAATGGAATCCTGAATCAGAGTGCTCTAATTGTGATTCTATCAAGCGGTTCGCACTGTATTGAATTTACCACTAAAATTTCCATGAATTATCAGTTTTCTGTTCACCAGTTAATTCGAAATTTCGATCCGATATTAATTATGTTATTTTCGACACAGAAACCGATACATCGGAAACCACCGGTTGACAGACACCTGGCCCCAGAGCCAAAATTCACAGCTGCGCCATATTCACCACCAAGGCCGTCGACTTCAGCAGACCACACGTACTGCGCCGATCCGAGTCCCAGTAAAATGAAACAGAACCTGGGTACAGAAACTGAGACAATTGAGAACCTGAGGAAAAAAACTGAAGGTTACGCAGCAGAAAACGCGAAGATTGAAGTAAAAGGTAGAGAAATTAAGCTCTGTCGTTGAAGAACTAAAAAACAAAGGGATGGTTTTGGAAAATTGTCGAGATACTGAATTCGACATTTTCTGGGGTACCACTGGCGGTTATGAGTCGAATATTAAAGAATCAGGTGAGCGGAAAGAAATCCAGGCAAGAATACGATACTGTGATCAAGTCATTTGCCCTCACACTAAATTTCTATTCTGCGAAGGCCTACGACTATGTGCGCGAGGTATTCGATCTCGCTCTACCTTGTCCTTCAACGATCCGAACCTGGTACAGTGCCATAGACGGATCACGGGGATTCAACCACGTAGTATTTGACGCATTGGAGGTGAGATTTAAAGAAGATAGGAGTACGCTATGTGCCCTAATGTTGGACGAAATGTCACTGATGGAATCAGTAGAGATGTCTGGTGACAAGGTGCTTGGATATTTGGACATTGGAGCAGGTAATCTGGACGATACCGCGCCACTTACTAAAAACGCTTTTGTAATTATGTTGGTCACTGTGAATGATCAATGGAAAGTTCCAGTCACCCACTTCTTCATCAATGGTTTGACTGGTAAAGAACAGGCCAATCTTGTGTCTCAGTGTTTACTAAAGCTACACGAAATTGGAGTTAATGTCATCTCGCTTACCTGTGACGGGCCTTCAGCGCATTTGACAATGTTGAAAGAGTTGGGCGCAAGTATCAACCCGGATGAAATGAATTCGTCGTTCCCTCACCCAGCAGATCCTCACAAGCTCGTTTAGGCATTCCTCGACGCGTGTCATATGTTAAAGCTTGCAAGGAATTGCCTCGGCACACTGAAGACGATGAGAGACAGTTCTCAGAGGGTCATCTCCTGGAAATATATAGAAAACTTGTGTGAACTGCAGAAACAGGAAGGACTACAGTTGGCAAACAAACTTAGTCGGAAACATATCGAATGGAAGACAAATATAATGAAAGTTAATTTGGCTGCTCAAACGCTGAGTTCAAGTGTCGCGGATGCAATTGAGTTCTGCCGCAAAGAGTTGAAACTACCTGAATTTCAAGGGAGTGAGGGAACTTGCATCTTCATCCGCACACTGGATCAACTGTTCGATCTGTTGAACTCCAGGAACCCTTTGGCACGCAACTACAAGGCACCGATGCATCCTGCTCGCGAGGCAGCTTTTTTTGCCATTCCTGGAAAAGACAGGTAATTATCTCACAACCTTGACTAATACAAGACTTAAAACAGCATTTATTGGGATGCTGACTTGTATCGTAAGCGTTAAAAACCTCTATCTGACATACGTCCAGCCCCAAAATTAATCTGTAAAGTATTTGCTTACATATAAGCTCAGCCAGGACCACATCGAGTTGTTCTTTGGAGCCGTCCGTCTCGCATGTGGTGGCAATAACAATCCAACAGCCAGACAGTTTATCGCAGCATACAAGCGTCTTCTGATGCGGCATGATATCAAAGCCAACAAGGGGAACTGTTCAGCCCAGAACGCAGCATGCATCCTCACAGCTGCATCATTCAAAAATATCACTAAGAGGGCTGTCCCAGATAAGACGCAGGATATGCTCATAGCCAGACACTACGATTTGCAGCTCTGCCAGTCAATGACGAGTCACCACGATTATGCCGATATTCCACCATTTAACAAACTTTCTGTGTTCCTGGAGTCAGTTGTAACCTATATTGCAGGATATGTGGTTAGGATGGTGAAGCGGACACTCAAATGTCAAGATTGCTTGCTGGCTCACACGCAGAATGATGATGTCAATTTACCTGCCTATAGGCTGATGGCTGTTAAAACAAGGGGTGGCCTTACCGCTCCATCATCAAGCGTTGTTCAAGTATGTGAAGCCACTGAGAAATGTGTTAAGAGAATGCTAGCGGTGACATGGCAAGATTCCTCGTGATAGTTACCTGAAATCTGCAATCTCTGCATCAGTGTTTGCAGAAGTTGGATCGAGTGCATTTGACTCGCTTTATGATCACGTTTGAGATGGAGGCAGACTGTAATCATGTATTTTCTCTCATACAGCACATCTGTGAGTGCTATACAAAGATTCGTCTCCATCATGTTGTTCGAACCATGAACACTGGATTGAAAGATAAACCCATCAGGAAAAAAACTCAGCAAACTGATCCTATTTG
This sequence comes from Eptatretus burgeri, assembly GCF_056783735.1. Lineage (NCBI taxonomy): Eukaryota > Metazoa > Chordata > Myxini > Myxiniformes > Myxinidae > Eptatretus > Eptatretus burgeri. Next base: position 13,664,729 of record NC_140970.1, read on the forward strand.
CACATCAATAGTTTACTAACCATTTGCTTTGAAGTGTTTCTCCTAGGTTTCGACATATCTTATGTTTCAACCTACTGCGATTATAATAGTTGATCGTCATCTTCGATAGGTCAATACATATTAAACCAGTCTCATTAGTGTGTAGATTATAGATCATGTTTATTAAGGTTGTCCAATGTCTGTTCAATGTTTTCATGATTGATCAATATATTATAGGCCATACAGGTAGCTTTAAGCTACTCACATCGGGGGTAGCTTTAAGCTACCCACTATGGCCTATAATATATTGATCAATCATGAAAACATTAATGAGACTGGTACTGGTTCAATATGCTTCAACCTACTACAGAAAGCTACCCTCTATAATATACACATATTAATAGGAGGCCAGAGGTTAGTCTGTAGAATATAGATCATATTTATTAAGGTTGTCCGATGTCTGTTCAATGTTTTGATGATTGGTCAACATATTATTATTTATAGGCCATAAGGCCTATTAATTATTATAGGGGCATACCTGCCAGCCTTTTTGGAATGAAAATCGGTAGATTTTTGCGCGACGCAGGGGCATGCCCCCCCCCCCCCCCCGCCGGCAAATTTTTGAAAAAAATCGTGCACTCTCCTGAATTTTAGACCACTTTATAGCCTCAATAAAATCAACTATTTACCACAGCAAAATCTGGCCTACTTGTCAAATTTAATATGTGCAACAAGTAACAGCTTCCAAAATAATTACACTGGCACTTCAATACATGACATTTTTGAAACAAGTAACAAAAATGGCAAAATAGTGCATTATCCTACATTTAGACCACACAATTTCCTCAATAAAAACGACATATTTACCACAGAATCAGATGCATTACATGTATGTACAAGTGTACTGATAACTAAGGGCGGATAATCAGATTTAACGGTGTAGACGCGCGTATAGACGACGGAAAAACATAAACTGCAAGGTACTGCACAGTATCGTATTCTGTAACTCGGATAAAAAAAAAATTTCCCTGAATTTTAAAAACCGGTAGATTAAGCATGTAAAATCGGTAGCCGGTAGATAGCCTCGAAAATCGGAAGGGTTGGCAGGAATGTAGGGGGTAGCTGAAAGCTACCACCTTATGGCCTATAATAATACAAATATTATAGGCCATAGGGGGTTAGCTATACACATTACACATGACATTGATTATCATCAACACATTACACTGATTATAATCATCAGATCATATGACATATGATATGATAATCATTCATGAGAATTGTGACATCTAGTACTCACTCACCTTATTGATTCGTGCTGCAGAGCTTATATTAGCTTGGTAGTGATCATGGGCGGCGGAGACTGTTGTTAGTGAAATGAAAATCATGTTCTTCTTATTAAGCTGTACAAAAATGTTGTTTCCAGCGAGAAATTCGGCACAGATTAATAGATTCAATCTGTGAATTAATATTGGCAACGCAACATGGCGACTTCAGTCGACCTCTGACTTCAGTCGACAGAGGCCGTTGCTGGTCCAGGTTATTATAAGAAGTCCGTGCATTTGAAGCATTAACAACAAAAAATGGCGTCGTCTGTGTCCCACCCGACGACGTCAGCGTCGAGGATCTCGTTATCGCTACGGGAAACATAGTCGGTAGTCACAAAGTTCGTGCAGCCTCGCGAATGAACAAACATGTGGTAATCTTCGTGTCTGAGACAGAACTGCTTCACGAAATCGTATCGACCGGACTATCAACAGACGACGGACATTTCGTGCCCGTCTCCCCTCTGGACACACCGGCCGTGAAGGTCATTATCTCGAACGCTCCTCCTTTCCTGAAAAATCAGACACTGATCTCCGAATTATCTCGTTATGGTTCTGTGGTTTCTCAAATCACGATGTTACCTTTACGGAGCCAGGACGATCGGACGAAGCATGTAATGTCTTTTCGGAGACAAGCTCGTGTGGTCCTTCCTCCCTCTAACGCAGAAAGAACCTTGAACATCGTTTTAAAACTCAAAATTGATAATCATGATTACCAAGTCTACGTAACCACTGACACCTTGAAATGTTTCGAATGTGGTAATTTCGAACACTTGAAACGATCTTGCCCAAAGTCAACCTCGTCGAACGATGAAACAAACCTCGTCAACAAGAATACGTCTTCATCTTCTTCTTCCTCGAATGTGAAGGAAGCGAATCACGTGTCCGGTAATAAGGCCCAGGCCTCCCAACCCGATAGTCCAAACAGCAAAACGAATGTTTGGGAAGTTTTCACCATCGTTTCATCAAGAAAGAGAAAGACTTTACCTGATGGTCGTTTAACCCAGAAGAAAGGAGCATTTACAAACGAGGAATCTGTCGATAATGTTCCTGCAGTTGTGACCGACGTCACTCTACAATGTTTACCCGGAATGGACCCGGACCCCGGTACCTATGACCAACAAGTTCAGCCTACTTGCCGGTGAGGACAGAGACCGCTTTACCTGTTATCACAGTAAATGAAACTGTTTCACTCGTTAAAAACTCTCCTATTGGAAAGTCCATCGACGGTGAGACACAGACCACGAGTGATGACCCTACTGTCACTTTGGTAAATGTTAACCCTGAATCCTTGTCAGGAGGAAATAGCGAAACAAATGTTAACCCTGTTACTGCTCCCAGTTCATCACGTGGTGAAGCTGGAAACGCAGGGAATGTTAAAATGGATGTTTTACGAGAGACCCCCAAAGTACTGTATACCACCACGCCGTTGGAGGTCGATAACACCGTTACGGTCGAGGGAAGTGAGATCGCTACATCCGCTGATGGTGTTTCCGTTTCATCAACCCCCCCCCCCCCCCGATTATTTCCGTTCCTTCACCAGGAGACGTTCGCACAATGGAGGCGCACATAGACGTGGTAACCAGTACAGATCCGTGTATCAATACTGACGACAGTATCGATATGCAGGACGGTACAAGTTTGTGTGACTCGGAAACTAAAACCGACTCTGACGAATCCGACCTGGAGGAAGCAAACAGGAACAGTCAGGTGGAAACGATGGAGAAGCTCACCGGTCAAAGTCCTACCCCCCCCCCCACCCTGAACAAATAAGACTCTTCTTACAAAATACATACAGGAAACGCAATATAAACCTGACGGAATACTTTCCAGATCTACTGTCCTTCCTTGAGTGTGCTCAGGCTATCGTACGTAAGCCTGACTTATTCGGTTTCCACCAGACACACTGTCACCGCTTAAATAAACTGATCGCCAAGGCGAAAAGGGATCGTAGTCAATTATCCTGCTTCTGATCTTATTCTTAGAAACTATTATTTTCCTCATGGCCAGTTTCAAGATTGGAACAATAAATGTTAATGGTGGTGGGAGTCCGCTCCGCAAGATCCAAATTAAACAGTTGGTAGAGGTCAACGGGCTCAACATAGCTTTGTGACAAGAGACCCATACCGTCCGATCTGTTCAGGCTCAGTGGCGACAATTTATGGACAAGGAATGTTTCTTCAGTTACAACTCCACGTCGAAGGCAGGCATCATGTTTGTCTTAGGGAAACATTTCCATCCGTCCTGCCTTAAATTTATGAGTATTATTGATGGACACCTTGCCTCCGTGACCTTCTCTATCAATCAGATCAAGTTCACAATTCTCAATGTGTACGCTCCAAGCAAAAATGACGAGTGGATCTCCTTTTTTGCCGAACTGAGAAAATTCCTGCAAACACTGGATTTGCAGATTTGTCTAATTATTGGTGGCGACTTTAACTGCACTGTTAGTGCTTCATTTGACCGGAACGGGCCAGAACCCCAACCATGTACCGCAAAACTTTTTGCAAACATCATTGCGAAATATAATCTTCATGATATTTGGCGCATACAGCACCCTTCTGATCGGTCTTACACATGGTGTCGTTGTTTAAACAACCACATCTCACTTGCGAGCCTTGATTGCATCGATGTAAATTCTCATTTATTACATGGAGTTCATAAATCCGATATCGTGCCTTCTGGTTTCTCTGACCATTCCCTAGCTCGAGTCTTTATTCAACTCTCTAAACCATGTCCAGGGAGCTCTCACTGGAAATTCAATAACAGTTTACTCGAAAACCTCAACTTCATTCAGGCCTTTGAATCCTTCTGGACGGCTCTCCTAGTATAGAGCGGAAGCTCAGCTGTTCCATTAACCCGTTGATATGGTGGGATTTAGTAAAAACCCAAATTAAAGGGTTCTGTCAACAGTATCGTTTTTTCTCAACAAGGGCTGACCATGAAGTTAAGAAAATATTACAGTTAGAGATTTTACAACTCCAACGAGTCATCGGACAAAATAATAGTAACATACAAAAAACCTTAACTGAGAAACGGTCCTTAACCGAGAGGAATGCACGTGGTGCCTTAGTTCGGATGAGGGTGCGACACCTGAATGAGGCAGACGTACCAACCAAGTACTTCTTTTCCTTAGAGAAACGTCTTCCCAGTAAACAGCTTTCTCAGCTGTGATTGGCAGATTCATCCTTTACCGTTACACAATCAGAAATCAAACCTTCCGTGAAGGAATACTTTTCGAAAATATATTCAATGGAACAAATAAATCCCGTCAGTGTCGCCTCTATCTCCGTAGGCCTGCCAGTGTTGTGTGAAGATGGGCTTTCCCAACTGGAAAGACCCATCACCTTGGATGAACTTGGCACTGCCCTGCACGGCCTTGCCATTGGGAAAGCACCTGGATTGGATGGACTTACAACCGAATTTTACAAGAAGTTTTGGCACTTATTGGGTCCAGAACTCATTAACACCTTGAACGCAAGCTGCTAGCTTGGAGAGCTACCTCGGAGTAGCCGACGAGCTCTTCTTACCCTCATCCCAAAAAAGGGAGACATGCTGAGTATTGAAAATTGGAATCCTATCTCCCTGTTATGTACGGACTATAAGATATATTCAAAAGTCCTGGCATCGCGACTTACTCCTCATTTATCCTCGTTGTTGAAAGAAGACCAATGTTACTGTGTCCCAAAACGTTCCATTTATGACAACATCTCCCTTGTGAGAGACATCATTGAACTGTGCAAGGAAAACCCTAAAGATTTAGGACTTCTTCTCCTTGATCAGGAGAAAGCCTTTGACCGTGTTGACCATCGGTACCTTTTCGAAGTACTTGAGCGGTTTGGACTTGGTTCAACCTTCATCTCTTATATTAAAATACTATACAATAATATTTATAGTGTGCTTGAGATAAACAATGAACTTGTTGCACCTTTGTCTATTAACAAGGGAATTAGACAAGGTTGTCCTCTTTCCGGGTTGCTTTATGCTCTCTCCATCGAACCCCTACTGGTTTCTTTGCGCTGTAGACTAACAGGGGTTAGTTTGTCCCAGCTTGAACGGCCCATCAAGGTACTGGCATACGCCGATGACGTATGTGTATTCGTACAAGATATCAATGACGTTAACATCGTTCATTATTGTTTGTCCTTATTTGAAAAGGCTTCTTCAGCCAAAGTAAATTGGAACAAAACGAGCGCCCTTTGGCTCGGTCCGTTGTGCTACTTGGCGCCAAGACTTCCTGCTCCACTGTCATGGGCCAACGATGGTGTGAAATACCTTGGAGTGTTCTTAGGTAATAATACCACAGTAGCAAAAAATTGGGCTGGTCTGCTTGAGTTTGTTGAGGGTAAACTGCAAAAATGGAAAGGTCATATCGTGGAAGGGTCTTGGTCATCAACACACTGGTGGCCTCTTCCTTGTGGCACAGGTTCTTCGTGCTGCATCCTCCAGCGGTGTTACTTCAACAGCTCCAGAAGTGCTTCGTGTCCTTTTTCTGGGGTGGAAAACACTGGCTGCGACCTGGGGTCCTCAGTTTACCACTGACCGATGGAGGACAAGGCCTGGTCAACATAAAAAGCTGGCTAATGGCCCTTCAACTCTCGGTTGCTTTTCGCATGCTATACACGCGACCCTCTCCACCATGGGTCAACGTCGCTCGTAACCTTTTGCAACAGGCTGGGAGGCGAGGCTATGACCACTCTCTTTTCCTGATGGACCTTTTCAAAATCGACACATCACCCCTCTCTGGTTTCTATAAGAGCATACTAAATGCGTGGCAAGCTCTGACAATAACTAGAGCTACACATTCTTACACGAAACAGATGTTTCTCGAAGAACCTTTGTTATACAACTCCCTTTTCCATGATATGCCTGCTGATAGGTGTTTTATTCAATGCATTAACGACGACAATTATTCAACGACAAGGGCGTTAAATCTGTCGCTGATCTTCTCAGCCCAAATGGCAGCTGGATCGGAGCTGATGCATTGGCAAGCCTGGTCGGTGTGCGATCCTCTCGAATCGTGGCACGCATATTAGGTAGTGTGCTTTGGACATGCACACAGCTCGCACCTGCTTGGGAGCAAGACCACCAAAGCAATGAACAAAATGCACATCAAATACCTTGTCTCTCTACCTTTCCTGAACTCGTATGTGCTTTTTCTCTTGCCAGTCCTCTTCCTTGTCCCCCTTTTAACATAGGCCTCAATGGCCTTCCCAAACAAAAAGACCTTTATTTGGGTTGTGTAAAATTTCTTTCGCAACGGCAAATAACACAGCAGAAGGTTCGATGGAGAGATCTCTTACCTTGTTCTCGCCATTATTTTCCTAACTGGAAAGGTTTTTATCCCCCTCCTGTACCACCACAACATGGTGACCTCCAATGGAGACTAGTACACTGGATCCTTCCTTCTAATCACTTGTTACACCATTTTTCAAATCTGCTTGTGGATGAATGTCCTTTTTGTAAGAAATCTGAAAACCTTTTTCACATCTATGTTGAATGCCAACGGTTGGCACCTTTATTTATTTTACTTCAGAATTGTTTTGTGAGGTTTGGTTTGATTTTTAACACTTGTGTGTTCATCTACGGATTGGATATCCCACACAAAAATTCCAATGCTGTGTTAGCCAATTTCCTGCTTGCTCAGGCAAAGATGGCAGTATATATATATATATATATATATATATATATATATATATATATATATATATATATATATATATATATATATATATATATATATATGTCAAGGAAAAGAAAACTTGATGGTGTTGGAGTAAATGATGAAGATGCTTTGTTTTTGTTCAAAAATCTTGTAATACATCGTTTTAAATTGGATTTTGATTTCTTTTCAGTAACTGGAAGATTACCACAGTTTGAATCAAAATGGTGTATAAAAGAAGTTATTTGCAAAGTCCGAGAGGAATGTTCATCCTTTTGTGAAATGTTTTGTATATAATCCACCCGATTCATCCTTTCCTTTCTTCAGAAATTGTTTCTTGGTTTTCCTTCTTTCTCTGAAATGAAAATGTAACTCCCATTGGGGGGCTTTCTTTTCTATTTTTATAATAAAAAGATACAAAAGCCTCTCCTCTCCTCTCCTCTCCTCTCCTCTCCTCTCCTCTCCTCTCCTCTCCTCTCCTCTCCTCTCCTCTCCTCTCCTCTCCTCTCCTCTCCTCTCTCATACAGGGACTTTTTTTGGCTCGTATCTTTTCTCCTATGGGATCGTTGACCTCCACATTTAAGAATGAGTATGTGGTAGGCTTTGACTTCCACTATTACTACCATAGCTCTAATTATTCCCACCATATTTTGGGGTTGGCCAGGAAAGTCTTTGTCTGTGCCAAGTCTTCAACGAACGAACCGGCTGACCAGGAATATGTGCAGTGAAAACACACCAATTGAAGCAAATTTGGACAGGAAATTGAATTTTTTTCTGGATGTCGTCGATAAATCACGTACTCCTCGCAAAACACACCTGCCACCAATTAATGCCAGCAGAGAAGACATTCGGCTTACCAGCCGAAGGACAGCACACTTTGACAGTTTATGATCAGATCGGTTATTGATCCAGACGAGATACCTCAAAGGTGTGTGTGCTACCTGTGTATTATCCAAAGAGACTATTTGACCTGAGTAACAGTGTCATTTCTGATACAACACCCTTGCTGTCAACCAATTTGATGAAATCGAATCCAGGAACCTTTGAGCTTGGTGGACGTTAAAGATCTGCTGCTTGTGTGTGCTGCGTGTGCTGCTTCATTTGGAGTACAAGGTGACTTATCGTCGGCACACGGCGAGGTTCCAAATTCTTGCTGGGACTGTGGATAGAAAGCGGTCTGGTCAGGGTATGGTTGCTATGTGGGAAGTCGCTCCTAAACGTTAAACAAATCGTGCACCAAGGTGTTCGCACATCATTTATGTGAACAGTCATCGTCGGCTATGGAGGGCAACCATTACTATTATTAATAAATATTTTCATATGCTCGCAAAAGCCTGAATATACAGATCAAAATCCATGGGTATTGGTACCAACTATTCATGACAGATTATCTGTTTGAACACACGACAAACCATCGTTTTATTATTTCTCAAGATGATATTGGTATCTTCATATGCGAGTTTCAGAATGTGGAATGGAGTCCTCCCAGGCTCAAAGCATCCACATTAATTTCGGTACGGGGTCACAATTCACAGACCAAGCTGTGAAGTTTTATGTTTTCAAAGTTTTGTGCCGAGGACTTTCTTCAGGATTGTCACCGAGTCCCAGACAGCTTCCAACTGTAGTTAATTTGTAGTAATATTCCCAGGGATGGTTTTTAATACCTCTGTGAGGTTCTTTGTCATCATTCCCGAATCTCAAACTATCACTGGTACAACTTTGGCATTCTTAAACATCCCGGATCTTTTCACTTCGTTCTTGAGGTCTTGCTTGGTATTTGTGCATTTTCTTGATTTCTGCATCATTCGTCCAAAATTGCTGGTATAAACACCCCACTTAACATAGCCTTCTCTCCTTTGTACCTAAGTATGATATCTGGTCGCAATCCTTTGTTAACCTCCGCCATCTTCGAAGATGGACGGAGGTTACTGTTTTCACCCCTTTCTGTTTGTTTGTTAACCTCCGCCATCTTCGAAGATGGATGGAGGTTACTGTTTTCACCCCTTTCTGTTTGTTACTTACGAAATCTAAAGATTTCGTAAGTATATTGATGACTTCCGTTTGTTTGTTTGTTTGTTTGTTTGTTTGTAGGCACGATAACTCGAGAACGGAAGAAGCTAACAATGTCAAATTACACCACGTGATTCAGGAGCACGATGGCTCGTGCTGATTAGATTTTGGTCAAAATCTGTCAAAGGTCAAGGTCACAGTGAGGTCAAACATAATTCCGTAAATTCATGTGGAGAAATGGAGTATTTTTGCTTCGCTCGACGTTACGAGTTCGTTTTAACTTCGATTTTAATTTTGTCTTCGGTTTTTGCGATCGCTTGGGACGCTTAAAACTCGGTTGTCGAATTTCTGGGAAAAATCTGATGTTTTGGAGACGTTTTAAGATTGTATAAAAAATATTTCACTCGACGCGTCACGGGTCGTCCCATGATGCAGTGCGCTCGAGCAGACGCGTCGTTGGGTTACGTTAAGGTATAATATAATTGCGTGGAGAAATGGAGATTTTTGCTTTGGTCGACTATACGATTTTTGATGGTTTGGTACAGAATCATCATAGAAATTTCTGGTTTGCGTCGCTACCTTCTCTAGAGACAGCTTTTATTAGACAAGGTCAGAGGTCAAGTTGACGATTTCGGAAGTACCAGTCTATGACTGCTTGTTTGTTTGTTTGTTTGTTTGTGAACAGTATTACGGAAAAACTCCTCAACGGATTTCAACGAAACTTGTGGGGGGGGTGGGGGGGTTAGGTATGGTCCAAGGATCATGCCATTAAATTTTGCACATGGTCCAAAATCCGATATGGCCTCTATGGTGGCCATTTTAAAAAATATATTTTAATTTTTTTTTTTTTTGCATTTCTACATGTTTTAAGTGATTTCCAACCCCCCCCAAAAAAAAAAAATTGTTTGAGAAAAAAAAATTTTGCAACTTTTTTTCAACAAAATTTCGATTTCTTTTTTTTGCATTTGTACATGTTTTAAGTGATTTCAAACCCTCCCCCCCCCCAAAAAAAAAAATGGAGAAAAGAACTATAACTCTGTCAGCGCTGTTGACATATTTAATGAATAAGATATAAAGTTCACTTGAGTGACCCAGCAGTATTGGCGGCGGAAGTTTTGCACTCTCCCGAGTGCTCCCCCTCTAGTTTTCTATGTCCATGCTCGATCAGATCATTAGGTGGTACGTGAGCGGTACTTCCATGTTTTCAGTGATTGCTTTTAGTACATATTCCCACAAATTCTCTGGAACTGGGATACTGTCATTTAGCATAACATATCATCTATTTGCGAACACATCTTCACCCCTCACCTTTCTATCTTTTTTTTTCTTCCTCCATGCAGCTTGAAGTGGCAGCTTGAATCCGAAAGAATGGTATCATCCCAGCCGAGGGAGGATGTTGGCAAGCTTAAGGATGAGAGGGTAGCTAAGGAGTTTGCGAACAGGCTGAGTGGGGATTTGAGAGGTCTGGGTGCTTTGGAGAATCCTGAAGAATTGTTGAGTGTCTTCAAAACCACCATCCTGGATGTTGCCAGTGGATGTCTTGGAAATCACCAAAGGGCAAAGAAGAATTTTGTCTCTCAAAGGACACTGGATACCATTTATCAAAGTCGCAGGGCCAGGGTTAATGGCAGAGCTGAGCTGTTCAGGGAGTTGAGATGTAAAATGGTACGTGCACAGAGGGTGGACAAGGAGGCCAATATGCGAGGAATCTGAGTGGGTAGAGCATCACCATTGATCAAGTGACTCACCTGCTTACAGGGGAATTCTTGCATTGTGTTCCTCCAAGCCGGCCCTCGGTGAACCGCAGTTAGAGCGGAGGGTGGTGGGCTCTTGAGAGAGGAGTCTGAAGTGAAGGCCCGCTGGACTGGTTACTTTGAGTGGCTGTACCAGGCTGATCCACCAGCTGTTGACTTGGATGTCAGGAGTGTTGCTTTCCCTATGGCGGACCCTCAAATCAACTGTGATCCACCTTCATTTATAGAAACAGGCTGCGGTGAACCGGTTGAAATGGGTGAATCTCCTGGGATCTGTGGCATCCATGCTGAACTTCTCAAGGCTGGTGGACATGCTGTACTCATGTCGTTGCATGTAGTTCTGTTCTCTGCCTGGAAAAGAGGTATCATCCCAATTGACTGGACGAGGGGCCTTGTTGTCCATCTCTGGAAAGGGAAGGGTGATCGCCAGGACTGCAACAACGACCGAGGGGTGATGCTGTTCTCAGTGCTGGGCAAGGTCTTTGCTTGGATAAATATTGATAGGGTCCGCCACCACCTGCTTGAGCTCCAGTGCCCAGAGCATTGAGGCTTTACACCAAGCAGATCAACCATTGACTGTATTCTTTCCCTTTGGGTCCTCATCGAATGCAGACGAGAGTTTCGGCAGGGCTGCAACCTACATTGATCTCTGCAAAGCATTTTATTCAATGAATTGGGATGCCCTCTAGTCAATCCTTGGTCTTCATTGGGTGCCACCAAAACAGATCAATCTGATGTCTGAACTGTACTCTGGTACTGAGGATGCTGTGGCATGCTGATACCATCTCCTACTTATTTCCAGTTGTTACTGGAGTTTGTCATGGGTGTGTACTTGCCCCCAAACTTTTCAGCACTTGTATGGAGTGGATTCTGGGGAAGATGTCGGAGAGATCAAGTGGCGGTGCATCATTTGGGAATGTCAAGATCTCTGACATTGATGTCG
>NC_140970.1:13683901-13966401 GCF_056783735.1 Eptatretus burgeri
TTGGTACAGTATTTCCTCTGCAATTATTTATTCAGCAAGCAGATAGACAATCACTGCATTGAGTACACTTGTTCACTTTTAACATACCAGGGAGGTTGCAGCTCTATGGACATTGTGTGTATTGTTTGGTGTATATTTGTACCTTTAATACTCTTTGACTTAAATATGCAGAAAATGATGAAAATGGAAGCTGTTTTACCATGCTTGACTTACTTCTTGTGCAGACAATAGCAGGGGTGTACTCACTTTTGTTGCCTCCTCTCTCAGAAATATTCGTAAGATGCCACATTGTTTTTATGGAATGGCAGTTTTGTGCCTGCATACATATTGCAGAATGTCTACTCTGTCATCAACTCTAAGGTTTTGCTTCAAGCACAGCTGCTTAAAAAGTTACACTGAATTATTTACATATTTGTGAGGGGTGTACTCACTTTTGTGAGATACTGTATGTCTATATATATATATATATATATATATATATATATATATATATATATATATATATATATATATATATATATATATATATATATTTATTTATATATATATATATTTATATATATATTTATATATATTTATATATATATTTATATATATATTTATATATATATTTATATATATATTTATATATATATTTATATATATATATATATATATATTTATATATTTATATATATATATATATTTATATATATATATATATATATTTATATATATATATATATATATATATATATATATATATATATATATATATATATATTGTTACGGCCACGGTTCCCGAGTGTATTATGAGGGGGTTAATCCTCATTTCTCCTCAGAAGAGCCGGACCTGGGGCCACCGCTCACAATTAACTTCATGATAGGGTGTGTTGCTTGCAACCACAAGCGTCAATCAGTTAACCATGAGTTCCAGTTTCCACCATCTAATTTTTCTTTTAACTTGAGGTTACATAGCTTCCTGAATGGGGGACACGCCCTCGGCGATGCACCAATCTTATCTTCATTAGATCTTAATTGGGGTGGCAGAGCATTTACCACTGGTGAATGCCGACTATAACAGCTAAATTAGTTTGGGAACTACCTCACAGTCTAGCTAGGTGCAAACAATGCTGGATAAATGGAAGGAAAGGACAAGCACGGACAGGTTGAAACGTCAACAAGGAATTTATTCATTAGAAAAATATATAAACTGAAGAACTTTTTATTTCCTTGTGGTGAAAATAGATCAATTCAAATCAATCAAAGTAATCTCAACCAAATAAAGAATTAAACAGGCTTTGATGGAAAAATAGGCAAAGAGCAGATGCTTATCACTATTCCTTATTTAACAGTTAAACATGAGACATGGCTACCCAGCAGATCATTCAGTGGGGGAAAGAAATCCACTCTCAGCTTTCCAAAGTAGAAGTCGTCGTGCGTCCAATAAAATGTCCCAAGATTTGTCAGCGTGCCTTGGTACGCTTCCAGTGCCCTGCCTCACCATGCACCCACTTACAAACAGACTCGAAGACCAATCGACATCACGTCGTCACCCCCAGGAACCAGGGATGCCAATAATCAGGTACGAGCAGAACCAGCAGGAATGGTCCAACCTTCACTCACCATCAGGAGCTGTCAGGAGCTTTCAGGAGCCGTAATCAACGAACAACTGTAAGGCACTGGAAGGTGCTGTGAGGAGCTGTAACCAGCTGTCACCAACTCTCACCGACTGTTTGCAATTGTCACCAACTCACAGGAAAGCGGTCCTCCCATCCTTTTTATAAGCGACCAGTGTGGGTGGATCCTCAAGCAGACTTCAGCCAATTCCTCCGTGCCTGTTGGCGCATCGCTGCACATGACTTCCAACTGTCAATCTTGCGATTATTTCTTCCTTGTTCAGCACGACATTAACACGAGCCAGCCAGCATCCATAGAGCTGCCAAACAGGGCATCAAACGTCGATGGAAAAAGGTGGATGTCAACGTCGGTGAAAGAGAGATGGGTGTCAAACGTCAATGAAAGATTGGTGGGTAAGGTAAATGATCCACAGCATTGGTTATGCAACAAGAACAAGCGGATCCAATTGACTTGAAATTTGAAGAGCCTTTGCATTTCAGGTTACTGAATTCAATCAACTATTATTTTTGAGGTCAACATCGGCGAAAAGGTCAACATAGGCCAAATTTCTAAAATTGTCATTTTCCATCTGATTGACTTGAAATTTGAAGAGGATTTGTTTATCACGTCACTGAATTGAACCACCAACTATTTTAGAAGTCAACATCGGCTAAAAGGTCAACATAGGCCAAGAGGCCAAATTTTCTAAAATCCTCAATTGTCATCCGATTGACTTGAAATTTGAAGAGGGTTTGCATATTATGTCACTGAATTGAACCACATACTAATTTTGAGGTAGATATAGGCGAAAAGGTCAAAATAGGCCAAAAGGCCAATTTGGGCCAAATTTTCTAAACTCCTAAATTTTCATTTATTTTAATCCCATTCTAAATTCAATTGAATAATAATAAAAACAAAAAACCATCATGGGTAAGGGTCAGGTGTCCGATCAAAGCGGGATGTCATGGTACCTGGTCATCACGGCCAGTAGTTATAAAGTGGCAGTTCTAGTTATGTCTCATTAATTATGTAACACACCAGTACACAAACGCCACACAAAGTACACCACACAACTACACAAACACCACACAAAACAAGTCCTGGCGAGGGTCTGCAATCTCTGATTGCTCTTTTTCTTGTTTTTCTTGTATTACCATTCCTTGCTTGCTAATGAAGATCCAGTCTGTTCATGAGCATTTCTTTCCAGAGTATTGGTGGTGGAAAAGCACTCAAAGCAAAGAATACACTGACTGGATGGTTTTCCATTAGTTTTCCCAGAGGTATTCAGAAGAGGAGTTTGAAATTTAATGAAGGTATTTTTATTTATTTATTGCATGCACATTGTTTACTCAAGGGAGAGCAAGATAACAGAGTAGAAGGTAACACGACAGTGGAATCAGTGGGACACAACAAGGGCATAAACAAAAGGAGGAGGAAAGAGAAGAGGGAAGGAAATATAGCAATCTGCAAATAGATTGGGAGAGGCAGCAGAGGGCTCATGAGGATAGAAAAGATCACAGGTATGGATAGAGGATTACTTGAGGTACGAGTGTTCTCTCTTTGAATACAAAATCAAGGCTCAAGGAAGAACAAAATGGCAGTGGGTAAAAAAAGGCAACATAATGACAGTTGGGCATTTGAGCAACATATTGAACAAAACAAGCAAGGGAATGAACAAACAGAAAAGGGTTGAGAGAAGAGGGGAGGAAGTAAGGTGGGGTTGATTGGATGTATATAAGATTGTGGGTAAGGATGATGGGTGTTAAGAGATTGTGGGTAGGAATGGGGGATGACATGAATTAGTGGTGTAACACTTGAAGACCTGGAGGGAAGATTACAGTTGAACCATCTCCAGAAATAGTTCCCCAAGCAGAAGAAAAGATAAATAAGAGAGTGAAGGTGGATGGACAACATAGATTTTTATGCGTTTAACCAAAAAAGGCTTGCTGGAAGTACATATGCATCTTGGAGGAGCCGTGGTGTGTTGAACAATGAAGGTAGCAAAGGAAACTTGATAGGACAGGCTGTAAAGGGAAAACAGAGGTGTCACTCACCTGCCCATAATGTTAGAGCAACAGGCATTGTTCAGGTCTTTTAAAAATGCTTTTGGTTGACTTCACACCACTTGTACCTTTTATCAGTGATTTCTAAAAAGTGCTCAATCACGCAACTCCATAATGTCCACTGATGTTTCTTTTCAAAGTGTAAATGGTACCTTCCCATCATTTTCTTATGTCTTGAATAGTCTCATACATTTTGGAATGCTAAAAGCATTCCATTTCAAGGCTTTGACAGAAAATAACTTTGAATCAGAATTAATTGAAATTTTCACCGAGAGTAAAAATTACTTTTAATCGATTTCGTAATTGTCCATACAACAATATGTTTAATATAATGTATGAAATAACTGAGGATTTTTAGTGGAATATAAGGGAAGGGAAAGGAGTGGATGGGATAGGGAAATAAATTTAAAAAAAAGATGAGATACAGCAACAGAACGTGAATGAATGCTCTATTTAAAGGACTGATGTGAGAGGTAAGATTACAGAGTGTGCTGGTCGAATTCCACAACTGAGAAGAGTGCAGGTTGGTCGTGAGATCAAATGGAGAAATAGATTTTAGATGGGAAAGTAAGAAACTTATTGAAGATGGGAAAAGGGTTCTTCATTTTTGTCAAGGGAAAAATAATAAAAAAAACCAGTTGGCTCCTTTGCATTCCCTCCGTGTTGTGTCATCTGTCATCCTTTTTTGTAATTTTGATTACGTCCTTAGAACAATCTCATTTGGATGCTAAAACGTGTAAATGAAAGCAGTGTGTCCAGCTTGGCCTTGTTGGCTTGTGCTTTCATCATTTTGGATGCAAGTAGGTAATATAAACACCTCCAAGGAAAACAAGTGAGAAAAAGGGAACCTCATGATTGTCAATGACTATTCATTCTTTATTATCACAATTCCCATTGGCTTTGTACAGTAGGACCTGGAATACGTTCCTACACTTCATGCTTCATGTTCCTATACCTGCAATATATTGCACTCGCATTCTACCGTCTCGGAACTCATCCTTGTAATATATTCACTCCCGGAGTTGAAATTGGAATTATGTCCCATACTTGTCTGACATCTACTATGAAGCTCCCTCTTTAACGATCCCATTTATTCCCACCTTCTTGTGGGCTCGACCAGACAGTCTCTGGCTTGTTTTTCAGAAACTGACAGGCCAGGCTCGACATTCAACTGCAGATGATTTTGGCAGGAATTTGTAACTTGTTCCCTGTCCCGACGATAACTCACCGACTCTTCGCAAATGACAACGTGGGATCTTTCATTCTCATGATCGACCAGTGCTGGTAGAAGGGTCTTTCAGCTTAACATCATTCTGCTGGACATCATAAATATTGATGAATCTCCCTGCATGCAAACAACCAGAGTGACAGTTTATAGCCAGGTCGAGATTGAAACCAAAGCTAGACAGCTCCAAAGCGAGTGTGTACACCACTTGGAAATCCTGCCCCTTAGACTTGTCAGAAATATGTTGCCTTAAAGATAGACTATCATGGACAGGAGAAGAGAAGGCATCCTACTAAGACTAAGCATTGTAAAATCTGGTTGCATTGCTCAGAGCTCAAAGAGAGCAAAGCAACAGTTCCCCTGTCTGACAGATTCCCACGTTGATACGGCCTTTGCTGTGATTTCCTAAACTGGCTGCCCATAACGAATTGTCTGGCCACATCTGCACGTGTTTCTCTTCCCCTGTAGAAATTGACACATCATGATGCCTAGCTGCATAACACGTCCTCGTTAGTGATGCACTATGCTTTTTGTCTCCCAACAAAGAACACTTAAGAAACGAAAATGAAAATCCACTGGGAATGTGGCCAATCTCCAACACTGTGAAAGACTGCAGTGATGCAATGACTATCGAACATAACTTATTGTTTCTACATTCTTCCTTATGATTGCTTTACAAATGTCATCTACAGTATTCTCATTTCCTCTCTTTCTACAGTTGTGATTATTTCTAATAGCATATCCATTGAGAACAGTGTGCACGTACATCATTGGTCCCCAACCTGCGGTCCGCAGAGCCCTATACTGCGGTCCACGAGGACTTTCCAATCAAAACACATTTCCATGTAGCAATTTTAAAGGGGTTTACACAATGCTTCTGCCGGCCAGCGCCGTGACCTGAAAAGCCTGACACAATGCCGCTGCCGGCCACTGCTGCTTACCGCCGGGAGGAAACAAATCAATTTGATTTTATCTTGCGGCAGTATTTAAAATCAATTACACCCCAAAGGGAAATTTGTTCAGAATTACAGTGCGTGAACAATCGATCGATCGAATACATATAAAAATTATTAATTAAAAAAAACAATACTCCAATTAACCCCAAACGTTGTATCTATTTCTCAACACAAACGTTGTTTGACAATTTCCATTTGCAGGCCATGGCTCCACTGAAAAAGCAGAGAAAGGTGAATGACGATAAGCGAGCCTTCAACCCTGACTGGACGAGGGACTTCTTCTTTGCAGAGAACAGGGGCAAGACTCTGTGCCTCATCTGCCATGAGACCCTGGCCTGGCCAAAGCTGTTCAATGTTCTGCGGCATTTCCAAACTCACCTTGGGGAGAAGTTCAACATCTTCGAGGGCAACCAGCGACTTGTGAAGGCCAACGAACTGAAGTCTAAGCTTTCACAGCAGCAGAACCTCTTCGCCAAGCAGGGCAACGACTCCAAGAGGGCCATGGAGGCAAGCATCAAGGTGTCGGAAATAATTGCCCGTCGCATGAAGCCTTTCTCAGATGACGAGTTTGTCAAGGTGTGTCTTCAAGCCGTTGTGCAGAGCATCTGTCCCGAGAAGGCCACCATCTTCAACTCGGTCAGCCTCAGTAGCACGACGATCACGAGGAAAGTTGAAGGCATATCCAGGAACCGCAAGAAGCAGCTGTGCGTCCTAGCCTCCGACTTCAAGGCCTTCTCACTGGCCTTGGACGAGAGCACAGACATGACAGACACAGCACAGCTGGCCATCTTCATCAGGGGAGTCGACATGAACTTCAACATCACTGAAGAGCTGCTGGCACTCTGTCCCATGAAGGATATGTGCATTGGCGAGGACATCTTCCATGAGTGCAATGCTGCCTTACAGAAGGCCAACCTGAACTACACAAAGCTGGTCAGTATGACCACGGATGGCACCCCTGCCATGTTAGGCACCAAGAAGGGCCTGCAGGGTCACACCATGGACGAGTTGAGCCATCAGGGGCTGCCGCATGACCTCATCTGGTGCCACTGCATCATCCACCAAGAAAACCTTTGCAGCAAGACCCTGGGCTTCAAGGACGTCATGAGCAAGGTCATTGGCAATGTCAATTGGTTGAGTCTCGACAAAGAGTTGAGTCTCGACAAAAGGTTGAGCTAGCCCACAGTGACCCTCTTGGTAAGTACCCTTGGTATGTATAATGACCTGTAGAATTTTAATGATACCACAATTTGAAACCACATACTACCTGGAGGTGTTCTATAGGGTCTATTCTACCACTCTGTCAAGTCAAACCTTTCTGTAGGGAGTGTTGAACGATTTCATTTTTTTCAGGTCCTTGCTCCTGGACTATATAATAAGAATATGGAGAAGACAAATTTATAATTGTTAAAATAATAACCAGTTATCCAATTGACACAAAATGTGTCCAGGCCCACTTAAACTCCTAAAATCCAGGCCCACTGCTCACCTCCACTCATTTGGTCTTCTTTTGTCTCAACTGTGGAATCAACTTTCCCAGTTTGTTCAGTCCCATTCTTCTCTCCAAGGTCTCACGACAGCTGCTCACCACTACCGCAGGTCATCCCCCATCCTTATCCATGATCTCTTCTACCCTAAATGATCCCATTCCCAAGCACTCCCTTTTTTCAGGTTACAGTATTGTGATTTCCCCCCCCCCCCTCCTCCTCACTTCTTTTCGTTTGGTAGATGTTGGTTGGTTTGTTCCTTTTCTCTTCCATCCCTGCTTTCCCTCTTTCTCTTCTTGCTGTGTTTCATTCAGCTTGATAACCCCGATGTGTCCTTATCCCCGTCCCCTTGATCTCACTCTCAGTTCTACTCTGCTGTTGGTGTTTCCCCATGAAGTAATATTTAAACAGCAAGCACATCATCGATGGTCTGCTCTGCTCTTTTTATTATTTACTCGTGATCTGGTATTGTATGTGTTGGGGATGAGTGGGCATGCATGTTTGTTTTTGTGTTTCTGGGGAATACACATGGCTCGGTTCGTGTCCGGGTTGGACATGGTGATGTGGGGGTTACGTGATTGGTGGACCTTCCGTTGGGTGTTGTGCACATGTGGGCATGATGTTAGGGATTGAGTGTTGTTGCGGTGAGCAACAAGACTTAAAGGTGGTGACCAACAAACAACAATGAGACTCCTTTAATGCTTAACCACAAAGCTTGGACAACTAAAAATATATTTTCATTACATTCTGTACCTGAAGACACAAGTGGGTTATATTATGTAATGCCATTAAAGAAGAAAACCACAATACATTAGGGGTCAGTGCATCCATTAACATTCATCAGGGCCGGGCTAGGGCCTTCAATGAATGAAAAAATTTAGAAACAGGTTGAGAAGCATTTTTTTTTACCACGTTTGGCATTTCATTATTGTCCATTCAATTATTTCAACGGTTCACTGGCTGACAGGAGAGCTCAGAAGTATTTACTTGATTTTGAGCTGTCCTGTCTGGGTTTGATTCCCAATTGATTATACACTGGCATCACAGTGCTTCAGAGACAGGCTGTTGGAACAATGAATGTGCCATCCTGCACAGGCATGCTAAGCCGGGTATCCTCTGTGTTATATATATTTTGCTGATGGAGTTTAAAGATCCCACAGTGCATTTTGAAAAGGAAAGTCTATTATGTGATGGAACACTTGACAAATCCCTGCTCTCATGTGCATGGGCATTCCATAAGCAGCACAGACGCACTTCAGGAAAGATGCAACCAGTGGGCCGAACTTGTAATTTAATTAACAGGAAGTGGTTCATTGTATTCTTCAACCGACAATTAACAAGACCTGAAACCAATAACATGTCACAAAGGCAAAAAAAAAAGATTGTTAAGAGTGATATCTCAATTATATATCAACAATTTGTCCATTTTACCTCCTTTTGAGAGGTTTGAGTCGTAATACATGTCCCAAAAAATGTTGAAAGAAATAACAAGCCTTGAAAAGAGAGAAATTCCAGCGGGCAATCAATCAGCTTGTATTCCAGGCGACATTTTTCATTTCCCCTGCACGAGCTTGTCTCAACTCGAAGCAAGAGCAGGAAAACTTTAGTTTCTGGCCTGCTGTAATTGCAATCATCTGAGCTCAAGTGTTTGACCATTGGAATTGCAGCACTCTCTGAGGTTCGGAGACCGGATAGTGGTGAGATCATGGCGGGTGGTTACACCTACTATTGGTCTGATCGCTCTGATTGTTAACATGCCCAAGGAGTTGCTGTAGCTGTGTCCAATAAGCTGAATCCAATGGTAATTGAGGGAGCACTGGTCAACGAGAATATTATGAGACGAAGGATTCATCACTCCTTGGGTGTTGTTTCCCTGGTCTCTGTTTATGCTCCGATTGAGGTGAGACATCTCACCGTGAAGGACGCATTCCATGCAACGCTTGAGTCTGTGGTTGATCAGTGCCCTAGGTGAGATACTCTTCGAGTCTTGGGGGATTTCAGTGCATCAACTGGTACTGATAGGGATGGTTATGAGATGTGTGTTGGTCCCCATGGGTCTGAAAATGTGAAGCAGAATGGCACGAAGTTCCTTGACATTGCAAGAAGTCATGGACTTCGGGTGGTTGGTTCATGGTTTCAGCACCCACAAGCTCATCGCTGGACTTGGTATTCCAACGCTGGTGGTGTGGCAAAGGAGAATGAGCATGTGCTCGTTGATGGTCAGTGGAGGATGATCCACAACTGCTGGGTCAAAGGGAGTGCTCAGTTCCTCAATACCGACCACAGGCTTGTAGTAGCAACTCTGAAGTTGCAGTTTAAATTTGGGAGAATGGTACCATCCCAGCCTTTGTTGCCTGGTGTTGGCGTTGTGGTTAGGGTAGCTGCTTGGGATCCAAAAGGTCCTGAGTTCAAGCCCCGTTGGCCACTTGAATTAATACACACCAGGAGGTTTACTCAGCCTGTCATCCTTCTGAGGTCGGCAAAGTGAGTACCAGTGTACTGGGCCCGGTGTATGCCACGGTTGGAATAGGTGTACCATATCCCTGTGTTGTAAGAGGCGACCAGGGTTGCGTCCAGAAGGGTATCCGGCATAAAACCTGTGCCAAATCATTATGCGGATCATAACGGATGATCCGCTGTGGCAACCCCTAACGGGAGCAGCCGAAAGAAGTTTTTTTTTGGTACCATCCCAACCTTCAGTGGATGTTGACAAACTCAATGATGAGAGGATAGCTGAGGAGTTTGCGAACAGGCTGAGGGAGTATTTGGGGGGTCTGGGTGCTTTGGGGAATCCTGAAGAGTTGTGGAGTGCCTTCAAGAACACCGTCCTTGATGTTGCCGGTGGATGTCTTGGAACTCACCATAAGGTGAAGAAGAATTTTGTCTCTCAAGGGGCACTGAATACCATTGACCAGAGTCACAGAGCAAGGTTTAATGACAGAGCTGAACTCTTCAGGGAGTTGATGTATAAAACTGTGCGTGGGCTGAAGGTGGACAAGGAGGTCAATGTCTGAGGAATCTGTGAGGGGGTACAGCATCACCTGTGGTCAAATCATTCTCGCCCTGCTTACAGGTGAATTAGAGCATTGCCTTCCTCCAAGCCAGTCCCTCAGTGTACTGCAGTTAAAGTGAAGGGTGGTGGGCTGTTGACAAAGGAGTCTGAAGTGAATACCCCTGGGCTGGTTACTTTGAGCGGATGTACCAGGGTGACCCACCAGCTGTTGAGTTGGATGTCAGGAGTGTTAATATCCCGACTGCTGACCCTCCAATGAACTGTGATCCACCTTCGTTTGTGGCAACACGAGCTGTGGTGAACCGGTTGAAATAGAGTAAAACTCCCGGGATCTGTGCATCCATGCGGAATTTCTCTAGACTGGTGGAAATGCTTTACTTGTGTTGTTGCATGCAGTTCTGAGCTCAGATTGGTACACAGGCATCATCCCAACTGCCTGGAAGATGGGACTTCTTGTCCCTCTCTGAAAAGGGAAGGTGATCGCCAGGATTAAAACAGCTACTGAGGGGTGATGCTGCTCTCAGTGATGGGCAAGGTCTTTGCTCGAGTAATTCTTGATGGGGTTCGTAACCATCTGCTTGAGCACCAAGACCCAGAGCTGTCAGGCTTTACACCAAAGAGGTCAACAATTGACCGTATCTTTCCTCTTCGGGTCCTCACTGAACACAGACGAGAGTTTAGGCAGTGGCTGCTTGCAGTGGATGTTGATTTCTGCAAAGCATTTTATTCAGTGAATCAGGATGCCCTTTGGAGGATTCTTGGTCTTCAAGGTCAGGTCAGGTCAGATATGGGAGCATGGGCCAGAGCAGCGCATCGCTGCGTCCAGTTTATAGTCCTTTACTCCAAGGGCCCCTGTCTGGCAATCCCCATCTCTTCGAGAACGTGATCAATCTGCTGCAACCACGATACACGTGGTCGGCCCGTTGGCCTCCTCCATTCACGAGTCTCCCTCGCTGAGATAATCTGGCAAGCAGGATCAGTGTCAGGAAAATGAGCCACGTGTCCATACAGCCTCAGCTGACGTTCACGGACTCTGCAGGAAACAAATCTCATTTAACTCTCTCTCAGCAACCGCTCGTTGGACACAAAGGCTGACCAGCAATAGCCACGGATTATCTGAAGACACTTGGTACCAAAGGAATTATGTCTCTGTCTCAGATCCCTGGTCAGAGCCCAAGTCTCACATCTATAGAGCAAGACTGGAAGCACCAAGGACCTCAAGACTCAGACTTTTGTCCTCCCACACAGGTACCAGCAGCGACACACCCCATGATCCTGTGAATCTATGACTCCCCAGGCACCAATCAGACGTCTGTTGACCTCTGCCTCACAGCCAGTAGAGACATGAATATCACTGCCAAGATAGGTGAATCTCTCCATGACCTCAATATCATTGCTACAAACCGGTGCAGACAGAATAGCAGCATCAAAGATGTGATTAAAAGCCTGGATCTTAGTTTTGACCCAGGAAACCTGAAATCCCAATGGATCCGACTCCGCATTCAGCACCTCGAGGGCCCCCAAAATAATTTCCAGAGTCTCCGCAAGTTGACTACATCATCTGCAAATTCAAGGTTCAGATATGTTGACATTCCCAAACGATGCACCGCAGCTTGATCTCTCCAAGATCCTCCCCATAATGCAGTCCATACAAGTGCTGAAAAGTGTGGGTGTCAGCTCACACCCCTGACGAACTCCAGTAACAACTGGAAATATGCCAGAGATGGTACCACCACATCTCACAGCACTCTCAGAACCAGAGTATAGTTCAGACATCAGATTCATCAGTTTGGGTTCACCCCAGGAAGACCAAGAATCTTCCATAGGGCATCCCCATTCACTGAATTGAATGCTTTACAGAGATCAACGGAGGCTGCAAGCAACCCCTGCTGAAGCTCTCCTCTTAATTCGGTGAAATCTATAGAGCAAGAATACTGTAAATCGTTGACCTCTTTGGGGAAAATCTGACTGCTCTGGATGCTGTTGCTCAAGCAGATGGTGGTGAACCCTATCAATAATTATAATCTGAGCAAAGACCTTGCCCGGCAATGACAGCAGCCTCACCCCTCGGTAGTTATTGCAGTCTTGCCGATCACCCTTCCCTTTACAGAGAGGGACAACAATGCCCCTCTTTTAGTCAGTTGGGATGATGTCTGTGTTCCAGACAGAGTGTGGAACTGCATGCAACGATACAAGTACAACATTTCCACAAGCCTTAAGCAGTTCAGCATGGATGCCACAAATCCCAGGAGCTTTACCCCATTTCAACTGGTTCACCACTGTCTGTTTCCACAAATAAAGGTGGACCACAGTTGATTGGAGGGTCAGCAATAGGGATAGTAACCCCATGACATACAACTCGATAGCTGGTGGATTAGCCTGGTACAGACACTTAAATTAACTGGCCCAGCGGGCCATAACTTCAGACTCCTCTGTCAAGAGCCCACCACCCTCTGCTCTGCTCTTTCTGCAGCACACCGAAGGATAGGCTTGGAGGAACGCAATGCGTGAATTCCCCTGTAAGCAGGACGAGAATCACTTGACCACAGGTGATGATCTACCCCCTCACAGATTCCTTGCACATTGGCCTCCTTGTCCAACCTTGGTGCATGTACATTTTTATGCCACAGCTCCCTGAACAGCTCAGCTCTGCCATTCAGTCTGGCCCTGCGATTCTGGTCAATGTTATCCAGTGTCCCTTGAGAGACAAAATACTTCTTCGCCTGATGGTGAGCTCCAAGATTTCCACCGGCAACATCAACGATGGTGGTCTTGAAGGCGCTCCATAACTCTTCAGGATCCCCCAAAGCACCCAGACCCCCCAAATCTCCACTCAGCCTATTTACAAAATCCTCAGCTACCGTCTCATCCTTGAGCTTGCCAACATCTAGCCTCGGCTGGGATGGTGCCATTCTCCTGGATTTAAGCTGCAACTTCAGAGTGGTACAACAAGCCTGTGGTCAGTACTAAGGAATTGAACGGTAGACGCTGCAGTTCTGGATTATCCTCCAGCGACGATCAACGAGCACATGGTCATTCTCCTTTGCCACACCACCAGCATTGGAATACCAAGTCCAGCAGTGAGCCTGTGAGTGCGGAAACAATGAACCACCACCCGAAGTCCATGACTTCTTGCGAATTCAAAGAACTTAGTGCTATTCTGTTTCATAGTTCCAGACCCATGGGGACCAACACATCTCATAAACATCTCTATCAGTTCCAATCGATGCATTGAAATCCCCCAAGTCCAGAATAATATCTCGCCTGGGGCTCCGATCAACCACATACTTGAGCATGGCATATAATGCGTCCTTCACGGTGAGATCACTTGCTTCAGTGGGAGCATATACAGAGACCTGGAAAATGACCTCCAAGGAGTGACGAATCCTTTGTCTCATAAAACGTTGTTGACCAGTGTTACCTCAATTATCATTGGAGTCAGCTTATTGGACACAGCTACAGCAACTCCTTGGGCATGGTAATCATCAAAGTGATCAGACCAATCATAGGTGTAACAAACCTGCCATGATCTCAGCAGAATCCGGTCTCTGAACCTCAGAGAGTGCTGCAATACTGATGTCTAAATGCTTGAGCTCAGATGATAACAAGTAGGTGATCATCCTCTCTTAGGGATAGGACATTCCAGACACCCACCCGAAGGGACCGCCTCAGTTTAACCAAAGGAGACAGCTGTCTGGTGGAGGACACCTCAGCACCACCCCGGCACACACTCCGCAATCTGACCTGGGAACGTTACCCCATGGTTTTCCTCCTATCATCAAAGAGTGTGTGTCATGAAAGCTTTGCCCCAAACCCATCATCCTGTGAGCTACCCTGCGGAGGGCAGCTGCACAGGAGGTACTATCACCGGGGGGGTTTTCAGATTTGTTTTTTCTTTTGGTATGTTTTGTGGGATGAAGTGTTTTTACGGTGGCCGGAGTGCAAATTCAGCCACAAACCTCACATAAAGAAACCCAACTGCAGAAGGACATCCGCAGACACAGTTGGTCAATAGACGTCTGTGTCGGGCCTGGGGAGTCATGGAATTACTGGATCATGGGGTGTGGTGCTGTCGATACTTGTGTGTCAGAGTACGAATATTTGAGTCTTCAGGTCTTTGGCGCTTCCAGTCTGCTAAAGCTGTCCTCCGCAGGGTAGGGGAGGGCAGCTTCAATCAGAGTGGCAGTCTTGCTATATGGATGTGAGACTTGGACTCTGACCAGGGATCTGAGAAGGAGACTTAACTCCTTCAACACCAGATCTATTTGGAGAATCCATTGCCTTCGCTGGGTGGACTTTGTGTCCAACGAGCAGTTGCTGAGAGAGACTCTTATGAGATTTTTTTACCTGCATAGTCCGTGAGCGTCAGGTGCAGTTGTATGGACATGTGGCTCGTTTTCCTGATGCTGATCCTGCTCACCAGATTCTCTCAGCGCGGGAGCCTCGTAAGTCGAGGTGTTCAATGGTCTGACCATGTGTCTCGTGGCTGCAGCAGGTTGATTGGCATCTCAAGGAGATCGGGATGGGCCAGGAATCTGGCTGGGTGGATGGCCAGACAGAGGCCCCTGGAGTAATGGCAGAAAGTGGATGTAGTGATGCGCTGCTCTAGCGCATGCTCTCATATCTGATCTGACCTGACCTGACCTGACCTGTCTGGCCATCAAACAAAATTGAAAATCATTCCAAACAAGAAATTTACTGTTTTTAAGGATGTTATAAAGTAATCAAACAACCGCCTTGAAAAACGAATGTAATGTAATAGACACTGGGTGAAATGGTGGTAAAACCTGGAATTAATTTATACGCCTTTTGCTTTACACCTTTCTTCATCCTCGACTGGTGTCTGTCCGTCCGTCCCACCTGTAGCTTTTCAGACTTTTTTCCCGCCATCCTCTGAAACATATTCAACTGAAACTTGGTTCATGGCTTTATTATAAGTTTGAGAACAAGTTCGAGTTTCAGGTAGTTTGGTCAATTTTTCACAGTTCTAATTTTTTTAGACTTAGAAATATCATGTCGATAGGGGCATGTTTTGCAAAGCCATTCTCGCTCTTGTTTAAATTGATTTATATACTTGAACACTGTGGAACACAAATTACCTATTTTCTACTTCCAAGAACCATGCTATATATCAATATATAGCATGAGAGGGCATGGGAAGTGAAAGGGTTGGGGTGAAGAAGATGCCTATTTATGCTACGTTCGATGGTGCTCAATAAAGCCTCCATCTCCTAAAGTGTGACTCAATGTCATCCTATTACAGTGGATACTGGTGATGTATACAAGAATGCTTCATCAGTAGCTCGAAACTTTCGGATTCTTTTTTAACAATCTATAAAATCATTATTTATTTAAAATTGAAGTATATACTTGAACATTGTGTGGGTTATCATATTCTATGAACTCTCTAGTTTAAAGTCTCTTGCACATTATATGTATATTTGAGAAGCCTGCTGCATGCTTCATGCAAATATTTATATATTTTATGAAATATTTATATTTTTTAATGTTTGGCAGAAAAAAAAACATCGACAGTAAAATATCATGGCCACCGTTGTTTTAGTAATCTTGCTCTTTGGAGTTAAAGGGTTAGCCCATATTTATGTTCAACTGAAATGGCCGCCAGTCTACCAGTCGGCCATTTTTCATCAGATCACAAAATAAAGTGTTGAGCAAAATCGGACCATGCATGTCTGAGAAATGGTTGGGACACATTTAGGTAACAAAATGGCCACCAGTCGGCCATCTTGGATCTGATGTCGAAAAAAAATGACGTGCATATGTATACCGTCACGTGTTGTCTTTGTGCCAAGTACAGATAAAATCGGTCCATACATGTCCGAGATGTGGCTGCGGACACACACACACACGTACTCACACGAAAATCGAGACGAAATCCATAAGCCCCAGTTTTATACGAAGTTCTGCGGGGGCTAATAATCTTCCCTTTATAGTCCCTTATGATGAGCTAAAGCGTTACTATCCCATTTTTACTTTGCCTGAGTGGTTACATTGCATAATATCAGCAACAGTGTGTAATATGTAGAATATGTCACAAAACGTCAAAACTGTAAACACTAATAAATACACCAAGTGTAATCCTGGGAGAGGTCTAGCCATCTGCATTATAATTTTTAAAGATCTTGTATTTATAGCTTTTATTGACGAGTTGGACGATTCTTTAGAAGTGTAAAATCTGAGTCACAGTTCGGGGATAATTAATTTGGAAAGAGATAATTGATTAGGTGAGAGAACATTGATTGTTCCTGCCAATTATTGGTAAGAACAATACAATTAGACCTTTGAGATTAAAACCAAATGGGAAATGCATTTGCACATACGTACATCAATAACTAATATATAAAGCTATTTCTGTAACAATAATTGAGCCAAAAAAGGATATGACTAATACTACAGTTAATGGTTTTTAATTATCCCTACCATCTGGTGCTGGGGAACACATTTTGCCAAAGACTTTCATGAACCGGTCGGTCAGGCCAGGCGATCGACTGAAGTTGGCAAAAATTCGGCATTTGTTCAGTGTGCCGGCGACAGCTTGCCTCCTTTTCACGAAAGACTGACATATTTAACACGCACCAAGCACTCGTGCTGACAGACGGGTCCTCCAACTCAACGACATTTTGATGGATTGCACATACATTAATGCATCAACCGGGTATAGTGGCGTGCGCCTGTAATCCGGCTACTCAGAGGCTTGGGTTGGAGGATCGCTTGAGGACGGGAGCTCTGCGCTGGGCCGCGCGATGAGAGGGTGTAGGGCAGCCCGGAATAATGGCGAAGCCTAATCCTTATCCCTGTCTCGTAAGAGGCAACCAGGGTTGCGTCAGGAAGGGCATCCGGCCTAAAACCTGTGCGAAATCAGTATGCGGATCATAACGGATGATCCGCTGTGGCGACCCCTAACGAGAGCAGCCGAAAGACGAACAACAACATACATTAATGCATCGCTCTGAATGTGAAACACCAGGGTTATTTCCTATAGCTGGGTCGAGTTCCAAACCCAGGTTGTGTACACCTCTAAGCTTCATTGCCAGCCCAAATCAAGCAAGCACATCGACTGTATCTACAACAATACCTAAAGTTTAATGTTCATATTAAAGATTAACAATTCTGAATCTGTGCAGGTATAAACAATAGTGGTAAGAGCAATAAAATAGTATGATTAGTTCCAAGTGTTCTCGTTGTTACCGCTCAACGGTTTAAGACGTTCATACCACTGCCTTCTTGTTCACCATTATTTTTTCCAAGTTCGTTATGGTTGTGTTGCCCTTGTCATTTGCCTCGGCTACAGTAATGCTAATATTGATCTGTAATCTCTCTTTTGTGGTTAGCATACCTCGATCAACGTCCTGTTCATTTCACTGAAAAGCTCAGAAAGCACTGCAGTGACAAAACTGAGTATCTATCACACTTGCGAATTCGGTGTTCTTGTTCAAGCTAAGAGAGCAGCATTTTGATGTACAGATCAGGATTCTAACTTTGTCCCAACAACTTAGCTGCATACTGCAAGAATGTCTGCAACTTCAAAGCTTAAAAGAGCCCCAAATCTCCAAAGATTCAGTATGAAATCCTCAGACAGCCACGTGTATAAAGTATGGAAGCACTTCAGACATGGAATTTTGTGAAACGATTTCATGACAATTTTCTCTCAACTATGGCTCTCACAACTGATGCCAGATGGAAGCAATAACTGACTCATTGATCACAATTGCATGGCAATTAATTTGGGAAAACGAGTCAAAAAATAAAATTCTTCCAGTTTAGAGGTAGGGTATATAACCTTAGCGTATTAGTCTAAATCAGTGGTTCCCAAACTTTTTTGTCCATGACCCAAAATTTGAAATCACATTTGCCTCGCAACCCAAATGATACTGGTACCTTGTGTACCTATGATAAAGATTGTCAGAGAAAATGCTTTTTACATGAAACCCCCTTCAAAAACTGAGATTTTGGGGGGGGGGGGTTCAAGTTTGGGTCACGACCCTGGGTTTGGGAACCCCTGGTCTCAATAAAACATCCTCAACATGTGTATTAACAGGCAGATATTGACAAATTCCACAAGGTATAGCACAAATGCAGCGACACAACGGGTTTCCTAAACCAACTGCACTACTTTATCCTTGTTGGGACAGGATCATTGTGGACCTGAGTGAGCTCGTCGTGATCAGTGGAGATCCAAAAGTACGAGAAGGCGTCTGAGTAGACCTCAGAGAATAGAGAGAGGGGGGAGAGTGAGGAGGTGATGGGGGGGAGAGAGAGGTGGGAGGGGAGGGAGGGGGAGGGGGAAAGAGATAGGGGAGGGGGAGCAAGAAGGGGTGGGGGAGTGAGGAGGGAGGGAGAACAAGGAGGGTTTGGGGGAGTGTGAAGGGAGGCAGCGTGAATAGGGGTGGGGGAAGGGAAGGCAGCGAGAGGGTGAGAGGAATAGAAGGCAGACGTGCAGTGGAGCGTTAATTATGATTCATCCTGTCTCATATAAATGCTTCTGCATAGAATAACAGTGAAGATGGAAACAAAATAATGTCTGAAATCCATTTTCTAACGATCATAACATAAATACCACCTGGAGAAAAACACCGCCCAGATAAGTCTGGAGATAAACGCAGTACAGAAATAAACTCCGCCCAGAGACAAACGCCACCCAGACACGTCCAGAGACAAACACCGTCTGGACGTAAAGACCGGCTGGACACGTCAGGAGACAGGCACTGTCTGGACACATCCAGAGTCAAACGCCTGCCAAAAACGTCCGGAGACAAACACCGGCTGGACATAAACACTGGACGTACATGTCTGGAGACAAACACCAGCAGAACGTAAACACCAGCCAGACAAGTCCAGAGATAAACACCTCCTGGACAGGTGCGGAAACAAACACCGCCTGAACGTAAACACTGGCCAGACATCAACATCAGCCGGACACATCTGGAGCCAAACACTGGCCGGATTTGTCCGGAGACAAACTCCCTCCAGACATGTCCCAAGACAAACCCCCTCTGGACATGCCCTGAGACAAACCCTCTCCAGACACGTCCCAAGACAAACACCATCCGGACATGTCCAGAGACAAACACCATCCGGACATGTCCAGAGACAAACCACTTCTGGACACATCCATATTCAAACACCCTCTGGACATGTCTACAGAAAAACACCACTCGGACACTCCAGAGCGAAGCTGTCCAGAGGTAAACACCAGCCGGGCACGTCTCGAGACAAGCACTGCCTGATAACGGAGCATGAGCCACTCGCTCTGGATAATGGAGCACAAGCCACTTGCCCTTGATGATGGAGCATGAGCCACTCTCTCTGGATGATGGAGCATAAACCACTTACTCTAGACGATGGAGCATGAAGCACTTGCTCAGGATGACGGAGCACAAACCACTCGCTCAGGACTATGTGGCGCGGCAATAGCGTCCACAGTGAGTGAACAATTTGCTCAGAATGACATAGCGTGGTACCGCGATCAAATGTTGGGCACTCAGCAAGTGGCTTAAGTACTCAAGGAAGCACTCCAATGAAATGGTTGATAAGGAATGGCTGGCCAGCCTGTGGCTGCAATACCATATGCACATGGGATCCCTTTAACTTTAAAACCAGTCTTCACCATGCCCGCAGCAGTTAAAGAAATAAAATAAATTCGTTCAAAGAATGACTTTATCCAAGAAAGAGTTGCTGTTTAATGTCGAACAACTGTGGAGACATCGCAAAGTGTAATCGCCCGATAAATAAACATTGCAGATAATCTGCCACGTTTCCTGCTCATCTGTGCACATGTGATGTGGTACAGCTGTTTTTATTAAAACAACTGTTTTTAACCAGATTTGCTTTGAGTCTTTACCAAGCACCGCGCAAAACCTCCGAAAATATAGACACAGATCGGCAAGAACGTTATGGATAAGCAATCCCTCTGGGACACAGGGCGCAACATGAAACGGTGAATGCATGAAACCATATATCTCAATGAAGGTGGTTAATTTTAGCATTCGTAAATCTTTTAATCACTCAATATAATTCTCCAAACAGGAGATAAAGATATTTTAATGCTTTGGAAATGTCACATTTTATTTTGCATGTGTGGAGAAGGAGGTGACAATAGCCTTGCTTTCTTGCTTAAAGTAAATATGTACAGCATATAGTCTTAGTTATAACACTCGTTATTTCTTTAAATAATCAAATTTCACTCCAGATTTTGACACAATTTGTTTAGTCCGGGCAAAATCTGATCCTCAAAGCCGAAATAATATTTCGATGATATACTTTAATTCGTCCATGGGAGTAGATTGTGGAAATTGCATCATATAATGCATGAAATTGCTCCAAGCTTCTAATTTGAAAACGATAGCACTTACAAAAGCGATGTATGCAGCGATTTGGAGCCAAGATGAACAGGCATTCGATAATATGAGTGAGGAAAGTGATAAAACTTTATCGTGAAGAAATAATTACGGCCTGTTCCAAGTGAATGCGTGGTTGAGGATGCCAAACAACATGGCGGCTTCAGACCCCAGCGAGATTACCCAGGAGATGCCTTAAGACCCCAAAGAGTGAGGTGGCCGAGAATGCGCCTTATAAAGGATATAATTAAATAAGGCCGATAATTATATTCAAAAGGGGTGTTTTCTTTACCCCGAACACCCAATTTTCACTCTTGCACTTCCTTGGTATTCCCTTAGTATGCCTGCAAAATTTCAGGCTGCTAAGTTTTCTGGTTTTGCAGTTATGGAGGAGACACACACATACACTATCGCACACATACACACACTGCTATTTATTAGTAACCAAGTCCAATGAATGCAATTTTTAAAGGTAATATGGAATAGGCAAAGCAGAGAAGCGAACGTAGAATTCTTCTTACATTCGCTTCTTAAATATATCAAATGAAACAGTCTTTTTGCAATGAAAAAATAAATATTACCTTAACATTACCTTCACAACAACAACTACACCGCCTAGAACAGGATCTCATCTGAAAAAATAAATATTACCTCAACATCACCTTCACAACAACAACTACACCGCCTAGAACAGGATGTCATCTAAAAAATTAAATATTACCTCAACATTACCTTCACAACAACAACTACACTGCTGAGAACAGGATCTCATATAAAAAATAAATACTAGAAGTGAACGTAGAATTCTTCTTACATTCGCTTCTTAAATATATCAAATGAAACAGTCTTTTTGCAATGAAAAAATAAATATTACCTTAACATTACCTTCACAACAACAACTATACTGCCTAGAACAGGATCTCATCTGAAAAAATAAATATTACCTGAACATTACCTTTACAACGACAACTACACCACCGAGAACAGGATCTCATCTGAAAAAATAAATATTACCTTAACATTACCTTCACAACAACAACTACACCGCCAAGAACAGGATCTCATCTGAAAAAAATAAATATTACCTTAACATTACCTTCACAACAACAACTACACCGCCGAGAACAGGATCTCATCTAAAAAAAGAAATACTAGAAGTGAACGTAGTATTCTTCTTACATTCGCTTCTGACTTTACCTACAACTTGTTCACAACTGTATACGCAATTTCCGGTTACTTCGGCCTGGATTCGGAATCAGCGATCAAATAATGTAAATCACGATTAAAAATTATTTTTTGATGATGCGGGAGATATCTTTATTAAAATCAGTGGAGGAAATATACACCATGTCTGATATTATTTGGGTATTTCATGTCTCCGACGATGCCTTTATCTCCCGGCATGCATCATTCCCCATGACAAAAACCAGAAACCAAAAAAAACAGAAACAAGACAAAAACTGAAGCAAAAGGGTCATCGGCAATGACATGCATTCAGAATTAGCAGGGTATTGTGTTGTTTTTGTTGTTTCCTATTCTCTCATGTGCACGCATTAAGTAATATTCACAAGATAGAAATAAAACCCAATCGTGTTTATACACCGCACAGCGTTTAACAACAACCGGAAGCAAAAGGTGATAGCTAACGACACGGATTCCAAATAGCCAGGGGTATTGTGTTGTTGTTGTTGTTGTTGTTTCCTATTCTCTCATGTGCATGCGTTAAATATTAAGCTCACTTCGCTCGCTATAAACTGGTTCGTATTTATTTTCAAAGGGAAATATCATATGCCAGTAATTCTACCACAGATGTCGAAAGGGGAATTGTGTTTCTTCTTTAGACAATGTAAAGTGAATCATTCAGTTCTGATTCAACCACAGATGAATTCAGTTAAAATGGTCAAATACATTTTGAACTGGAAGTGCACTCGGTAGAGTGCATAACTCTGCAATGTAATGCCTGATCCAAGAGAACATATTGGGCACAATACATTTTTGAAATATCATGCTATATAATCATTTTTGGCCTGATTGCTCAATGGTGTAGAATCACTTAAAATTCTAGTAGTCGGATCCGGATCCGGATTTTCTCCCAAATCTAATCAGTTCGTCCTTGCCATACACCCAACCTGCCCATCAAATTTCATCTGGATCTATCCACAACTTTTTGAGATATCCTGCACACAATCAGACAAACAGATAAACAAACAAGAAGATGATGTCATACAGAGCACGACACTTGCAAAATCCAGAAAACAAATTTTATCTCAAAAATAATTTGTGGTTGAATTCATTGACCAAATATGCAACTCCACTTCGAATTTCAAGTGAATTGGATGAAAATTGACAATTTTAGAAAGTCGGCCTATGTTGACCTGTTGGCCGACGTGGACCTCCAAAACAATTGGTTGATTGAATTCAGCGACCTAAAATATAAATCCTCTCCAAATTTCAAGTCAATCGAATGAAAATTGAGGATTTTAGAAATACCAACAAAGTTGTTCACCTTTTCGTCTATGTTGACATTTTGGTCCATGTTGATCTCAAAAATAATTGGCTTGTTGAATTCATTGACCTGAAATATATATCCTCTTCAAATTTCAAGTCAATTGGACAAAAATTGAGGAATTTAGAAATTCCACCTTAGTTGTTGACCCTTGGATGATGTTGACCTCAACAATAATTGGCTGGTTTAATTCAGTGATCTGAAATAAAATTCTCTTTAAATTTCTATGCAATGAGATGAAAATAGAGTATTTTAGAAATACCTCCTTAGTTGTTGATGCTGGGCCGATGTTGACCTTTTGGTCTATGTTGACCTTAAAAAAAACACAATTGCTTGTTTGAATTCAGTGACCTGAAATATATATCCTCTTCAAATTTCATGTCTCTTGGATGAAAATTCAGGGTTTTAGAAATACTACCTTAGTCTTTGACCTTTTGATCCATGTTGACCTAAAAAACAATTGGCTTGTTGAATTCATAAACATGAAGTATAAATCCTCTTCAAATTTCAAGTAAATGCGATGAAAATAGATGATTTTAGAAATCTCACCTAAGTTGTTGAACTTTTGCCGATGTTGACCTCAAAAATAATTGGCTAGTTGAATTCTGTGACCTGAAATATATATCCATTTCAAATTGCAAGTGAATCGGATGAAAATTGAGGGTTTTAGAAATACCACCTTAGTTGTTGACCTTTGGCCTATGTTGACGTTTTGACCTCAAAAACAATAGGCTTCTTCCTTTTGACAAACTCTCCCATGTGTTGAAGTTTTTTGAAGATCGGTATAAAATTGTGACCTGTTGGTGTCAAACAGACAGACAAACAGACAAAACAAGCCGGTAGGCGGCGATGAGTCACCGAGCATGGAAACTATAAGATATAGAGCAAAATGGATGTCATATAGCGGACAGGGAATCACCTTAAGATTATGCATATCAAATCTCATCCAGTTCCATCTACTGATAACTACTCGGTATCCATTTGAATGAAAAGTACCGAAAATGCGGTTTGAAATTGGAAATCCCCAAAGTTCGATGAGGTGCTGTGGGTGAACAAAGATCTAAATCGAAAATCCGGCTCAAGCATTTGTGCACAATGTATTCCAGATGATTAGTGTGAATTTTCATGACCATCATACCATAACCCTCGGAGGGGTAGCATTTGGCGCGAAGGCACCTCCAGCTCTCGCATATTATCGATTTTTGCACTAATTGACCTTTGACCCCTGACCTAAGCGAAATCGGTCAATATGTCCTGAGGCAAAGTTGTAGTACTCATTGAGTACCATGAACCTGCAAAGTTTCATTCGTATTGATGCACCTGGTCGCTAGGGGGCCTTCAATTTTCGCCAATTTTTGCGCATACCATAATTTTATGGTACATAATTGCAGGTAAAGTATTCCATATATCACAAAAACCGGAATATATTTGATAGAGCATCACCTGGAGATCATGCGTGCCAAATTTCATAACCCTATGTGGGATAATGGCTTTCGGAATTGATTTCGCGTGAACGGTACCGATTTTTATGGTTTTTCGGTTGTTGCTGGGGTATCAAAGCGTCCCTAGCAACCATCACAATTTCCAAAGCACGAGGTCATAAGATGTACCTACCACCCGAGTTTGGTCAAAATCGGCCCACGTTTACTACCAATTATGCTGATGACAAACGAACAAACATCCAAATAAAAACCAATGTCACCCGCAGGGTGACCCATATCTTGCCAAAAGGTGACCACGTGTGACTTCTTTAAGGTCACACTGAGGTGAACAGAGCTGCTATCCACCAGGAGCGACTCCTTGAGGAATATCTGCCTACGAGAGATTCCGATGAGAATCGTTTTACAGAGTAACCATGAAAAATATGCGTTTGCCACATAACGTCACCAAATGACATCATAATGTCTCAAGCTTGACATATCTAGAAAGCACTCATCGAGGTGTTCAATTTGAGGTACTGCACGATATGGTTCCTAAAACTTGAAAATTTGACCTTGGGGTCAAATATGTTTGACCTCAGGCACTAACCATGAAGGTCAAAGCCAATGCCACCAAAAACTAATCAGCTGAGCGCCAGACCATATACTACATTCCCATAAAGTTTGGAGATGATTCGATTAAAATTACTCAAAAAATAAGGGTTTCGGCGACCTCCATGATTTACCACAAAGTGACCTTGACCTTTGACCTTGACCTTGACCTTTATGTGTGCTGAAGGGTATTGTAATAATACTACGATATGTGTACCCACAACAGTTTCCAATGAGAATTGTGCTCTACAGAGTGATATAAAGTTGAAAAATCCAATGATTACAGACAAACAAACAAAAAAAACTTACCAAGTAACAGATCTTGCAAAAACTTCGTTTTGCCAAGATAACAAACAGACAGAATTACTGACAATACGGGTCACCTATTTCGGCGACCCAATAACAAGAAGAAGACATCATGTAGAGCATGATACTTGCAAAATCCAAAAAACAAATTTGATCTCAATAACAATTGGTGGTTGGATTCAATGATCAAATCTGCAACTCCTCTTCAAATTTAAAGTCAATCAGATGAAAGTTGAGGATTTTGGAAAGACCACCTTAGTTGTTGACCTTGGGTCTATGTTGATCTTTTTGTATATGATGACATCTAAAATAATTGGCTCGTTGAATTCAATGATCAGAAATGTATATCCTCTTCAAATATCAAGTCAATCGGATGAAAATTGAGGATTTTAGAAAGACCACCTTAGTTGTTGACCTTGGGCCTATGATGACCTTTTGACCTTTTGACCTCAAAAACAATAAGCTTCTTCGTTTTGACAAACTCAACCATGTGTTGAAGTTTTGTAAAGATTGATTTAAAATTGTGACATGGAGGCAACAAACAGACAAGCAGACAAACAGACAAACAGAATGAAATGGCCCATAGGGCCAGGACTTGATGAAATTCATCCAGTCAAAGATCGGTCAAAGTCGTATCCAGTGAAAGTCAAAGATAGCACTTACCATGTTAAATTAAAATACCTGTCACCTCCGTAGTCCGTAACAGATGTGACCAATTTTTAATCCAGTCAAAGATACTTCCCTCCTACGTCCGTGTTTCAAATTTGAAAGGAATCCGTTAAGATTTGGAGGAGACATGAATTTTTGAAAATCGGCCCGTGCTAAAAGATATGGATTTTCGCGATTTTCAGAAATTTTTCCTGACCTTGACCTTTGACCTTGACATGCCAAAAGTTATAGGGTTCTATTCTGGTGTCCAATAAGTCCATTGGTGAAGTTCCATGACATTCCGACTCGAAATGCGACCTGTAGAGCGAGACGTACACACAAACAAACAACAAACAAACTGAACCGACCAACATACTTGACAAAATCTTAGATTTCGTCAAGTAATAACAAGAAGATGTCGTGCAGAGTACAACACTTGCAAAATCCATTAAACAAATCTGACCAAAAAAATAATTGGCTGGTTGAATTCAGTGACCTGAAAAATAATCCTCTTCAAATTTAAGGTCAATCGGATGAAAATTGAGGATTTCAGAAATCTCACCTAAGTTGTTGACCTTTGGCCAATGTTGACCTTTTTTCGATGTTGACCTAAAAAATAATCCTCTTCAAATTTAAGGTCAATCGGATGAAAATTGAGGATTTCAGAAATCTCACCTAAGTTGTTGACCTTTGGCCAATGTTGACCTTTTTTCGATGTTGACCTAAAAAATAATTGGCTAGTTGAATTCAATGACCTGAAAAATAATCCTCTTCAAATTTCAAGTCAATCGGATGAAAATTGAGGATTTTAGAAAAAAAAAAGTTGTTGACCATTGGCCTATGTTGATCTTTTGACCTTTTGGCCTCAAAAAACAATAAGCTTCTTTCTTATAACAAACTCTACCATGTGCTGAAGTTTCTTGAAGATCGGTTTAAAACTTTGACCTTTATGTGACAAACAGTCAAAGAGAGACAGACAAAATAACAAAATCGACTAACCAATATTCTTGAAAAACCTTCTATTTTGCAAGAAACAAACAGATAGAAACGGTTTGAAAACATAACCTCCTTCATCTTCAGTGGCAGTGGTAATAACGATTGAAGCACAATTGTGACCCAAACTTCAAATAAGTTGCAATTGAACCTCAGTCTGAATCAGATGTAGAAATTCTCTGTTTGTGCTAAATTTCATTCCGACTTTCGCTTCCTTTAAATATTGCAAATGGTTAATGATGGGTTTTTTTCACCAAATGCATTGAAGTGCTGTTTTTGTTTCAATGCCAACCTCTTCGTTCACTGCATTGTGTGATGCTGCTGCATCGGCCATGTGATTTGACAAAAGCTATGGATTGGACAGCCTGTGCTACATCGCATAAAGCAACAGCAAAGGGATTTTCTTTCCTTAAAATAAACAATTCATGATTTCTTTACCTTCTCATGACTTTTCGAATAACGATAATTTAAATAACGCTATGCTTTGCTTACAAAAGACAACTTAAAAAAGTGTTTTTGGCATATATCTTGACACTAAAAATTCAATAAGTCAATAAATAAATCCAAAACCACTGCTCACCTCCACTCATTTATTCCTCCACACATTCGATGGATTCTCAAAATACTTTACTGAAAAGTCCTTCAGACAAATAGCTACGTACATACAAGAATCAATATCTGGCTCAAACAGAAAGCGGTGATTTATTCCCGTGCTATGCACATTGCAGAAATCGTGAGCACACCCATTTTCAAAGTCACTCCAACTCAAACACAATTGAATGAGACAGGGCTAAAGCCACAGTTTCTGAGGAGCTGATATGAAGGCTTCTTTGAAAGAGCATCATCATTGTCTAAAAGATATTTGGGGTGGCAAGTGGGTGTTTCCATGGACAAATAGATGTGGTGGTCCTCATATACTCTACAAGTTGGATTAGGACAGGAATTTGGAGTGATGCCTTTTGGAAAATCAAGGATAAACCCTCTGACTAAATGCAGACTGCACAAAACAGACCTTAACATTCGCTATAGCCACCGACACAGGCTACACAACAAGGAAATACAACACAGGTGGAGGCCATTCAGCCCATCATGCCTGCACGACACCACACCAATCCAAGATCATTTTAATTAATGAAAGAAAAAAAAAGTTTTGTATTTTTATTTATTTATTGGATTTTTTTTGTTGTATTTTTTTTTTTTTTTAAATTTACTTCCCCTCGGAGGGCATGGACTTGGTTAAAAACACAATCAACCACACAACCCCCCTTAACAAGACCCCCACCAACAGCACTCTGTGCACCATCACCCATCAATACTCAAACTACCTAAAAGTCTTATCAACATCCCCATACTCCTCTATCTCCTTAACTTCCAGGTACCGATCTAATTCTAATTTAAACTTATCGACTTTTTTCTGCTGCCACTACCTTTCCAGGGATACTACTCCATGCATTAACTACTCTCTGAGTGAAAGTCCTCTGCGTTACTACCGTCTTAACTCGTTCGCACAAAGAACATCTAACGTTTGCAACATGTCAATCCATCCAAGCAAATTATTTTACTAACTGACTCACAGGAAGGATCATTTACAAACCCTCCTATCTATTTACATGATCACCATGAGAAGAGGTTCAGTCACTTGATATTCTGGGTTTTGCCATCATCGATGAACATTTCTATCATATATGCAAAATACGTCTTTGACCCAATCCCATAATCGACCACACCTAAATAGTCATGCAGAACCCAACCACATCACAATATGCACTTGGTTTTAATAGAGATGCATTGTTTGATTAAAAAAAAAACATAAAAATAAAGAAGAGTAAGAACACAACAAACGAGAATAGCATTCGGTACAGTGCATACCTCCACCGGGCTGAACAGTTTACTTTTTGGATCCCACTCAAAGGCCGGATCTGGATCCATACCTGAACCAAAATCAAATCAGTTTGTTCTTGTCACCTAAGCAACTCATCCACCTTGTTTTTTTTCCGAATCTATCCATAACTTTTTGAAATATCATGCTACATCTTATTTTTGGCCTCATCTCTCAATGGTGAAGGATCACTTAAAAAAATTCTCGCATCTGGATCCACATTTTCATCAACATTAAATCAATTCTTCCTTGTTACACACCTGACCTCTCCACCAAATTTCGTCCAAATCTGTCCATAACCTTTTGAGATATCCTGTTCACAGGCAGACAAACAGACCGGGGTGAAAACATAACATTCACCCACCTTTGATGGCAGAGGCAGTAAACTGAAATGAAATAGCAATCAAACCGAGCAACCAACCAAATCCAAAACACTCCACAATTGCATGGCCCAACATGCTTCCATAAACTTTTATTTTCAAATCCACATGGACACTCACACATATTTGGGTCACCTTCTCACACTCATTTTTCTTCAATCTCCGACTTTCCACCCACCCCCCTAACCCCTCATGGTTGGTCTTCCCGACATGCCCTCTGCATCCCTTCTCAAACGGCTGTCAATGCACATGCCACCCCAGCTTCGACACTTTGCCTCCAACTCACAATTGTGACAATTTACTATCCCAAATAAATTATATGCCACAAACACAATGGTCAAAATGAAGTACGAGCTGTGATTCAATCACAAGGCATAGTCAAGTGATAAGACTTTGCAAATGCCACCAAAACTTTACTTTGTCGAAGCTCAATCATTTTACCATGGAATTGTACAAACAATGGATAGAGACAGCATATTTCCATTAATTAACGGATTAAAATAATTACTGCACACACATTTGCAATAACTTCAGAATTAGTATAAATGAAATGTTTACACAAGCAAGCATGGTTTATCAAAAATGCTTCCACTCAATAAATAAATAGTTTTCCACAAAGAGTTATTAAATCCCTCAATTTTATCAGTAAGCAAATATAAAGGTATTCCCCATTTCTCGAGAGCTCTGCATGGATAAATAAAAACAGATATCTGGGATCACAAAGAAATCGCCAACTGTAAGTCTTCCCCGGCTTACCCACGACTTACCAATGACATAAGTACTGTGCCATACCCGAGGTGAGAACCCAATCCAATGATATCTATATATGCCTGATGATGACTTAACGGTTAGGGTGGTGGGCTTGGGGTCCTAGAATCCTGAGCTCAAAACCCACTCGGCTGTTGAATTAATACCAGGTGGGGTTGACTCTGCCTGTCATTCTTCCGAGGTCAGCAAAATAAGTGCCAACTTGCTGGTATCCTGTGTCAGAGTGGTGACCAGGCCAGGATTGCGCCCAAAAGCCAGGGAGACTGCTTTGGCAGCACCAATGCTCTGCACAGAGTATGGTCCCAATCGATGGATGGATGGCCGTATTATTTTTGGACTGTTATATGACCTTGACTTTCAACATTTAAGGATGGGGTGTAAATTAAGAAAATGCATCCATAAAATGCAGCATCATGAAAATCAGAGTAAAATTATCCAAGTTGTTATCAAAAAGGTTTTTTTGTTAATTCGGTCACAATCTGAAAAAGTAGGTCAAGAACACTAATCAAATATCAGGTGCACAACTTCAATTTAGGTTCATCCTTCTGATGATGTAAGGACATCTTGGAAGGCCATGCGGTCTTTGAGATTTGACATTGGCAAAATTGAGTGATGACAAAAAACATGTTTGTTTGTTTTCAGACTGCCATTTGACTTTGACTGTATTGTTTTTCAGACTGCCATTTGGCCTTGACTTTTAACTCAGAGGGGTCTGATGTAAATTAAGGGGAATGCGCCATACTCCTGGTGAGAGCAATTTCATTCCAATCAGACACACCTTAGTTGAGTTATGGTGAGAAATGTTAAAATGTCTATAATGGGGTCATTAACTTAAAATTAGATCAAGGTCCAAAAAATTATGTTAACACGGTACACTTTTTGTTCCCATTATTGATGCAAAATTTAATTCCGAAATTCCCAGCAGGATCTGAGATATGATTCGGAAATTGGCAATGCAGAATGAAAAAAAAAAAATTAGATATTTTTACACCATCAAGGGTAAGCCTCCCCTGGCACCTGTGATCCAATGATGGCCATATTCTTTTTGAACTGCCATATGACCTTGACCTTCAACATTTAGGGATCGAGGGTAAATTAAGAAGATGGGTCCCCATTTACAATCTATACATAAAACTCAACATCATGAATATCGGAGGGAAATGATTTGTTGTGATCAAAAATGCATTTTTAGTTAATTAGGTCACAATCCGAAAAAAAGTAGGTCAATAACACAAATGAAACATCAGGTGCACAACTTCAGTCCCAATCGAGTCATCCCAAGGACTTAATAAATGGTGCGTGCTACTTCCTTGCTTGATGCTAAGCATTAAAAAAAAAAAGATAAAAAGCACAGATAAAGCCAATTCATTGGTTTCATCCATTTGGAGGAGGGAATTCCTCCTTGATTGCCCCACTGAAGCAGAGAGAAAAGTGATGTCATAAAGATGACGTTGCTCATACCC
The DNA here is from genome assembly GCF_056783735.1 of Eptatretus burgeri. Lineage (NCBI taxonomy): Eukaryota > Metazoa > Chordata > Myxini > Myxiniformes > Myxinidae > Eptatretus > Eptatretus burgeri. The sequence goes on from NC_140970.1 coordinate 13,715,576, forward strand.
GTAGTGTTCTCAGAAGTTGCATCACTTCCCCCGAACTCAGCAGCCATGTTTATGTGAAAGTCAAGTCTGGTTTTGTCTCATGTATTTGTGTGCATCTGTGCATGATTTGTATCACAGCTCTTCCACTCACCCTAGACCCTTTCAAAAATTATAAAAATGAAGCAGTTACTGCAACAATGGCTGTACTTCTTGGTTGTTTACATTTCCTTGTCTTTTAGTTTCTGCACAGTAAGATTCAGACAAAAGATGATAGACGATAAAAGTAAGCAAATTCTTTCAGCAAGTACATGAAAAATTCTCAATAAAGTAAAATCGATATGTCTACATATTTCAAACATAATCAATAAATTGAATCACTCGCATGAGATCTAAGACCACAGCTTGCAACATGAAAATACTTTCCTTTTCCCCCTCGCATGCCATTTCCATATTCTCCTCTCATGGCACGGAAATTCTTCTGAATTACCTGCCTTGCTAATGCCGACCAAATGATGATGCCAGGCTGCAGTTGGGTCACACATATATCTTGAGAAAATGACAACTTCTAATCTTTATCTGCCACAATCTCCAAAACACCAACTATTGCTAACACTCCTCCCGTTGTGCTGCTGCATCCATTAGTTCATTCATCCCTCGAGGGTGAAGATGACCATGACAGCCATTATTGATTGGAGTGAGTCCGTAAGTGGCTGGTGAGGCCAATTAATTCTTGCTTAGAACAGTCTGTCACACGCTACAGAACTGTCATTACCTGATTGAGAAAGGAAGTGTTGCTGTTTTGAAACTTCTATAGTTTTTGCTTGGACTCTTTAACTATTTAATCCATTCTGCTCATGTTTGGAAGTACTGGTATGGAAGAGACAACAGCAGGTGCAGCAATCTATTGAGAGATCCCCTCAATATGCACTGTCATTGGGGAAGTGTGTAAGTGGGATGATTTGAGGATGTCTTTGATGTGTTATTTTTTTTTATTTGTGTTTGACCACCTCAAGAGTGCTTACTATACTTTATCTCTCCAGATATGATCTTCTTGGGAAGTCGATCATTACACATGCTGGTGACATGACTTGCTTATGACCTGCTGGTGACCGCGTATGTGAAGTGAAAAGCGGGGTTAAGTAATTGGTTCACGTCCTTCTGTCGATCCATCTTATGAGTTTATGATCGATGAACAACTTATTTAAATTGAATGTTATATTTTGAATATGAATCAGAACTTGAATAGGAAGACAAGTCTTTCTTTTTTCCATACTTTGTCTCCAAATTCATCCTGAACACACATGCTTAGAGAGCAGTGAGATCATGTTTTTGCTCTGCCTGCCTGGCAGTCATACAAAAATGGAAATCATTCCAAACAGGAAACCTACCGCCTTTAAGGATGTCAAAAAGGACACAAACATCAGGCACAAATAACTAATGTAATTTGTTAAATAGGGTGATGTAATTGACACTGTGGAAAATAGCAGTAAATTCTGGAATTCATCTATTTTTACGATCTTTATAATCTTTGTTTCATTTAAATTTAATCACATAATCACATACCTGAACATGACAGGCCACAAATCGTCTGTCATAATACTTCCAAGAACCTCCAGTTTTGTAGGAATGTTGGACCCTACTATTGACCCCGTGTATTTGCAGTTTATAAAATGTGACTTGCTTCGACATTCATGGTCCTGTGATTCGCGTATTCGTGTTTTTTATATTTTTTTCGAGATTTTGCAGATTTCAGCGGGCATATTCGCAGAGCAAGAATGGGATGCCTGGTGTTGGCACAGTGGTTAGGGCAGCGGCTTGTGATCTAAAAGGTCCTGAGTTCAAGCCCTGTTGGACCACTGAATTAATACACCAGGGGGTTGACTCAGCCTGTCATCCTCCAGAGGTCAGCGAAATGAGTACCAGTGTACTGGGCCGGTGTATGCCCCGGTTAAAATAGGTGTACCATATCCCTGTGTCGTAAGAGGCGACCAGGGTTGCGTCAGGAAGGGCATCCGGCGTAAAACATGTGCCAAATCACTATGCGGATCATACGGATGATCTGCTGTGGCGACCCCTCACGGGAGCAGCCGAAAGAAGAAGAAGATTCGCAGAGCAAGAATGGAAGCACCAAGCACCTGAAGACTCAGACTTTCATCCTCCTCCCCAGAATCCAGTCCACACAAGTTGGCATGATGCCTGTGTTCCAGGCAGAGCACAGAACTGCATGCAACGACATGAGTACAGCATTGCCACAAGACTTAAGAAGTTGTACATGGATGCCACAGATCCCAGGAGCTTTACCCATTTCAACTGGTTCACCACAGCCTGTGTTTCCACAAATGAAGGTGAAGCACAGTTGATTGGAGGCTCACCAATAGGGATGGCAACACCTCTGACAACCAACTCAACAGCTGGTGGATCAGCCTAGTACAACCGCTCAAAGTAACCGGCCCAGCGGGCCTTGACTTAGGGCTCCTCTGTCAAGAGCCCATAAACCTCCGCTCTAACTGCAGCACACCGAGGGACGGGCTTGGTGGAACGCAATGTGTGAATTCACTTGGAAGCAGGACAAGAATCACTTGACCACAGGTGATGCTGTACCGCCTCACAGATTCCTCACACATAGGTCTCCCTGTCCACCCTCAGCGAACATACAGTTTTACTCCTCAACTCTCTGAACAGCTCAGCTCTGCCATTAAGCCTGGCCCTGCGACTCTGGTCAATGGTATCCAGTGTTCCTTGAGAGATAAAATTCTTCTTCGCCCATAAATGAGTTACAAGACATCCACCGGCAACATCAACGATGGTGGTCTTGAAGGCACTCCACAACTCTTCAGGATTCCCCAAAGCACCCAGACCCCCCAAATCCCCACTCAGCCTGTTCACAAACTCCTCAGCTGCCCTCTCATAATTTAGCTTGCCAACATCCAGCCACAGACTCGAGTGCGGCATAGAATGCATCCTTCACGGTAAGATCACTCGCCTCAGTGGAAGCATATACAGAGACCATGAAAACGACACCCAAGGAGTGCTGATTCCTTCAACTCATAAGACGCTTGTTGACCGGTGTTACCTTAATTATCATTGGAGTCAGCTTGTTGGACACAGCTACAGCAACTCCTTCGGCATGGTAATCATCAGAGCAACCAGACCAATCGTAGCTGTTACCACCCATCATGATCTCGCCACTATCCACTCTCCAAACCTCAGAGAGTGCTGCAATAGCAATGTTCAAACACTTGAGCTCAGATGATAACAGGTATGTGATCATGCTCTCTTTGGTCTAGGACATTCCAAGCACCCACCCCAAAGGGACCACCTCAGGTTAACCCAAGGAGACCACCATCTGGTGGACGACACCTCAGCAAAACCCTGACACATGCTCCCGCAATCTGACCCGGGAGGGTCACTCCATGATTTTCCTCTTATCATCAAAGAGTGGGGTCCTGAAGGAGAGGAGATTGGGACCATACTCTGTGCAGAGCGTTCGTGCTGTTTAAGCAGTCTCCTTGGCTATTGGGCACAATCCTGGATGGGTCGCCACTCCGACACAGTATACCAGGATGCTGGCACTCATTTTGCAGACCTCGGAAGGATGACAGGCCGATTTAACCCCACCTGGTATTAATTCAACAGCTGAGCAGGATTTGAACTCAGGACCGCAGGATCCAAAGCCCACCACCCTAACCATTAAGCCAGGTGAGGAGAAGTAGTGGGAGGAAGGAGGGGGGGTGGTGAGAGGAGGGAGGGGGAGTAGTGATAGGAGGGTGGGGAGTAGTGGGAGGAAGAAGGGGAGTAGTGAGACGAGGGAGGGGTAGGGGAGTGGTGAGAGGACGGGGGGAGTAGTGAGAGGAGGGTGGGGAGTAGTGAGAGGAGGGTGGGGAGTGGTGAGAGGAGGGAGGGGAGGAGGAGTAGTGAGAGGAGGAAGGGGGAGTAGTGGGAGGAGGGGGAGTAGTGAGAGGAGGGTGGGGAGTGTTGAGAGGAGGGAGGGGTAGGGGAGTGGTGAGAGGAGGGTGGGGAGTGGTGAGGGGTAGGGGAGTGGTGAGAGGAGGTAGGGGAGTAGTGAGAGGAGGAAGGGGAGTAGTGAGGGGAGGGAGGGGAGTAATGAGAGGAGGGTGGGGAGGAGGTAGGGGAGTAGTGAGAGGAGGGAGGGGGAGTCGTGAGAGGAGGGAGGCGGAGGGGAGTGGTGAGAGGAGGGAGGGGGAGTAGTGAGAGGAGGGAGCAGAGTAGTGGGAGGAGGGAGGGGAGTAGTGAGAGGAGGAAGGGGGAGTAGTGAGAGGAGGGAGGGGAGTAGTGAGAGGAGGGAGGGGAGTAGCGAGAGGAGGGAGGAGGAGTAGCGAGAGGAGGGAAGGGAGTAGTTAGAGGAGGGAGACGGAGTAGTGAGAGGAGGGAGGGGAGTAGTGAAAGCAGGGAGAGGGAGTAGAAGCATAAGGGTAGGGGGAGTAGAAGAACGAAGGAAGGTGAAGTGCAAGAATGAGGGTAGTGGGAGTAGTGAGAAGGGAAGAGAAGGGAGGGGAAGCAGAAGAGCGAGGGTAGGGTGTAATGTATCGTCCTTTCTCGAGTTTGACATGAGTGTCGTGTGCACATGCGCGACACACTGGACCAGTAGTAGAGCTGAGTGTTGTGAATAAAGCCTTCGTGAAGTTGAGTGCATCATGGTCAGTCTGATTGTTTGTACATCACAACATCACAAGTGACGACGAGGTAAAAAAAAAAAACTATCCGTGTCTCCATGGCGACTGTTGCCATTCTCCATGAATACTCCGATGGGGAGGATTGGGCGGATTTCATGGCCAACAACATGGCGGCTGTTGGTGATGCCATCCGTCGTCCTGCTCTGTTGTTGACTGTGTGTGGGCCGAATGTGTATGGACTCATCGAAAACCTGTTGTCACCATGGCGACCGACCGACAATCATATTGAGAACTCTGTGAACTCATCAAGCTCCATTTCAACCCGAAAGCTGGTCTAATCATATCGAGGTATAAGTTTTATAGACACACTCGCCAGGAAAATCAGGACATTTCCCGTTTTGTTGCTGTTTTGCGCCGTTCAGCAGAACCATCTCAGTTTGGTGCTGCGCTCGATTACATGCTCCAAGACATTTTTGTGATTGGGGTAAATCATGATGTCATCTTATGAAAACTCCTTGCTCAAGAAGACGACCTTGACCTCGGAAAAGCAGTGAAGATTGCACAGGTGTACACAACAACTGCTGAAAACCTGAAGGAGATCTTGTCGAAGAGCCAGAACTCTTCGAGTGCAGATACTGTAAGTAAGATTGCTCAATCTTCATATAACGCTACACCTAAGCCAGTTGTGTATTTGAAACCTGCTTCATCGGTTGCGAGAGGCCTCAAGAACTTGTGCTGGCATTGTGGTGCAAATCAAATGGCTCACCAGTACCGTTTCAAGAGGTACACATGTAACTGTTGTGGCAAGATCGGGCATCTTCAAAAGAGGTGTTCCCAATCCAGCAGTGGTGATAGTATTGGAACCACCCATCATCGTGTGGCACCCAGCTGATGAGTTGTCACTGCATGGTGAGGAGTATGAGATGTCTACAATCCATGGCAGCACCGCACCGATAACTGCTGATCTTCAGCTGAATGGCAAGCGGGTGTCAACAGAAGTAGATACAGAGGCTAGTCAGTTAATTATGAGCCAGGAGACATTTGACAAACTGTGGGACTGTGAGGCTGCGACGCCCATCGGCCACGCTGTTCGGCAGCCACATTTTACGTCGCAATGTCGAAGAGTGCTGTTCGAGTTTTTGTCGTCGATTCAACTTCGAGTTGACAACTCTGCACAGTGTCTGCTCTGCTATTTTAACTAGTCCAACCCTATCTTATGATTTAATTCATCTAAAGCAGCAAACTTTAGCTGCTGAGAAAACTGTATGTAGTTTAGATGCCAACAATGATGACGTATTTGAGATCCGTATTTAAGCCAGCAATACCTTGCTGAGTTGTGCAAATTCGTCAAAATCATTTGTATGCTGATCTTTTCGATGTTGCAGAAAATATATGATTTTGAATTGACATTCTATGCAGCTTCGGCCTGAGCCTGTTCTGGAACATTTGCGAGGATGCAGCACCAACTGATGAGCTGCATGGGCATTCTCAACCTCGAAAGACTATAAAGTTGTGTGCTGTAACTATGAGTGGATCCGAGTCTGCTGCAGTATGTAATTAATACCTTTTATGCCCAGTGCATATTGCTTTGAGGTTAAACCGTGGAAGAACGTCTGATCAAAATGTCTTTACTGTAATGCTATTAAACACAAAAGCGTTTTGAAATTACAAGTGACTAATTGTTCGAGATGAATCGTCAATCCTCGACTACAGAAGTTTTGAGAGGATTGTATAACATAGTGTTTGTGCTTTAACTAGGATGCTTCTCATAATCGTCATCATCAATGTGTCATTCTCTTAACCGAGCTTCAGTGATGCTGAGATTGGAACCGAAGATTGCTATCTGGGTCGAGATTCAAACACAGACAATAACTCGAAGGTGAGTATGCGTACCTCTTAGCTCTCCTACCAGACCTGAGGAATGAATAGACTTTTCTCCCAAGTAAATTTTTTCATCGATTTTTATTTGGTTTGGAATTTTTTGTGAGTGCTTTGCATTTGTCAACAGCAATTTTTAGATATTCATTGTCAGTTTAAATCCAGCCCGGTTGATTCAGTGTGTTTGCATCATACATACATTCGGCCTTGACTGCAATTGTACAATCCACTGGAAAACACAGGGAACTGGAGTAGATTATCAAATAAAGCATGGCTCGAAAATAAACCAAAGGGGTTCAGTTAGGAGGGAAAGGAGAGGTATGGGGAATTAAGGAGTAGGATGGAATATAGCAAAGGGAAAAAGAGGGAGGGGAGAAGAAAATGGGTGCCTGGGACATGGGGGGTGCATCGGGATGAAGGTTAGGATTTTTTCCATTTTGCTTGTATAATAAGTAGATGGCCCTTTAAGAATTGAGACATATTGGAAAAAATGGCTGGAAGGAAATATTTGTTGATGTATAGTCGATGAAGTGTGGTGGACAATGGTAGACATGTTGTTGAAAAAGCAGAATGGTTATAAGGTCAGACAAAACAACACGGTGTTGCAGAATTTCTGGAAGATAGACAGTCGTTTGTCTTCTAGAGAAAGGCCAAGCCACTTGAGTCAATTTATCATCCCGAGGAGACAGTGCTGAGTGCTGGTATTTTTTTGCTCACTCTGCGTTTGCATCATTCCATAGTTTGGCATTAATATTCCACCGTGGGTGGGAAAAAAAATGAAATCAAGGGCAGCTCACTGCACGCAATAAATTGATCGAAAGATACATTTTTGCTGACTGCTATTGCTTTCCCTGAAGCACCCTTCCAATATTTTGGTCTCTCTGATAGCTTCACCGGGTTTCAGAAATATTTGAGCCTTGCTGATTTCAAATTGCATTTCCAAAAGTTTCCAATGCTATCAGCAGCTTGTCATGGAGAAACAGCTGTGACCAATTAATTATTTACATGCACACATATTCCAAAAAAGCGAGATAAGGTATTTTCATTCTTTATAAGTAAGAAACCGGTTGATTAAAAAAAACACTCACATTATGCAACACAGCCTTGGTGGTGTTGGGAAGAAAATAAAATATTTATAATCCCATATGAAATGCAAATTATACTACACACTGTTAATCTATACCTTTAAAAGGCAGAAAATATCTTTCTCTTTCTCTTTCGCTGTTTGTATGTGTTATATGCAGGGCCACATCTTTTAAGTTCTAAACTCCAAACCTGGGGCAGAAAGCCAACTTTGTGTGGGTGGTAACATAGGCTATGTAGCCGTGGCCTCACATGGGGTGTGAGAGGTGGGGGAGCATAATTCTCTATGTAAATGTGTACCGTGTAGCACCACCTGGTGGCACATTTGGCTACAAAGTGTGACTTATTCACGTTTCTCTTCCTGTGCAATGCCAAGTAAATCTGCAAGTATGTTTCACAGAAAAATAAAAATTCAGATACTGTTCATATCTCCTATGGTATCCAAGGACATCTCCACTCATGGCTCGCAGACTTCCTCTCCTGTCACAGTCAACGTGTGGCCCTAAATGGAGTTCTTTCATCCCCTCTTCGTGTCCAGACTGGAGTTCCTCAAGGTAGCGTTCTGGGCCCTGTCCTTTTTCTGGTTTTCATCAATGATCTCTCCAACTCTCTGGAAAATCCTCTTTGTCTCGTTACTGATGACTCCACCCTCTGCCGTACCATCTGTCATCCCTCAGACCGGCAAGCAGCAGCTTCTTCGCTCACTGCAGATCTGGGTAAAATCACAAACTGGTCCAACACGTGGAACGTGTTTCAATCCAGACAAATCTCACACGCTCACTATGTCTCTCCGAAAGGACCATTTAGAACTCCCCCCCCCAATCCACTTTCTCAACAATCCTCTGGAAGAAGTCCTTTCTTTCAAGCTTCTGGGTCTCATGATCTTCCATTATCTTTCCTGGAAAAGGCGCATTTCCTACCTGGCCTCCAAAGCCAGTCGCCAACTGGGAATCCTCTGTCGTGCAAAGTCCTTCCTCGGCCCACCTGAGCTCCTGACCACTTACAAGGCTTTCGTCCACAGCCTGATGGAGTAATGCTCTCCCCTCTGGGCTGGTGCTCCTGCCTCCCACCTTTCTCGGCTTCACGCTGTGGAAACCAAGGCATTTCAGATCATTGGCATCTCCTGCCATGAGGCTGAATCTTTCGGCCTCTCACTCTCTCACCACAGGTTGGTCAGTGGTCTTTCTGTCTTCTTCCATCTCCTCTCCAGTCTTGCCCCCCCCCTGCTCTGTCTGCGATTTGTCCCCACCATATTTCCGCAGGGCCCTCAAGGTCCGCCAACAACCTCCTTCTGGTAAAACTTCCAAAGTCACGAATCACTGCTCACCTTCACTCTTTCATTCCTCTTTTTTCCACCTTTGGAATAAACTCCGTCACTCTATGCAATCCCATTCTTCACTCCTGGCCTTCAAAACAGCTGTTCACCACCACCTCTTGTCATCCCCCATCCAAATCCTCAATCTTTTCTTCCCTGGTTAATCCACCCCAAGCCCACCTCCTTCAAATTCCCTGCTTTCTTTCCTGAACGTCCTTGTAATGTCCATCGTGTATTCCCCATGTTCCCCCATCCCATCCCTCTCCCTTCGACAGATCTCCTAATGTGTCTGTTCCCCACTGTTTTGTCCTTCCCACTCCCTCCCCTCTTGTCTCATGCCCCCCTTGCTGTGTGTTGTGTGTTAGCTCTCATACGAGCCTCGACAAGGTATACAAAAAAAAACAAAAAATCACTTTGTACATCCTGATAACTTCCTTTAAAAAGGAACTTTTCACAGTTCTTGATTCCAGCTTGATTTTTCACATTCATTGTGTTTATACTTGTTCAACTGCTCTCATTTTGTTCTTCCATTTCCAGTTTCCCAATGACTAATATATAAAGATGACAGCACCTGATGTTTGTTCATCCTTATTGCTATTATGTGGGCTGTTCACCACCAAAAATCTCCTGTCTTTAGCTACAGTAATGTTACATATGAGATGAGAGCTGAAAGGATATCTTCGAGGAACTGTATGTGCGCTCAAATTTGAGATGTTTCACCTTGGTTCAAAACTCGACCCAGCTATAAACTGTGACCCTGATGTTTTGCATGTCGAGTGAGGAATCAATATATGCACCATCCATCAGAAGGACGATAAGCCAGAGGATGTTTATTCCTTAATTTAATGAGTTGTGAATAGAATGCAGCATGTTCCTGTCATGTTGCCATAGCTTCCTTGAAACAATGAATTGTCAGCCATACGCACAAGCTTAGGGTCCCTTCCATATAGTGAACATCTGGTGGATGGGAAAGACAATAAGATGCTATTCAACCTCTATGGGGAGTTTTCTATTGAAAATGCTCACCTAATTAATGCAAATTCCTGAGCATTTACAAGCTCCTTTCCCCATGATCTCATTCCAAAAGCACATAAATCATCTTCTATAGACCAAATGCGACAGGCCTACATTCGAGATGTAAATCAACAAATTATTTCACACCATATAATAGAACCGCCTCCCATCTTGCCTCCAGCTCGTAGCAAAGATGCAATTAAAATTGCTACAAAGAAGATGTATAAATATTTCACAACTTCCTTCATTGATTTAAGTTTCACACAACCTTCATAAAGTTCCTTTGACCAAGTGATGTTATTATTTGCTGTGAATTGAAGCTTTAAAATGTGCTCAAACTAATAATCACAATTTTAGCCCTTTAGATATTTTACCTTTATAAATGACCCGGGCTTTTGGTCCAAATATGCTTCAATGGGAGGCAGGTCAACATTGCGATAATAAGGGTCTGATTCAACAGCTTTTGAGCATTCACTATCACCGACGGTCTTCTGCAAATGAGTGAACTAAGCTTCAACTGAATGTTAATTATCATGTCATTTACCTCGAATTGACACTTAGTTTTGGAAACCGCTAAGGAAAATTATCTCCCAATGGAAATATCCCATGGAATCAACCCCTCTCCCCACATTTACCTCGACCACCCTCTGACATTTTCCTCCCACTTGTTTGACAGGTCTAGCTATTGGTTCAACACCAAGAGTACAGAAGCCATATTAAAAATAAAAAACTCTAAATGTTTATTCTCAGTCAAGACTAATTGGTGAAGTTGTTATATCCTTTTCAAATGTCCGTGGAATTAATTGGAGACATAACTCTCGAATGTCTTCGAAGAAATGCATCTGTAATATGTTCCTCGTCATTTCGGATAATATAACATTTGCCAGGTTGGAATGTTTGAACAAAAGTTGAAATGTTCAATTTCATTGTTATTCATATTTTCCTCATTGCAAATGAAGGTCAAGGTCGGAACAACATCTTTCCATTTTGGATTTCCACCAATGGTGAATACTCCCTCCTGGAGCTGGTAATGTCCAACTTTCCTTCCAAAATTATCTTGTTCCTCCATTGCTCCAATTGGTTTGATCATGTTCTCGTGAGAGTAAATATCTCTCTGGCTGCTGTCAGAGAGCTGCCTCAGCACGACAGTGTCTGGTGTTTCACTCAGGCCAATGGCAGGGACTGTAAGCTGCCCTCTCACTTCAGGATTGGTCTTCAGCCTCTTCCTTCTCCAGAGCTTGATAGAATCAGGAGCTTGTTCAGCACTTAGAATATGTCGGTCAACCCTGACAAATCTCACTTTTCATTCTGCCTCTCCAAAATGACTGTCTTGCGAACCCTCCCATCTACTTATTTAACAAACCTCTTGAAGAGGTTCAGTCCCTCAAATGTTTGGGCCTCACCATCAGCGATGATCTCTCTTGGGCAAACCAGATATCAATGTTGGCCTCCAAAGTTACCCTTTTACTGAACATCATCTGACGTGCCAAAACTTTACTTGGCTCATCCGAACTTACAAGACCTTTGTCTGCAGCATGATAGAATATTTCTTTCCCTTTTGGGTTGGTTCCACTGCTTCATGCATTTCAACTCTTGATATTGTGGAGACCAAGACCGTCAAAATCATTGGAATCTCCTGCAATGAAGCTGAATCTCTCGGCCTGGTACTCCTGCATCGCAGACAGGTCATTTTCCTCTTTTTCTTTTGCATCTTGCAATTTCTGCCCTTTCTGTGCTCTCCTCCTCACTCCCACCCCCCCTCCCGACTCCTCCCTCCCATCAGCATCCTGCCAGGCACATATGGCTGACCAGTAACCAACTTCTGATGAAACTCCAAAAATCCCAGCTCACTGCTCACCTCCATGCATTTGTTCCTCTTTTCTCTTTCTCATGGAACCAACTTTCTCAGGGTATTCAATCTTATTCTGTCCCACAGGGCTGCAAGATGGCTGATCTCCTCCTCAGGTCAAACACCATCTATATGGATGATCTTTTGTACCTTAATTAACCCTCTCCAAGCCCATCTCTTCCTTTCCAAGTTATTGTGTTTTCCACTTTCCCTATGTCCGCCTTTTTGTGTTTTGTTCCATTGATGCTTCCTCCCAGATTTTCCCTTCCTTGTCTTTTAGTCTCCTTCTTGCTACATTTGAGTTTGCATCCAGATTGTTCACCCCATGTCCTCTTTCCCCTCCCCTTCCTCCAAATATTCCTCTGCTGTGTCCCTTGACCCGGCTGTCGGTGTTTCCCTGCTTTCCACGGTGTCATTTCTGTTCTATTCTGTTCTGTTCTGTTCTGCATTATAGCTCTTCCTTGAGCTTTGACCTTGCACAAAAAAACCACTCCTTCTCCCAGTGCGGGGTTCGGTTTGTCGCTTTATTTCCTCAACGTGAAGCGTGATGACATATGACACCACCCAGATCGACCATCGTGCACTTAAATTAGATTTTTACCCTCTCCGAAGGAGAGGTTATTGCATTTGGGTTTGTCTGTTTGTCCGCTCAGAACTTTCGTGTTTTTCTCTGCAACCGCTTGTCGGATTAAGACGAAATTTTCACCATTGGTGCGACGACTCAGTTAGAATGTTTTAATGATAACTGGCGTGGATCAGCTCGCTACGCTCGCCTCTCCACACATCATTGCAGAGATTGTTGCCACAGATTTGCTGTGTTGGTCTGATTTACACCAATCATCATACAAACATTTATTTTCTACAAATTTGTTTGTAATTCTGGTGATATTATATTTATTCGAAACTTAATTTGTGATATAAGAAGGTCCAAGCGGTCTAAATGGTCAAGGGTCTAATCGGTCTAATCCATCTGAAGGGTATAAGGATTCTAAATGGTGTTAAGGTTTAAGGGGTCTTTTTAGTCTTCAGTGTCTTTTGGGTCTTGGGGGTCTTTTTTGGTTGTCAGGGTCTTTTGGGTCCTCAGGGACTTTTAGGTCTTTTGCATCTTTTCGGAGTTTTGGGTCTTTGGTGACTTTTATGTCTTCATTGTCTTTTAGGTTTTGGGGTCTTTTAGATCTTCAGGGTCTTTTGGGTTTTCTTGAGTCGTTGGTAACTTTTAGGTCTTCAGAGTCTTTTTCAGTCTTCGTTGACTTTTAGGTCTTCAGGTTGTTTTTGGTCTTCAGGGTCTTTTGGGATCTTTGGTGACTTTTGGGACTTTTGCATATTTGGGGAGTTTTGGGTCTTCATTAACTTTTAGGTATTTTGTGGTCTTCAGGGTCTTTTGGGTCCTCAGGGTCTTTTGTGTCTTCAGGGTCTTTTCGGTCTTCGGTGACTTTTAGGTCTTCAGTGTCTTCAAGGAATTTTGGGTCTTTGGGGTCTTCAGGTCTTTGGTGACTTTTGAGTCTTGGGGGTCTTGAGGGTCTTTGTGGTCTTTTGGGACTTTGTGGTGTTTTGGGTATATGGGGCTCCAAAGAGTCCTCAGAGTGTTTGAAGGTCTTCAAAGCTCTAAGGGGTCTCAGCAGTCTAAACGGTCGAAAGGTACATTCCAATAGCAGGTAAATAATAGATACGTAGTCAGACGGATGGAGGAACCGTTAGACGGACGTACTGAAGGAGGGAGGGAAGGAAGAATGGACGCACACCGAACCGAGTTATTTTTATAAAAGATTATGATGTTATAGGTCACGTGATGTGGCAGCCATGTAGGAAAAACGGAAAAACTTTGGACCTCTGTATCTCTGAACCCACACCAAGGAAAAAATCGAAACTTGGCACATGGCAAGTACTCCTCATGGGGAATGAGTGTGATTTTTTTGTTATGACATCATAGGTGCCTTCATTATGATGTTATAATTGCATATGTAGAATGCTGCATCTGATCAGTATGAAAATTGTTGATGATCATCAAGGGATAAAATGGTCCACAAATGTTTTTTTTGATTATGTCATCGGTCACATGATTCGGCAGCCATATTGTTTTTTTTTGTGAAACCTTAAAAAAATTTCTTCTCTGAAATGGCTGAACAGATCGAGGCAAAACTTGACACATATGACCGCCTATCCATGAGAAACAAAAGGTTCACATATATGATGTTATAGGTCACATGGTTTGGCAGCCATATTGGATTGAAGAAAAAATATTAAATAATGTTTTCTCTGGAACCGCTCAATCAATCGACGTGAAACTACACAATTGTGATCTGGTGTTGATGTGGAATAAATATTTTAAATTTAAACTTGATCAGCCACATGGTCTGCCAGCCAGATTTATTTAATTTTTTGATCTAGGTTTTAAATTTTTTTATCATTTTTATTATTTTTTGTTGAATAAGCTTCACTTGGTTGTGTTTGGATGGGTTTGAGGGTTGAAGGCTAGCAGCTGAAATGTGAATCCTATCCAGGTTCCTCCTGATAACTTCACCTTTGATTTTTGCTTGTTCGGGTTCCTTTTATTTTGATTACTCCAATGCAGGACTGGTACCTATTTGATCTTCCATTTGATTTGAATTGAATTTATTTGAATTCCATCCTAAATTCAATTGAATAATGAATAATAATAAAAAAACAACAACAACGTCATGGGTCAGGGTCAGGTGTCTGATCAAAGCGGGGTCGCATCAAAGCGTAACGCATCAAAGCGAGACGTCTTGGTACCTGGTCATCACTGCGAGAAGTTATGAAATGGCAGTTCTAATTATGTCTCTTATTAATTACCAAACACACCAGAACACAAACGCCACACAAAAGAAGTCCTGACGAGGGTCTGCAATCTCTGATTGCTCTTTTTCTTGTTAACAATTGCAATAGTGTGTCTGAGTCGTATTGTCCACAGCAGTGGTCTTCACCCTGGCGAGGGTCTGCAATTTCTGATTGCCCTTTTTCTTGTTTGTGAAATGTTTCACAGAACAGTAGATGCATGGTGAAGTCATAGGACCACAATTATGCTCTTGGAGAATATAATCAGACACATCATCCAATTCATTACGGCTACTGTTTTATGTGTTTGCTGAGCACGCATCACTCTCCAAAGTCTTTGTTGCTCAACATTACGTGCAAGGCTGTGTTGAAGTTTATCAGCCATCTCATTCTCCTGCCTCATTCTTTTTCTTGCTGCATCCTGTGCAAGTCTGTGTTGAAGTTCATCAGCCATGTTGTTCTTCTACCCCATTCTTTTTCTTTCTCCTTTAAACTCAATCTCTCTTTTTTTTCATTCCCAGCAGCATCATTCCATTCACAAATTAATACTATACCATTAAAATAACAAAATAAATATCACAAACACTCATGAAGTATAAGAAGAGAAATGCCATTCTGACGTTACATCTGGATAAGGAGTTGCTTCATATGGATCGAAACTCAAAATCATAATTCTATTGAGGTATTTATGAAACCTCCCAACCACCTTTAGACATTGGCTGGTACCCAGAAACGTTTCACAGAAAGTTTAGTGTGGCTAGCCCTAAAACTGAGGAAATAGTTCGAGGAAGGACGGACAGCCAGACACTCCTGCTTTATAATACTGACATGTTATATCCTGTATAAAGCTGAGTTCGTGTCTGTGGGCCATAAGCACTGCTCATTCTAGAGGCTACGCCTTCCCCCCTCTAGCGTCACAAGCACTGTCCATGAGCCAGGCCATGCCTTTCCCTCCAGCCACCCAGAAATCACCTCCATCTTTTTCACTCAGCATTGCTCTGAGGGTTCATACTGTAGCTGCCTCTGATGTGTATTTGAAGACTGAATAACGTGTCTTCATTCATTAAATATAGGTACCGTTTTACGTTTTCATTACAACTCAAATGAGGTAGCACATGTTTTATTTGCAGCGATTTCCGGCAGCGGTCTCATAAACACCGCCCAATAAAGGTACGTTAATTCTCATAATGTGGAGGAAAGAAAATATTGGTCTTTCATAAAAAAAATATACTTTTGCTTTTTTGCCAGAATTTTCAAGGCTTATGAACAAACTGATGAACATGTTGTTCACATATTATTTGAAGTTAATAAACATGAAAATTTGCTTTGTGAAATGCCTGCGTCCATCATTAATTAGTTGGGAGGGTGCTGGGGAAATTCTCGAGAAATATTTATTATATACACGTCTGTACACTTTAAAGATGTTATGTACACGTACACTTTAAAGTTATTTATGAAATGTACACGTTCATTTTTAAGTTGTATGAAATGTCCACTTCCATACACTGAACATCACCTCTGAGTTGATGTACATTTTAAAAACTAAAACACCATGCTGAAACCTGAATATGGTACGTTTTCATGACAACTTAAGATTCATGATTAATATTTAAAATGTTTAACTAAATAACTGTCCTTTTGTCGGCGTTTTGTATGTACTGTATGCTGTCGAGATGTCCAGAGGTGTGTTTAGTTCCCAGAAGCTAGCTATCGCTTGCCAAGCCAGCTGTTCATAATCAACGGTTTTGAATGGAGTGCTTGCTTGAATGTTTAACCCACTTGGGAAGCACTCTACAAGAAACTTGGTAACTGAACACATCCCAGATTGGCAATGACATGAGATTGAAAAAATTCTGAGATTGAGATACTGAGAAAAAGACGAGATTCCGAGAAAGATACTGCAGGCATGACTTGACCAAAGGTTCTTGCTTCCTTGTCTTTTTAGATGTATTTCCCCTTCACTTTACCTCCATTCACCAGGCACTCATCCCTTTCTGCACACCACTTTCAAACTCCTACACTCGTACCGCCTGATCCAACTATATCTCTAAAACATCTGATGTGGAACACTACTTGGTCCTGGAGAAAAACATATTAAACTAGAGGGGGAGCACTTGGGAGAGTGCAAAACCTCCGCCGCCAATACTGCTGGGTCACTCAAGTGAACCTTATATCTTATTCATTAAATATGTCAACAGTGCTGACAGTTATAGTTATTTTCTCCAACATCTTTTTTTTTTGGGGGGGGGGGGTTGGAAATCACTTAAAACATGTAAAAATGCAAAAAAAATGCAAAAAAAAAATCGAAATTTTTTTGAAAAAAAAGTTGTAAAATTTTTTTTTTCTCGAACATTTTTTTTTGGGGGGGGTTGGGAATCACTCAAAACATGTAGAAATGCAAAAAAAAATTCTATTATTTTGGGGGGGGGGTGTAACAATTTTATTGGGGGTTGAAAATCACTTAAAACATGTAGAAATGCAAAAAAAAAAAAATTCTCACAATTTTTTGGGGGGGTTGAAAATCACTTAAAACGTAGAAATGCAAAAAAAAATTCTCTATTTTTTTGGGGGGGGGTAAAAAATATTTTTGGGGGGGTTGGAAATCACTTAAAACATGTAGAAATGCAAAAAAAAAAAATGTTTTCTCTAACAATTTTTTTTTTTGGGGGGGGAGTCCAAAATTTAATGGCATGATCCTTGGACCATACCTAACCCCCCACCAAGTTTCGTCGAAATCCGTCGAGGAGTTTTTCCGTAATACTGTTCACAAACAAACAAACAAACAGAAAGGGGTGAAAACAGTAACCTCCGTCGATCTTCGAAGATGGCGGAGGTTAACTAGAGGGGGAGCACTCGGGAGAGTGCAAAACCTCCGCCGCCAATACTGCTGGGTCACTCAAGTGAACCTTATATCTTATTCATTAAATATTTCCAGTGCTGACAGTTATAGTTATTTTCTCCATTTTTTTTTGGGTGGGGGGGGGGTTGGAAATCACTTAAAACATGTAAAAATGCAAAAAAAAAAAAAGAAATCTAAATTTTGTTGAAAAAAATTCCAAAATTTTTTTTTTCTCTAACAATTTTTTTTGGGGGGGGGGGTTGGAAATCACTTAAAAAATGTAGAAATGCAAAAAAAAATTTTTCTTTTTTTTTGGGGGGGGGGTGACAAATTTTTTTTTGGGGGGTGGAAATCACTTAAAACATGTAAAAATGCAAAAAAAAAATTTTTTTTTCTCTAAAAAATTTGGGGGGGGGGGTTGGAAATCACTTAAAATATGTAGAAATGCAAAAAATATATATATATATTTTTGTCGAACAATTTTTTTTGGGGGGTGGGTTACAATTTTTTTTGGGGGGGGGGTTGGAAATCACTTAAAACATGTAGAAATGCAAAAAAAAAAAGTTTTTTTCTCTAACAATTTTTTTTTTAGGGGGGTGGGGGAGTCCAAAATTTAATGGCATGATCCTTGGACCATACCTAACCCCCCCCCCCACCAAGTTTCGTCAAAATCCGTCTAGGAGTTTTTCCGTAACAAACAAACAAACAAACAAACAGAAAGGGGTGCAAACAGTAACCTCCGCCCATCTTCGAAGATGGCGGAGGTTAACAATTCCTCCAGTAAATACAGCTTTGGCTCCATAATATATGAATAGTCCCAAGTGGGATAGATGCTTTTCTTCCGATGGAGGGTGGTCGTAGTCAGAATGAATTCAGTGATAAAGAGGGTCTTAGGTGACTTAAATGGTCTTCGGGTTCTAATGGGTCTTAAGACCTTCAGAGTCTTTGGGTTGCAATACCCTCTTCTCTGGCAAGAGTAATTAAGAGGTTAAATCAAGAGGTTTAAATTTAACAACGAAACATCTTGTAAGATGATGACATCTTGTGAGCTTTCGATCATCTCTTGGGCAAGCCACATTTCAAAATTGGCCTCCAAAGCCAGATGCCAATTTGACATCCTCCGTCATGCAGTCTTTCCTTGGCACACCTGAGCTCCTATCCAACTACAAGGCTTTCATTGCTTTTCTGGGTCCAACAGATCTTTTGTGAATCCAAATGGATTTTCAAGAAATGTTCTCTCTTCTCTGCCCCCTCTCTTTTCTTTGTTTCCTCACCATGACTTTCCTTCTCAACCACTCAACCATCCGCCTCATGCTCAACCTTCTCAACCACCAGACTCAACTCCTTTGATCCATTCTTCTCTCCTTCAGACACTTCGTTCCAATTATTTTGCAATGTCTACAGGCTACAGGCCTCAGTCACTAAATTTGGACCCATTATGTGGACCCATGATGTGTATCACTCTCCTGCCCATCCTACATGTCTCTTTGTCAGGGACACTGTGCTGCTACATTTTCTCTCTTGTTAGCTTGAAACTATCCTGAGCATAATCATTCTGACTGATATATTTGCAATACTTTAACTGACTCAAAATCGTGCTCGCACAACTTTCAGCCATCCAATATACTTCTCTACTCATACCCTTGCACTCTTGCATGACCTTTCATGCACAGCTGCTCCCACACCCTCTCTGACACTGATGAATCCTCATTCCTCTTACCAACACAAATGTACTCCATCCACACTGATACCTACCAGATTTTCATCCATGATCTGTATTTGAACACCAATATTCATGCCACGTTCTTTGCACAGTCGATCCATTTGAGTGAGCACATCTTCGACCCTGAATCTTTGAGGATCCTGAGTATAGTCACTACATGATTGCTCATCACATTTCCTGGGTGCCATGTGGTTCATTACCAGAACAAATAGTAACAACTATGGTGAAAATAAATGTACACATTTGATAGTAAATTCATAGTCATTCATGGATAGTCAATTGACTCAAAAGTCAATTCATAATGTCTGAATTAATCTAAATTGATTTAATGCAAATCATGTCACCTCCAAAAGTTTATCCTGGGATGGTCGAGGTGAGGATGTTGGTTGAGAGCCACTGGCTGGCATCTATGAAAGCCTCTCCTCGGCCCATAGCTTTTATGTTGTGTGTGCTTCATGTCAGGAAGGGTATACGACTATAAATCTTTTTCTCAGTTATAACAGTGACTCTCAGATTAATCAGAGCAGTCAATATTTTAGATTCCAGTTCCTATTTTATTCATGAGGAACATGTTTGAATATCTTTTAGCATACATATACTTTTAGAGATTTTAAAGCTTTCAGAATATATGTAGCAATATTTTTGGCTGTCTCAGCTAATCATGGCATGTTTAAATTTTTACTTTTTCTGGTTGCTTGATTCTTGTAGCATCAACCAGAAACGATGAAAGTCACAAATTTATGATATTTGGTGGAAGATATCACTGATGTTGAGCTTGTGATATCAAACCAGGTATAAAACCATAAGGTGAGTCTGAGCCAGTGTACGTATTTGTCATCACGCGAGGAAACCGATATAATCTGCGCACCCGTGTGCACAGTTTCTCTCATTGTCTTGAACTCTGATGTTATCTGCCTTGTTGTACCGAGCAGAAACATTGTCGCAATGTAAAGCAGCCAAGCAGTTTTGGTATGAAAGCACCTATCTGTCACAACTGTGCTGTCACTATGCTATCTGTTCAATCCTGGTCTGTCAGTTTGGTGTTCTGCTTATGCATCTGATTTCGATCTCCATGTCGCTTTACCTGTCAATTTACCTGTCAATTTTCTAACATTCCTGCGACCTTCCCAGTGCTTCAAAATTAAATACTAGCAGGCGGGGGTTAAATAAATTGTTTAGCCTCCTGATTACACCAGTTTTCACAGATGTGATAGGCAGGTTTGACCTCATAATATTATATCTAAGAATATCAGAAATATGTTGCCTGGCTGTAGTGGCCTTTTCAATCGGCTTCCTCTTATCACTCCCAGTTAATTCAATTTTAAATATGATTTATGAAAAATGGCAGGAGAGTAGAACATATTTTCAACCAATGGTTCAATTTCTCGAAATTCAAGCAATGTTTTAAACTTTCTGGAATGGCTTAATGCGATGCATGTACCAACGAACAATATATAGCTTAATGTACAGTGCCTATATAAAGTCCACACCCCCTTTCAAAATGTTCATTTTTGTTGCCTTACAGCCTGGAATTAAATTGCATTAAATGAGACTTTTTCCACCTTAATTTACACATCGTGACCCACAACTTTCAAATGAAAAACAAATTATACAAATTTCATAAAATTGATTAAAAATACAAAACTAGAATATCTTAATTGGATAAGTGTCCACCCTCCTTGAAATATCAATTGTAAATTATCTCAGGTGTAACCAATCACCTTTAAAATCACACTCCAAGTTAATTGGCCTCCACCTGTGTTAAATTGCAGTGATTCTGATTATTTCAGAATAAAATCAGCTGTTTCTGTAGGTTTCCTCTCCTGGATAATGGATTTCACAGCAAAGACTCAACCATGAAGAACAAAGGAGCTTTAAAAAGACTTCAGGGATAAAGTTGTGGAAAGATGCAGATCAGGAGATGGGTATAAAAATATATCAAAGGCCTTGAATATCCCTTGGAGCACAGTGAAGACAATGATTAAGAAGTGGAAGACAATCATATGACAACAATATCCCAAACACTCCATAAGTCTGGCCTGTACGGTAGGGTGGAAAGAAGGAAGCCATTCCTCAAAAAAGCCCAACTTGAGTCCCATTTGGGGTTTGCAAAAAAACACTCTGGAGATTCTGAAGCCATGTGGTAAAAAGCTTAGTGGTCTGATGAAACCAAGATGGAACCTTTTAGCCTAAATGCAAAATGTTATGTTTGGTGCAAACCCTACACAGCACATCACCCAAAGAACACCATCCCGACTGTGAAGCATGGTGGTGGCAGCATCATGTTATGGGGATATTTCTTATCAGCAGGGACTGGGGCACTTGTCAGGATAGAAGGGAAAATGGATGGAGCAAAATACAGAAAAATCCGAGAAGAAAACTTGCTGCCCTCTGCAAGAAAGCTGAAATTTGGACGGAAGTTCATCTTTCAGCATGACAAGGACCAGAAGCACACGGCCGAAGCTACACTGGAGTGGTGAAGGAACAAAATGATAAATGTGCTCGAGTGATCCAGCCAGAGCCTCGACCTAAATTCAATCGAAAATCTGTGGCATGACTTGAAGATTGCTCTCCATTAATGCTCCTCATGCAACTTGACTGAGCTTGAACAGTTTTGTACAGAACAATGAGCAAGTATTGCCCAATCAAGTTGTGCAAAGTTGTTAGAGACCTATCCCAACAGAATCACAGCTGTAATTGCTATCATAAATGCTTCAACCTCATATTTACTCAGGGGGCTGGACACTTATCCAACCAAGATATTCTAGTTTTGTAGATTTTAATCAATATTATGAAATTTGTAGAATTTGTTTTTCACTTGGAAGTTGTGGGTTACGATGTGTAAATACTGGTGGAAAAAGTCTCATTTAATGCAATTAAATTCCAGGCTTTAAGGCAACAAAAAGTGAAAATTTTGAAAGGGGTGTAGACTTTCTCGTGGCACTGTATATTTAACGGAATATGAGTCATTGTGAAGGCTCGTGTTTTTCTACATTTGTCAAAAAGGAAACAATGGATTTTATCAACCAAAAGTTAATTCGAGCTCTTCACAATGAATGACGAAAAATTAGCAGAACAACTGAAACTCGTAAAACGGTAAAACGTAAAACGGAAAAAAAAAAATTAAAAGGCAAGGACATGCAAGTGAAATTTTGCTGATATAAATGTGCCAAGTGCACATTCGTGGTAGGTAAACCAATAAAAACAAACAACATAAATATCGACCTTCGGACAGCAATCCAGGAGTTAGAAAATGAAGGTTCATACAAATACCTTGGGGTAGAAGAGAGCCACCAAGTATACCACAAGTGAATGTGAAAAACAATTTCCAAGGAATACCTATGAGGCTGATTCTGAAAATATACTTCTCCCCAAGAAACAGAATCAAAGCTATAAACCAGCTTCAGTACGAATGTTCTGATGCAGTTATGGAATAGTAAACTGCCCACAATCAGAAATCAACAAGCTAAATACCAAAACAAGGAAACTCCTCACTATCGACAAAATGTTCTACAAATACCAGTGCATCCTGAGAATGTACCTGCCGAGACGAGAAGGAGGTGGTGTGCTGATGGAGCTCAACCAGTTGCACAGAATGATGACTGTAGGATTGGCTGAGTAAGTGAAAAGCTCATCAGACTACTGAATCCAATTTGTACACAACACGAAGACAACAATCGAGAAAAGGTATCTCGAACTCACCTTTCAAAAAATTTCCAAGAACGGGTGGGCAGATACCAATGAACTTGAAATTGAAACGGCAACAAATTCAGCCCTAACAATTGTAAAGAAGATAAAGGAATAATATAAAACAAAACAAGAACAAATATACACTGACACCTGGGAGAATGACAAAAAGAGGAAAAAGATTCAAAGAAGAGCTGGATAGATTGCAGATCCACAAAAACGGCTCATTGGAGTGGCTGAGAAGAGGTCAGCTTAACTGGGATGGAGAATGAGTCTGAATTAATGGCCAACCGCAAGGACAAAATACAAATGGTGATAGCTTGATGACTCTTCACAAAGGACACCGTGGTATCTTTAACGTCCACTAAATAATACTGACAGATGGGACACCCAGTTTAACGTCCATCTGAGGGACGGCACACACATTGATGAATCACCCTGCTCATGAAACACCGGGATGACAGTTTATAACTGGGTTGGGATTCAAACCCAGGCTATATGACTTCGATGCGAGTGTGCGTACTTCTCGGCCATTTCATCAGCCACTGTTCAACATTCACCATATGTGATATCTCATCAGTGAGGAAAAAATAAATGAAAATTAATTTTACAATCACAAAGCAATGCAGTAGCGAGCTATCGTGTGCAGCTTATGGTTGCTGGTTGCATCATTTTCTGTTGGCATGGCTGTGGCACTAATGCAGTACCCTCTATTATAAGTACACTGGTATTCATTTCGCCAACCTCAGAGGATGACATGCTGAATCAACCCCACCTGGTGTTAATTCAACAGCCGACAGGGGCTCAAACTCAAGACCCTAAGATCTTAAGCCAGCAACCTTAACCGTTAAGCCAACATAAGGCTCAGCAATGCAGTGAAAGTGGTTTAGTATATTAATGTAAACTACCACCTAATTGAGCAACATGAATGGTCCCCGACCGGTTTCATTGGAGGGGACTATAGATTTGCTCTCCGTCTGTCTGTCCGTCTGCCCCAGCTGTGGTTTTTCAGACTTTTTCCCATACCCTTAAACATATTCAACTGAAACTTGGTACATGGATTTATTATAAGTTACACAAGTTCGAATTTCAGTGCATTTCGTCAATTTTTCAGTTATGCCCTTTTTGGACTTAGAAAAGATCACATCGCTAGGGGACATGTATTTTATTTCAAAGCAATTCTCGCTCTTGCTCATTATGGTGTGGCAGAACACAAAGGGGTTGTGTCCTTTAGTTGTAAAGGAATCATTTTGAGGTTTATTAATTCCAATCATGCCCAAAAAAGTACAACTTCATTAATAACTGCCGCAGGTCAGTGAATTTCTCCATCACTGCCATTGTTCAACCATCTATTTCCCCACAGCTGCTCCTTTGTGATGTTCAAATCTACCACTGGTCTCCAGCGTCCGATGACAAGTCCTCCTTATATGATTATTTACTTTTCGCATAAAATATAAGATTGATAATATCATTTGCATTCATTTGAATTGCCTGCTATTGCACCCTTCCTGAGCGGCATAAAGCATCTAACTTATTAGGTTGTAAATTTTGTTTGTGTGCGCAATGACTGAAAGTTCTTCAAAAAGTTGATAAGAGCCAGAGGGTAAGTGACGTTTTCCCCATTCTGAATCTCACTTATCCTTGAGAAACCCAAAGCTCAACCACAAGTGTGTTTGAATTTATTACCTCTGCCACCAAAGGTGAAGGAGGTTATGTTTTCACCCCTTTGTGTTTGTTTGTTACTTGCAAAATCGAAGCTTTTTCAAGTATATTGGTCAGTTGATTTTGTTATTCTGTCTGTTTGTCTGTCTGTCAATCGCCTACAGGTCACAATTTCAAACACATCTTCACTAAACGTCACCAAGTTGTAGAGGTAGTCTCAACTGAGAAACCTATTGATTTTAAGGTCAAAGGTCAGCTCAAGGTCAAACTTCTAAAATCATTAATTATCTGATAAATCATCAATTTTCATCTGATTGACTTGAAAATTAAACAGCAATTGCATAGTGCATTACTAAATTGGGAAACCAACTGTTTTTAAGATCAAAAGGTCAAAGGTCAACTCAAGGTCAAACTCCTAAAATCATCAATTTTCAACTAAAAAATCGTCAATTTACATCCTCTTAACCTGATAGTTGAAAAGGATTTGCATAATTCATCACTACATTGGTAAAGCAACTATTTTTGAGGTCAAAAGGTCAAAGGTCAACTCAAGGTCAATCTTCTAAATTCATCAATTTCAATCTGAAAAATAATCAATTTTCATCCGATTGACCTGAGCTTTGATTAAGATTGTCAATTTTTATCTGAAAGAAAAGGACAATTTGATGTATCCATGACAACCTTTGGAGAGGGGGTAGATTTTGCAAGTACCGTGCTCTGCACGACGTCATTTTCTTACCCCTTTCAGTCTGTTTGTTACTTGCAAAATCGAAGATTTTTCAAGCACTGTATTATTGGTCATTCAATTTTGTTATCCTGTCTGTTGCCAACAGGTCACAATTTTAAACCAATCTTCACGAAACTTCGCCACATGGTAGCGTTTGTTATAAGGAAGAAGTCTTTTGTATTTGAGTTAAAAAGGTCAAAAGATCAACATAGGTCAAAGGTCAACAACTTAGGCGATTTTTCTCAAATCCTCAATTTTCATTCGATTGACTTGAAATTTGAAGAGGAGTTGCATATTTGGTCATTGAAGTCAACCACCAATGATTTTTTTAGGTAAAATTTGTTTTATGGATCTTGCAAGTATCATGATCTGTACAACATTTTCTTGCTTGTTTGTCTGTTTGTCATTCTGTTTGTGTGCAGGATATCTCAAAAAGTTTTTGAAGGATCCAGATGAAATGTTGTGGACAGTTTCGGTGTGTGACAAGGACAAACTGATGAGATTTTGTTGAAGATCCAGATCCAGATCTGACGACTAGAATTTTAAAGTGATTCTTCACCATTGAGAGATATGGCTAAAAATGATATGTAGCATGATATCTCAAAAAGTTGTGGACAAATTTGGATGAAACTTGGACAAGTTGGGTTTGTGACAAGGGAGAATTGATTCTATTCTGGTGAAGATCTGAATCCGGATCTGGATACAAGAGTTGTTTAAATTTTTAACTGATTCTCCACCAGTGAGAGAAAGGGCCAAAAACGATATATCGCATGATATTTCAAAAATATGGATTGGGCCCAATATGTTCTCGTCGATCAGCCATTGTGTTGGAGACGTATGTGCTCTACCGATTGCACTTTTAGTTTTCTTCTGGAAATATGATATTTTTTCCAAATGTTTGTAATTGTAATAGATCACTTCCACTTCATTAACATATATTTACTCTCTTAGATAAGTTACACGTGCATGTCATTTAATGGGCTGTATTAATGAGACAGTTACAATATTTCAAGAAACTCTTAAAGAAAAGTATAACGAGGCAAGAAAATTGGTCATTTTCTTCCGGATAGTTAATTAAATTACATTGACTTTTACTCTTTATTTCTGTCTTTATTTATCTTACTCTTTATTTCGAACTGTTGAAGGAGAACTTAATTATTGCAGAAAGTTTTCTGTAAGGCTCACTTGGCTGCGCCTGGATGAGTTTGAGGGTAATGGAGTAGCGGCTGAAACCCGAATTCTATTCAAGTTCCTCCTGATGACTCCATCTTTGCTCTTTGCTTCTTTGGATTCCTTCTGATGACTCCATTGCAGTATTTGGTCTTTCATTTCATTATGTTCGTGCCATATCCTGATGCTGTGTGGAATGTGCTTCCCTGCTGACGGACCTTTGGTATCTTGTACCTGTTGCTGTGTTTGAGCCTGGGGAGTAACTGCTGAAATCTATCAATTTTTGTTCTTCTCGACATCTTTGTTCTTCTTGCAGAAAGTTTTCTGTAGGGCTCACTTGGCTGCACCTGGATGGGTTTGAGGGTAGTGGAGTAGCAGCTGAAACCCGAATCCTATCCAGATTCCTCTTGATGACTCCATCTTTGCACTTTACTTCTCCGGGTCCCTTCTGATGACTGCAATGCAGTACCGTATTTGGTCTTCTGTTTGATTTGGTGACATTGGATCAAAAGGGAATGGTGACAAAGACATCACACATGAGTGGAAAAGTGGCAGAACAGAAAGGGAAGGGAGGAGTGGGCAAGTGGAGAAGCTCATTGTGAGTAAATGAGAGCAGCTCATGGGTCTGGGAGAAAGCATGAGGTGACGATGGGCAACACTGTTGAAGGCCTGGAGGGGCGAGGAGCACATGACCACAGAAACTGAGTCGGTTCCACAAACCAGAATAAAGTGGTGAAGGAATAGAGATGAATGTTCAGCGAAGAATTTATGAGGGTAACCAAGCCTGTTGGGTTTCTGTGAGAATGTATTCAATGCATTTGGGTAGGCTGGGGGGGGGGGATGGAGGAATGAAAGCAGCAGGACCAAGTCCAGTGAGGACCAAGAATGGCATTCAGTAGAGCCCGTACCTCTGCTAGACTGAATAGTTTAGTTTTGTGTCCCTCTGGTTGGCTGGATCTGCATCCGTACCATAACGAAAATATAATCAACTTGTTCTTGTTACCTATCCGAATCATCCACCAAGTTTTGTCATTATCTGTCCAAAACTTTTTTAAATATTGTGCTATATATAGTTTTTGGCCCCATCTCTCAATTTCAAAGAATCACTTTAAAAATGAAAGAATCCTTGTATCTGGATCCGGATCTTGACAAAAATGGAAACACTTCGTCCTTATTACACACCCAACCTGTCCACCAAGTTTTGTCGAATCCATCCACAACTTTGTGAGCTATCCTGCTGTGTATCATTTTTGGCCCTATCTCTCAATGATGAAGAATCACTTCTAGTATTTGGATTCTAGAAGAAAAGAAATTCTAGTATCTGGATCCGGATTCGGATCTTCACCAAAATCGAATCAATTAATCCCTGTCACACACCCAACTAATGGCTTATCCAGGGTTTGGAGGGGGGGGGTCACCAGGTTCACGTGAACCCTCATGCTTCCCTCCGCCCTTACAATTATGCCACATGATCATCGTGTGAGATATCACTGGACAATCGGCAATCGCACGTCTTTTGCTTTCACTCGGAAATTAATCTGAACCACAATACTTTTCGCCGCTGCTCCTGTATTAATCCCTGTGACTCAGTGTTTAGTTATGGCTCTGAAGAGAGGGGCAATATTTTGGGGATCGTGTCCAACAGCAAAGCACAGTACAATCCTGAACTATTTCACCAGGTAATTAAAAGGTTCAGTGTCTACATCGTCCATTATTATAATTAATGATCTGACGATCCGCAATGGCGAGTTTAGGTTTAGTGGTCGGGGTCATTTCGCCGCATTTTGTGCTTGTCCGTTCGATATTTTCATTGATTTGTGTTGGAAACATTTTGCGTACTTACATTGTTGTTATATAAAGATCAATCACAAAGATTCCAAAATCTTCAGCTTTTCTTTAGAATCAGTTAGTGACAGGCCTGAGGCCTTTTCATCAAGTAGCTCAACATTCCCAAATTTTCCAATGGAGAAAGTAAATTTATGGTCAGACAATGGATAGTTTAACCGGTTTTTCCTCGACGATTACATTGACTTGAATAAGGCTTGGTGGTATATTTCACAATATAAGAACATCTTAACTTCAAGTGAACCCCTATTAAAAAAAATTCTGGATCCGCTCCTGCATCCTTTCCACTAAGTTTCATCCAAATCCGTCCATAACTTTTTTCTGATATTCTGCTCATAGACAAACAGACAGGGGTGAAACATAACCTCCATCGACCTTTGGCGGTGGAGGTAGTTAGGAAACAGATTCCATCAATTTGCTTGTATAGTGGGTGAGAATTAGACCTTGTGACTTGGACTCCTCCTGAGAAATGCCAATAAAACAGAGAGTCTTGGATTTTATCACCTCCAAAGGAGTTGTAGCAGACCATAGTAGGAACCAACATGCTCCATAATACATTGGAAGAAGGATTTGTACACTATAATGAGCTCTGAATGGCTCAGGATGGACTTAGCTCCGCAGAGAATACCGAGGCATTGGTGTTCCTCAGAAGCCATTTTGCTAATGTCCACTCAAGACTTTTACTTTTATTTCATTTCCTTTGTTTTGTCATCTGTTACGAATTTATTGTGAATTTTTGCTCACCACCTACACAAACTTCCAGCCCAGAGGTGAGCTGGGTTTTTGAAAGGATTTTTATGTTTGTCATCTGTGGTTGTCTTGAATGGACCATTGCTTGAGTCATCCACTTGGTTGGTGCACTGGTTAAAATGTAAAGTTGTGGTTGAGCATGGAGAGAGACAAATTAAGAGATGTGCTGCTACCATTTTGGGGATTCAGGTGGAGAGAAAAAGTTGACAGAGTTGCAGCAGTACAATCAAGATAGGTAATAGAGAGGAGGAGAGAGACAGTGATAAAGGGAAATACATTGTGTTCAGCTTTTGGAGTTGACTCCTCTCATAGCCAGAGGGTGTGCAGCAATGGATGATTAATACTGTACGGCTCTCAAAGTAGTGGATTTGGTTTGGCAGCCAATTCTGTCTCTCTTCAAATGTATGCTTTTCTGCTGTGGCATTTTTCACATTGCTCTCGGGGCTCTCTCGCTGTATATGGCAGTTGTCTGCAATCGGTGCCCAAAATGCTCCTTCATCTGAATCTATGAGACAGTAACATCACTGCAGTGATTTGTGTGCCTTGAATGCCTTCGGAGATTATCCACTTGCTGGGCCTACTTCAACAACGTGCACAATGTTGGGAATTTCAGGGCTCCTTCAGTTGACTTTGTGAGCCTGTCTTGTTTCCATGGCACCTCAGCCAAATATGACCACTCTCTGGAACCTTTGTTCATTGGTTATTTATATGTGTGTCATTTGTTTTTTGCTCTTTTATATAACAATACCTCCTTTTGCCTTTTCAGATGCATAGGGCTGCAGAGGCAATTTTTCCTTGGCGAGGGGGCACAATCCTGGACTGGTTGCCACTCTGACACAGGGTACTCAAATGGCTCATAAAAATTAGTACTCGTTTTACCAACCTTGGATGGATCATCGACCCAGTCAACCCATCTGGTGTTATTCTAACGGTAAAAAGGGGCTCAGATTTAGGACCCAAAGATCTTAAGCCAGCCACATGAACTGCGAAGCCAACACCAGGTTTGTTCTTGTATACCTGTGATGAATTATTTGTTTACAATCAAGGTGGAGATACTCATTTGTTTCCGGGGTGCAATTATACTCTGGATTAAACAATTTTGGGAATGTTAAAATAATGAGTGTCCAATCGACAGATCATTTGTCTGTGCTTGTATAATTAATAACTCCACCCTTGGGGCAATGCAAATTGTTGCCCTCAAAGGTGCATGACTATACAAATTGTAATACATTTACATATTTTATCACTAATTATACATTCTTATATATTAATCATCATCAAATGCAATAACGGGGACCATTGCACCAGACCGAGTGACCATGGATAACGTCATTTCACTGTTATTCTAATACTGCTGTTGGTCTTTCATGTGGCTGGTTGCCTCTTTATTTCACTCTGTATTATTGGAACTGGGATATACCATAGGAGGGCAAAATAACCACTCCTATGGACTTGGATACCATAGGAGTGGTTATTTTGTGGGAACACCACCCCCTTTCCAACTTCTCATCCACCTCATACCTTTTGTAAATGAACATTTCGAAGATTTAACATTTATTTTGCCCTGTTTGGTCCATGACACCTTGGTTCTCCATTTTCCACCTTCACTGGTTCCCCATCTATGGACCTACCATAAGGGCTCGCTGGAGAGCCTTGAGGTATGTACACTTGCCTCTAAGCTGTCCAGCGTGGGTTTGAATCCCAACCCAGCTATAAACTGTCATCCTGGTGTTTCACAGGCAGGAAGATTCATCAATGTGTGTGCCACCTCTCAGATGGATTTTAAACTGGGTGACCATCTACCAGCATTAGTTGGTGGATGTTAAAGATCCTGTGGTGTCCCTTGCGAAGAGTAGGTGAGCTCTCTTTGCCACTCTAGTCAAATTCCAAATTCCTGTCCTAACATACATGGTGAATTTGACAAGATATGTCAAATTCACGTTGCACCGCTTCAGCAGCACAGCCATGCCCCCTCAGCCAATGATGCTGCTTACAGCTCGGTGCTGAGTATGAACGAAGAAGACCTGCCATTGGTCTTTCTTCATTGTTCTGAACAAGGGCTCTTGTCTGTTTCTCCTGACATTTGGGTGTGCAGGCATGATCACATCCTAAACGAGAGCAGTGAACGATATATTTAAACAGTACCCCCTTCACTCCAAACCCATTGTTTTGACAAATATATTTTAAAATATGACCATGTCCTGAAGCTCACCTGGATTAGGAGCAAGTTACTCAAACCTCCCACAGACCCCACAGACCCTAACTTTTTTAATGCCATGAACAAACTTTGGTACTTCCTGGGTGATGAAGCTTGTGGTCATATCAAGTTTCATCAAAATCGTGCGTGTAGTTTCGAAGAAGAGAGCAAATGCCTATTTTGGGGAGACAAACCATCCCCATATACCTCTTTAATGAGCGCAGATTTTGATACGGTCAATGTACCTTCTTTGGGCATCAGATATGAAGCTTGTGGCCAAGTTTCATCAAAATCGTGTGTTTGGTTCAAGCGAGAATTCATCATCGAAGTGTTTATGGGCTGACTCACTCACTCACTCACTCACTCAGCGAGGGACATTGCTCAATCGTATAATTTCAGTGGATTAAAGTCCACATGAGCTAAAAATGAAAACCTTGTTTTTAAAACCTTGAGTTTTTTTTTTGTACACTCTTTTTGTACACTCTTTTTGGCACTCGGCGATGACGTCATGCCGCTCCTGGAGATGGAATAGGGAGGGGCAGTGCACGATTATGTTGAAATATTCGTTAAGGGAGACGAATGGTGGATTCTGGTTTTAATCTCTGGTTTTAAGTGCAGCGGGAACCTTGGTATTTCAGTGGCAGTAAAACCGCCAATGAAAGGAAAGCTCAATAAAAAGATCAAAAAGTTGAAAATAACTAGTTTTATTTTCGTTTTATGTAATAATAATACATTTTATTTATATTCGTATTTAAAAAAAACTTAAGTTAAAAATTAAAAGAGCTCCAATTTCAAAATTAAAGTAAGTATTTAAAAAAAAATTTTTTTAGAGAAAACTCAAAATTAAATAAAAAAAAAAATTGTACATAAAAAAGTGAAAAAAAATAATGTCAGTAACCAGAACTTGTTTCCTGTGCTGACACCAAATTTCTAATGGTGTTTCCATGCTGAACAACCAAGCACAGCTGTTGATTAAACTGTCAGTTGTCTACTATCACCAGTGGTTGCTGCGAGCCTTCTGCCAATGTCATTGATGATGTAGGACGTTGGTTGGCCATAGACCCCCATTGTTTTAATGGCAACAGGCTCAAACATGTAGGACTGATGAAGGCCGGAATATTTCTGATATTTCATGTTTTTCCCCATAGGTGGCTGCCGCCATGGCCGTAATAGCTGTGTTGTTGACGTGTGATTCGGCAAACGTGTTAACACAGGTGCAGTCTCAAGTTATACTCCCGTTCCTGCAGGAGACAACACTCAAGCCTTCAGGGCATACACTTTCACCACAGTCTAACCCAAGGACCTCCAAGACAGATGGCACCCCTGCACCATGAAGGGCACACCTGACCACATCGTTCAAGACAGCATGTCTTTGTGAACGACCGGTGCTAAAACAATACGACACACCATGATGGCCGA
Organism: Eptatretus burgeri; assembly: GCF_056783735.1. Taxonomy (NCBI): domain Eukaryota; kingdom Metazoa; phylum Chordata; class Myxini; order Myxiniformes; family Myxinidae; genus Eptatretus; species Eptatretus burgeri. The sequence goes on from NC_140970.1 coordinate 13,748,143, forward strand.
GCGTCTCCATAATTCCACTACATCAACACTTATGATGCTCACAGACCGTCGCTCCAACTTGCATGGCGACCGCAACCCTCAGGGACTCTTGGTCAAGCTGGGTTCCCAGGGAGGGAACAGTGACTGTGTGGAGCCACGACCCGCTCTCTTTGGTCGCTGCTGCCAAAAGATGGGCTCTGGTGACCTGATCAGCCTCATTCATCAGGCTGGCAAATGACACTCCTGCTGCCTCAACATCCCAAGCTTTTAGGCTGAGCCAGGACTGATCTTCAGGTTTAGTGGCACCGGCATAAACCAAGCTCCATGTTAATACAGTCACTGCCAACTTCCCCATTTGTACCAAACTGCTTACGCAGGACAAAACAGCATCAACCAAGGGGCAGACAGCCAGCAATGTGAAAATGAAGCCAGGGAGGGAAACGTCGGTAACCTTCCTGAATCCCAGACTACCCTACTTAACTGGAATTGGCTTGCGGCCAAGCAATATCATCGAAAGCGACTGAAAATTTTGCTTCCAGTCTCACGGATGGTGTCGTCAAAAGCTCCTAGCTGCATGACATTCAAGTAGAATGGAGATGATTGCAAGATATACAGGAGCTTGTGCCGGGATAAGCAATTTTTGAGCAAAAGAAATGTGTTGTGAGCATCGATTAACTCAAGGCAGCCTGCCATCTGAATCAAATCATCATGCTTCTTGGTGATTGCTTTGGGCAATGGCATCATAGACATTGGAGTACCAAGAAGAGTGCAGTCATTGGTTGGGACTATCTTGATATTGGGGAGGACTGCCTTGAATATAGTAGCCTCCGTAAGTTGACAGTCATCTGGCAATGCATGGTTTAGGATAGTTGGATCACACTTGTCATCATTAATCTCAAGTCCAATGTCGATTAGTTGAGCCATGGCATTTTTAAGGTTGGCCAGCACTTTCGCGGGCTCATCACCAAACGATGCGTCATCAAGGTACCATATATTAAGCTCCAACCAAACTCCCCCAATGATGGGGTCAATGCCCAGGGGAAAACGGCCAGGCCCAAATGGGTCACCCTGTTAGATGACCGTTGCTGAATGAATGGCCTCATCACCGTATAATATGACTGAAGGCCTGGTGTATGCCTGGCAGATGAGCAGATAGATGCTGGGGGTGTGCCTTTGTGTCTCACACAAAAAAAATCACGCCTCAAGCAGTTAAACGCATTATGCTTGTCAATATTAAGGAAAAGTCAGTTTGGAGGCAGGTTTGTCAAATAGTGTCTGGCAGCATGAGCAGCTGCTTCAAACCCATCTTTGGTCGAATAGCCCAACTGGACAGGGTGTAGCTTGGCCCCGAGTTCATCGGAAAAAGTTCGAACTCCGGATTTGGTCATGAGTCGAGGAAACGTGTTGCCCACTGCAGTCGGGCGAATACCACCATCTTTCTTGGTTAAAATGGATAAATTTGTCCCCCCCCCCTAACATAGGATGCATGGCTTCCAAAACCTCCCCCTGCAAAACCATGTTAATGAACAGGGTGAAAGAAGAGAGTAAGCGAGCCCCCGCTGCAGCAGATTCCTTGCCCAGAAGAGCATGAAGGATCCGGTTGGAAATAGATTGACTGAAGACCAGACGGAATGCTACGAGAGAACCACCAAAGTGATGAATTCATCGTCAGGTGCAACCGGAAGGTTGAGGTCTAGTGGGGTAGCCAGATGTTTGGCTTTTAGCGCTTTAGTCGTTTTCGCCGATTGTGGAGCATGCCCCTCAGAGGACACCAATTCTTTGATGACACCCTTGATGTCCATGTCGGCGAATTTGGCCTTCACCCTTTTGTTGATGTATTGTGAGTCATCAACTTTGTGGGGCTTAATGATGGAGTTGCTTGAAAGGGTGATTGTAAGGGGTGGCATGCCATCAAAATCCATAAAATCGACTTTGGATATCAGCGAAAAATTGGGAGAGACACCTCTTTATCGGACCCCGAAGGCCAAAAAAGGAAAAGACAAGGAGTTGATGCCAGGCCAACGGGGCTTGGTCCTCAAGGACATCACAGATGAGTTTGCTTGGACGTTGGCAACAGGGATACGAGTACCCTTCGGTCCTTTTCAGAGTATGCTGAAATTGTCATGACATCTCGACAAGTAGGTGGAAAGGTCGATTGGTTGGGCAGGAGTGGCTGATTCGGGGGGTGGGGTCGGTATGATCCCGCTGAAAGCAAGGCATGACCAGTTGGTCGAAAACACCACTTCCTGATGCCCAGACAATTTAACATAAGAGTCGTGGTAGCAAGATTTGCATGACCATCAATGGATGGAACACTTCCTCATATTGACAAGCTTGCATTTGGGACATGGGGGTGTATTGTCCAAAGTAACCATGCTGGTAACTAATGGGTTAGTTGATGCAACATAATTTCCATAGGTGCCACCAAAGAAACTAGCAATGCTACTCACCATTCCAACGGATCTGAAGCCACTATCAAAACTATCATCAGCCGTTCCACCAGCGGCCGTCTATATGCTGTTATGTTGGCCACCGATAAGGCCCACCCCGCCAAAGGCCACCGGACGCTAGTCATAGTTGTCAATGCCAGTCATACAACCTGTGGCTGCCAAAAGTCCATCGTTGTTGATGCTGACACCAGCCGCACTGTCAGTGACCGCCAAACGCCCATCATTGTCAACTCCAGCCAAACCACCAGTGGCCACTGAATGCTTATTGTTGTTGTTAATGATGCTAGCCACAACCCCAGTGGCCGCCAACTGCCCATCATTGTCATCGCCATCGTCGACCCCACTACAAGTGGCTGCTAAACACTGGACACTGCAAAGTTTTGTGATGGGCTCTGTGCTACATAGCCTTGTGGCACCTTGGACACCTTTTGCAAACTTGATGGATTTAACTGTATTTTGTCAGTTGTTTTCAGAGCAACCTCCCTGTTGGTATATATGCATTGTGTTGTGTCTGGCGAGCTTCACTTTGGTAAAAAACATCCTTCCTGATTGTCTTGGGGATCCGGTAATTGGTAATCTGTGACTGCTCATCTGCCGTAAAAGAGGCTGAGTTCCGGCAGCGTGTTCCACCACCAGGCACTTACTTGGACATGTTCGTCATATCAGCAACGAAGTTGTCTCCATCCTGCTCGTTCAACATCTGGAGCAGGATTTGCACGGCCATGTTGCTCTGCCCGAAGCTGTCCCACTCATTTACCGTAGGAATCAGAATTCACACGGCTGTGATGCGCTGCCCAAAGTTGTCCCACTCATTCACAAATGTGTTTGTGGTTCAAATCTTCATGTTGGGGGAATGAATAATCAACAAACTTGGGCTTCACCTTCGCAATAACACCGGGTCCCACCTCCTTATCCTCGGATGGACTGACCATGGATCCGCGGTCTGCGGGAGAACCTCCCAGGTCGACCGCATTTCTACTCGGAACTACTCATGGATCCCGGGGGGGGTGGGAAGGGGTGTGGGTGGATCCTACTGTGATCCTTCCAGAGAGATCTCAGTTCATAGCACACTGGAGGGGACATGACCACATACCACGTTCCTTCTACCACATGCTGACGTTGGTAACCATCGCAAAGCCCCACCTGACACACTTGTTTCCTCTCTGTTCTTCACTCTTTTCCCACTCTCTGAGAGGAAACTACTTTCGAGTGTCCCAATTCTTGATGCAACGGTTTGACTAATTGGAGTTCCGCTTTCCGCTGAATGACCGACTTGGACACCGCTTCCATGAAGTACGTTGTGACGTCAGGGTGTCCATCGAGAATGATTCCATCCTGATCCGTGGAGGTCGGTCCAGCACTTTGCCAATGCATTCACTGAAGGAAAGATTCACCATCACAAACAAGTAAATGCTTTTCACAAAAGTCAATCAATTCTCTCTCACAATCTCAAAAATCACAGCTCACAAGTCACTCAATGGGAAGATTGTGTGAGGAGGAATATCAGTAAGGTGTGGTTTTGGAAAGTGAATAGAGTTAGCTGATATGAAGACAGGGGGAAGTGGAGGAGTATCGTGTTCAAGGCAAGGAAGAAGCTCGGTACCTTCCATTCGTCCTCACCCCTTACAAAGGGAACAGAGGTCAGAAGAACTATGGTTCTTTGCTGTTGCCACTTTGCTTAAATCCACAGTGAGTACTTTCAATAATTCTAAGAAAAAGTCTGTTACAACCACAAACGAAGCAGAATTGTTTCGTTTTGTATCGTAGAGACAATTTCTCCATAATAAGAACCTATCTATTTTATGACACATTAGTGTTACAAGACCAAAAAAGCAACTTAATATAAAGAGTGAACCAAACACAACAACAAATACACTCAAAGTGGTAACTGTTTAGAGCAGTAGTTCTTAACTTTTTTACCACCATGCCCCCTCCAGTAGTTGGTCCTTGCCTCCACGCCCCCTGCCCCCCTCTCACATCTTCAACCGAATGATTAAAAATCCCTCCTGAATTAAAAGGAAAAACTGAAAAAAATGTGTTTTTAGTCTTTTTTATTGAACAAAGAATTTTGTATAAGCAACACTCATATACACAGGATATTTAATGAGATGACATTTAATAAGATACTTGACATTGCTTCAAAATCTACCAGATGTTGAATATGTGGTAGAATGACAGAGAGAGCACAACGCAAGTCCCCTTAAACGTTCAGCTTGTTTCTGTACTTGGTCTTGACAGCAACGAGCGTGGGAAATGCAGCTTCACAAAGATACGTTGATCCAAACTTTGTCAGAATCCGAAGAGCTTGATGTGAGATCAAAGGGTAACCAGGAAGGTACGTTTCCCAGAACGTCTCGAGATACAGTTTTTTGAAGTCTTCTTCAGCCGAGGAATTGAACTTTAACTCAAGAAACTCCTCTTGCACTTCGTCTGAAATATCAGCAACTTCACATTGAAATGGGTTCCTAATGAATTTCCTAATGAATTTTCTGAGAGTCTCTCCGATGTTACGGCTCTTTTTGCTCTTTGCAATCAACATGGCGATCTCATAGGAAGCCTCAACAACCTTTGAAGTCTGTTGTCGAAATGGTCCACTGCTGTCCATCTTAGCTTGCTTCAAGGACTGCCTTTTTGTTTCAAAGAATGCCTTGGGTTTGGCAGCGAGAGCAGGATGCATTGTTCCAAGCGTGTGGGCCACATGCCATCATTTCTCAGAGTCTTGTAGCATATTACGCACTGGGGTACCTCTGTGTCGCCCTTTAGGAGGGACACAAATCCAAATTGAATATATTCGTCAAGATACTTCCGCTTTTTACACTCATTGCAATTTTTTTCGTTTGAAACAAGTACTGCAAATCTGTGAAAAAATTTTTTTTTAATATTAAAATTAAAATAAAAAATTAATTTCAATATTAAATTTAAATAAATGTTAAATTTTAAAATTAATTTTAATACAGACAATGGTCGGCCTAGTGGCGAATAGAAAACGAAAATTATTAAAGGTGATATTTTTGATTTTATGTTCATCACGATATTATGCAAACACTTGTTAAGAGAATTCCAAAAATAATTAGAGAAATTCCTACTTTTTTCTCCGGGCTCACGCCCCCTCTGGAAATTACTCAGGTTAAGAGCCAATGGTTTAGAGGTTGGTCATATTAGTACTGCAGCATAGCAAACCAATTGTTCGACTTTTCATAAAAGCACCAAAATTGGTACATATGTTGACTAATGTATTCTGAACAATTCTGGATATGGAACCACTCGAGATTTTGCCTTGGTCAGCTTTGGCGGCCATTTTGGAAAATGGCCACCATTCTACTTTAACAACATGGGATATCTGTCATTGTTATTCTCTTTGTGGGTTTCTCAGAGGTGATAAATACTCCATGTGATGTGCATTTACAAAGGAAAACAATACAAATGTCATTTGTATTGATTTATTATATTTCAAACCATTGTATTGGGGAAAAATGGTCATTTTTATGTGAAAATCCATTTTCACACACAGCATCAGTGACAGGTTCAGAAGTATTTTGTTGTGGTGGTGCCAATCCAAATGCCAATGAGGAGACACGTCACCATGAAGAAACACCGCGTGGCGCATGCACAGGAAGCATTTGCCAAAGATGTACAATTACTTGTGGCTGTCATTGAAGAGCTGGGGAATCCCTTCGAGGAGGATAGTCCAGATTTGCTGGTCCTAGAAACCAAGGAGATTGCCGATCCTGCAGTGATTGAAACAGTTCGCACTGCCAAGCAGATTGGACAAGAACAGTTTCAGGCATACTCAAAGGATCGACAGAACCAAGACTATTGACCAACCTATAAAGAGGAACAAACTCCCCCTCTTCGAAACAGACAGAAGACCAAAAGCACCCAAAGGAAAGGAATCATCTGTGAAGAATGATATGGCCTTATTTGCAAAGCTCTACATAGGCTGCCAGAACCGTAATGGGAACCTGGACGAGTTCTTCCGTCATGAAAATCAAGCATGCCCTCCCGCGTTATCTGATGCAGGTAAGCTACACCTGGGTAGCAAAAGCGACTTGCTGGTGTGCCTTGAAGGTGTTGCTGATGCTCAGTCTGATGCACCTGCTGTCACTTCTGTTGTCCTTGACGGCGCCGTCATCGTGCAGATGTTGAAGCCTGGCACTGCCAAGACATTTGAAGAATATGCCCACCAAGTCTTCATCCCACACGTCGAGGGGCAGGTGCGTCGTGCTTCACGTCTCGACCTTGTTTGGGATAGCTACAAAGATGGCTCCTTGAAGATGGCGACAAGGGAGAAACGAGGAAAAGGGATGCGAGGGCGCATGGTGAGCACCGCAGCCATACCAAGAAACTGGCAGAGTTTCCTACATGTCGACGCAAACAAGGTGGAGCTCTTCACCTTCCTGTCTGATGTGCTGGTGCAGGCCTTCCATGACGAGGCGAAGGAGCTGGTAGTAACTGATGGTGAAGCAGTCATCTGCCTTCCAAGGCAGGAAGATGAAAGCTCTCTGGTTCCATGCAGTCAAGAAGAGGCGGACACTCGCATCATGCTACATGTGGCCCATGCTGCAGAACATCTCCATCGTCGGATTCAAGTTCGAACCGTAGACACCGACGTCGTCGTCTTGGCGGTGATGGTAGCCCAGGCACTACCATGCATGGATGAACTCTGGATTGCCTTTGGGATGGGAAAGAACTACCGCTACATCCCTGGCCATGAAATAGCTGCCTCCCTCGGTCCACAGAAGGCACGTGCCCTCCCCTCCCTGTCTTCCATGCCATGACCAGATGTGACATGGTATCAGCATTCGTGGGGCATGGGAAGAAATCTGCCTGGGCCACATGGAACTCATTTCCAGAACTGACAGATTATCTTGTAACCCTGACCACCATGCCAGTCAACATCCAGGATGACACAATGCATTGCATTGAAAGGTTTGTGGTGCTCCTCTATGATCGCACTAGTCCATATACGGATGTCAACGAGGCCAGAAAGAAACTCTTCGCCAAGAGGAACTCCGTCCAGCGCATCCCACCGACCTACGATGCTTTTGGAACAGCATGTGAAGAGATCAGTCTTCCAGGGTGGCTATGTCTGGGGGCAGGTCTTTGTCCCTCAACCCGTGCTTCCATCACTAACAAGCTGGGGCTGGCGGCAAACAGAGGATGGGTCCGACGAACCGCTCTCGACCACACTCCCTGAGGCTTCAAAAAGCTGCTTTGAGCTGGTGTCGTGCGGCTGCAAAAAAGGCTGTAGAAACCGCTGCAAATGCAAGAAGGCTAATCTGCAATGCACTTGACTGTGTGCTTGCGAAGGAGAATGTCAGTAGACAGACGCAGTCGACACAGACTGAGATATTGGCCAAGCTTAGAATGTGCAAATGCAAAGTCGCGTTGATTGTAAAAGTGTTGACTTCTTGATCCAGAGCCAGTACACTTGAGCTCAGAAACTCATATTGTACTAGACTGATGTATGCGTGTACCATGTGTCCTGGTAGAATGGTAGTAGACAGTAAACCGTAGCCGCTTCAAAGTGAAGTGTGCAATAATTTGACTACATTTTCTGAGTTTGTCATTAAGCCGCTGTCACACCTTGACGTTTTAGCCAGCGTATGGCAAGGTATCAAAATGTATGTAAAATGCTGGCATACGCTAAACTATTGATGTTTTTTTTCCAGTTTTGGGCGTATTCATAACGAGTTGGATGTCTGCATAACGTATTAGTAACGTACACAGAACGTTTCGATAACATATAGATAACTTATACGAACGAATGCTTAGCGTGTTGTCGGCGTTCACAACCTATGCCCAACGATAGTCTAACGGATGCATAGCACACGGCAGCGTATCGCCGACGATCACGTGGCGCAGCCTATTAAAAGGCTGTTGCTCGAAAATTCAAATCATAACTGCACTAGACATCGAAGTGTCAAGCCGCTGTCACACCTTGACGTTTTAGCCAGCATATGCCAACGTATGAAAAATTTGCCGAATACGCTGGCACACATCGAATACGTTATGGGTAAGTTTTGTATACGTTAAGGACACTCTGAAGCACACTGAAGCATGCTGGCATACGTCGTAGTAGGCCGAGTACGTTGACAAATTTTAAGCATGCTGAAAATTTTTTGACGTATGCCAGCGTATGACACACACGTTCCGCATACGCTGGCCATAAGTTGTAGGCACGTTATTGGATCGTTGACATACATCGACACACGTTACTTGTAAGTTACTCATAAGTCGAAACACGTCGAGGTAATGTTTAACGGACCCGAAACTTATTTCTAACCTATGAGTAATGTGCTTTAAACCTATGAGTAATGTGCTTTAAACCTATGAGTAATGTGCTTTGAACCTATGTGTAATGTATCTTCAATGCATATTGACATATGTAGATATATTTGACATCTTCCAGACGACCACAGAACTTACTGAACATGTTACAAACTTACAACTACCGTATAATGGCGTATTGGCAGCGTTTAGGGGAATTGGTATATAAAATGGGTTTCACAGGAGGAACCCGTCAGTGTTCCAGACTCCATGGTTTATTTTTTTTTCTTCGGCATGACGGTGATGTTGACACTTCGATTTCTAGTGCGTTATGATTTAAATCGTTGAGCGGCAGCCTATTAATTATATTATATTATAACCGCACGAGAAATCGAAGTGTCAACATCACCGTCATGCCAAAGAAAAAAATAAACCATGGAGTCTGGAAGACTGACGCTAAAGATTACCTCGACGTATTTCGACTTATGAGTAACTTACAAGTAACGTGTGTCGACGCTTGTCAACGATGGTGTAACGTGCCTACAACACGTTACTCATAGGGTACAAATAAGTTTCGGGTATGCTAAACATTACCTCGATGTGTTTCGACTTATGAGTAACTTAAAGTAACGTGTGTCGATGTGTGTCAACGATCGCATAACGTGCCTACAACTTATTGCCAGCGTATGCGGAACATGTGAGTCATACACTGGCATACATGGAAAAATTCTGAGCATGTTAAAATTTGCCGACGAGCTCGGCGTACTACGACATATGCCAGCGTGCTTCAGCGTGACCTTAACGTATGCAAAACATACCTATAACGTATTCGACATGTGCCAGCGTTTTAGACAAATTTTCATACGTTGGCATACGCTGGCTAAATCGTCAAGGAGTGACAGCGGCTTTATCACGATTATCAGTTCCCTTTTCAAAATAGAGTAAAGTATGTAATCTATAATGCAATTTTTGTTGATTCCAAACCCATTGAATGTGATGAATATCATTTGACTCTTGTTCTCCAGGCAATAATGGGGACTTTTCAGCGAAAATTTTCAGGAGAGTAGCCATTTACAAATCAAATAATGCCTTTTTTACCGAGAATACTGCCTCATAATATTTGAATACACCTTTTCATGTCAATTTACTGAATTTTACACTTTCCTTATATCTACCACCAATACAATAACAAAATAAGAGCATATAGCCAATTTCACTAAAGTAGAATGGCGGCCATTTTGGAAAATGGTCGCCGAAGCTGACCAAGGCACAATCTCGGGTGGCTCCATATCTAGAATTGTTCGGAATACATTATTCTACATGTGTACCAATTTTGGTGCTTTTATGCAAATTTGAAAAATTGATCTGAAATATCAGACTATGCTGCTGGACTATATCTCTTAACATATCAATCAGAACAAAATTACAGTGAAAGATCTAAAGCAAATTTCAATAGATGGGTTTCATGGAAAAAAACAACAACATTTGCTCCACTCTTTGAAGCAGAGTTCAAATGGAGAAGCTTTACACTATATGGGATTATTACCTCTGGCACCGAAGCTGAAGGAGGTTATGTTTTCACCGCTTTCTGTCTGTTTGTTTGTGTACAGGATATCTCAAAAAGTTTTGGACCGATCCAGATGAAATTTCGTGGACAGGTTGGGTGTCTGACGAGGACAAACTGGTTAGATGTTGGTGAAGATCTGGATCTGGATCTGACTACTAGAATTTTTTAAGTGATTCTTCACCATTGAGAGATAGGGCCAAAAAGGATATATAGCACGATATCTCAAAAAGTTGTGGACGGATTCTAATGAAATTTTGTGCAGATCGGGTGTGTGAGAAGGAAGAAATGATTCGATGTTGGTGAATATCCAGATCCGGATCCGGTTCCGACTACTAGAATTTTTAAAGTGATTCTTCACCAGAGAGATTGGGTGAAACCGAAATATAGCATGATATTTCAAAAAGTTGGAGACGAATTTGGGTGAAACTTGTTGGAGAGGTTGGGTGTGTGACAAGGAAGAATTCATTCAATTTTAGTGAAGATCCGGATCTGGATCCGACGACAATAATTTTTAAAGTGATTCTTCATCATTGAGACATCTGGCTAAAAATGATATATAGCACGATATCTCAAAGAGCTGTGGACGGATTCGGACGAAACTTGGTGGACAGGTTGGGTGTGTCGCAAGGACAAATTGATTCGATTTTGGTGAAGATTGGAATCCAGATCTGGATACGAGAATTATTTAATTTTCAAAGTGATTCTTTACCATTGAGAGATAGGGCTAAACACGATATATGACATGATATTTCAAAAATGTATTGGGCCTGATATGTTCTTGTGGATCAGGCATTATGTGGCGGAGGTACGCGCTCCACCGAATCCCCTTCTCGGCTTGTTCTGTTTTTCAATGCCCAACTTAGGATCACATCTTAAAGGGTCATTCATTACATTTGGGACGATCTGCAATAATTCATTTAGTATGGGGGTGAAGGAATGTTAGGGGTATGTTGGTGTAGACTGGTACATCAGGTGTTGGGAATTGGTGTGGGGTTTCATGTGGAAGGATCTCAATCGTTAATTAATTAAATAAAACACATGCATATGCACTGTCTGAAATTATATTTGTGATGCAGATTACTCAAACTTTGTTGCTTTACTTAAAACGACGACACCATATAAATGATATAGCATGTCACCTTGTCAAATGATGGATTTTTCTTTGCCAAAACGTAGTAGCTGCATAAAGGAATTAATGCCACGACAAATCATCTTGCTTAGTTTGTCATAACAGTGACAATGAAAACCAATCTCATGAATCATGGAGGAGGAATTTATATAAATATTATATATAAGACAATGACCTGAGAATATACAAGTGCAAATTCTACATCAATGATAAGGACACTATAAATAATTTATAACAAATCAACACTCTATCAGAAATGTGGGATTTAAACCTGAAGTCACAGCATCGAGGCATGTGTTCCAACTGAAACGATAAGGCTTGTCTGGTGGTCTGGTTTAAGTACTTGCTGAATTACATTTTACAAAATATTTTGCAATGCAATGACAATTTAAGGTGGGATCTCCTAATATGGGGTATTCAAATGGAGCACAAGATAATCCCATGCCACCCAGGTCAAAAAACCAGTAAAGACCAGTAGCTTACTGGTCAACTGGTACCAGTTGAAAACCAGTAGCCAACTGGTACCAGTAAAGCCAGTTGATTTCTTACTGGTTTTAATATGGAAATTGGAATAGAGTGATATATTACCAGTTATAATACATGTATTTAACTAACTGGTATCAACTGGGACCAGTACATTGTAACTGGTATCAACTGGGAGACTAGTACATTGCAACTGGTATCAACTGGGACCAGTACATTGCAACTGGTATCAACTGGAACCAGTAAGACTTTAACTAGTACAAATATGAGCTACTGGTTTTTGCAACTGGGAAATTGGAATTCTGACTGAATTTAACTGGTACCAGTTGAAACCAATAGAGACCAGTTAAAGACCAATTAGAACCAATAGAGACCAGTTGAAAATGTGTACTGGTTTTAACTGGTTTTTCGACCTGGGCATGAAGCTTCTTCATCTGCACTTGGCTTCAAAAAGAAGAGCATATATTATAAAAAGTAAAATCCATCCATTGAAGTTTGCTTTATATCTTAATATCCACTTTATATCCACTGAACTTTTGTTCTGATTGGATGAACAGAAAGATTTAACAGATTCCAAATGGTTGGATTAACAGAAAGAAGAAGACGAAGAGCCACTCAGTTCGCATCTTCAGACACATCGGGCTGCCAAGGAAGTTTTCCCTGGATTCCCTGGAAACAATCCTGGATTTGTCACCACTCCGATACAAGGTACTTGATGGGCTCATTCTTCCTAGTAAGCTGGTGCAGTACTCATTTGTATCAGACCTCAGAAGGATGACAGTCCGAGTGATTCCACCTGGTGTTATCTTAATGGTATGACAAGGGCTCAAATGCAGGACCCTAAGTTCTTAAGCCAGACATATAAACACCAGGTTTTTGAGATAACAGGCCGAGCATAATATAACAATATACTCGTGAAACGACTCACACCACAACAAAACTAACGCTTCTATATGTAGAAAAAGAGCTCGGTCACGGCGTGGACCCATCCGTCCTTCCTTCCCTCTGTCCCTCCATCCGTCCAGCCGTGTGATGACATGTCTCGTATTTACGTACTATTGGAATGTACCTTTCGACCCTTCAGACTGCTGAAACCCCTTATACTTTTGAAGACCCTCGAACACCCTGAGATCTCTTGAGATGCAAAAGACCCAAAAGGCCCCCAAGACCCACAAGACCCTGAAGACCCAAAAGTCCATGAAGACCCAAAGGTCACCGAAGATCCACAATGACACCAAAGACCAAAAGATCCTAAGGACCCCAAACACCTAAAAGATCCCAAAGACCCAGAAGACCCAAAGACTCAAAGTATTTTGCATTTCCATCGTAAAAAAAAAATCGCTACTGACTCAACACACAGCTTCCTCCACAAATACAAACGGCTGGTCACGTGATGGCCCGATGGCCAATGGGATGAGCGGATTTCGGCAGTGACGTCGTCGTGACGTTTCAGTCATTCAAGATGGCTGCCTCCCTGTTGTAAACAAGGATCATGATTTTTGCATCTGTTTTCTCGCCAAAATGGACCAAAAAGTGAGTTTTAAGTGCATTATTCATCAGCAGTATGTTCGTGACGATACAGCTAAGCCCTTCTCACTAACGTGGTGGAGAAATTTCCTGAGTGTGCTTGATAATGGTTGACTTTGGATGGACATTACATGAACAATCATTCCCTTTTCTTCTCACTGTCATTGTTCTCTGGCAGGAAGAATCGATACTCTCTCTGTGATATACTTGGCCCGAGCTTGGGATGAAATCCCTGAACTCTTGGGTTTCCACGATACCTGCTCCCGTCGATTCACTGATGCAAAGCGGATAAGAGGAGCTGAGAATCATTGTCGCCAGAACACAGAAGATCACCACACTGGCCAAAGATGGTAATGATACGGGGCATGTTGGTGAGGAGGAGGAGGAGGAGGAGGAGGAGGGGGATCACATTTCATCTGAGCCATCACCAAAGAAGCTTCGCTCGGCATCAAATATTATTGTACGTACTCCCAGCTCCTGACTCGATGTCCTACCAGCTGTGTACATCATTTGCAATCATCAAAATCGATACTTCACAGTTCGTGGGAAGAGCGTCAAGGATCGAATTGTGCAAAGCTGAAACTCAAACAGCAGGTATGTTGTCACGTATTTATTGTTTACTTTCTTGAAATATGTCATTGTTTTTACTCTTCGAGACATGCAACAAAAGTGGATTGCTATATATGTAAATTGCATCCATATTCTGTATCATTTTGTCTTTGACTCAGCTATCCATTTTCCATCCTTTGTTCAGGTCAGTTGATTACAGCTGTTCGATTGAAGAATGATAGTGTTGGCAAAAAGATCTTGCTTCATACACAGGATCGAGATTGTGTTGCCATTGAGGCGAGCTATCACCTTTCCTGCCATAAAGATTATACACGTTTTTCTCAGCAAACAAAAGGCAAGGTCATTAACACCTCAAAAATTGTTGAAGACCAATACTTGTATATTGATTTTATAAATAAGGCTCTTTGATCACTTGCAGACACATGATGCACATATGCACACAACATTGATATGCTGGGAGATGGATGAAATATGCATTTCTCTGTTCCTATTTTCATTAATTCTATTAATTGTCATCCTATACATAAATTAACTTAAGACATGTTTGCTGGACTCGTCTCCATCTCACCGTCTTGTCTCTATAAAAGAGTCCTGTCTTCAAATGGTTAAAAACCCTGGTTCTCATCACTTTACTTTGTGTGTTCACTTCTTGTTGGATTGTATTGCAGTGTACAGAGGGCTGCACTATCATATGAAACATCATACCATAAGTTTTGTTCAGCTGATGCAACTTTTTATGCAACATGTCAAGGAAAAGGAAGTAAAGGCACAGATGCTGCAGATTATCAGTAAGCCTCACTGTTGGTCTTATGTTCAAGACTGGTTCGATTATTTTCAGAACCAACGTTATATAACTAGGTCACATATCACTATGTACCACCAATAAAAACCATAGACAATGTCAGATGGGTCGGGGGCATGTCCCCTACCCCAAAACATGCCTAGAGGACATGCCCTTACATGTCAGCTTGATACCTTTTTTGAATTTTGCCCTTCTGAATGGTGTTTTTTGCTTTTGTATGAGCGGCAACGCATCCCAAACGTTGGGAATTTATAGGAAGTACCGATGTTTACTCGTTTGGAGACTGAGGCTTGACGGAATCGGCAGGTAATAGGGTCTAAAGTTGGTACAACGCGTAACATTCCTCCTGCCGTGATCGAACAAAGTTTTGTTTTTCACTTCACATTGTTCTGTGATAATTAGGGCAACGCATTCCAAACATTGGAAATTTATAGGAAGTATAGATGTCAACTTGCCGACCAAGTTTTGAGATCGAAGTTTCATGGAATCGGCAGATAATGGAGTCTAAAGGTCCAGTCACACCTTGACGTTTTAGCCAGCGATGGCAACGTATTAAAATGTATGTAAAACGCTGGCTGACGTTGAATTTTTGATGTTTTTTTTTTAAGATTCGGACGTATTCATAACGAGTTGGTCGTATGCATAACATATTAGTAATGGACACAGAACATTTCGTTGTGTTATAGATAACTTATACCAACGAATGCTGAACCTGTTGTCGGCCTACACAACCGATGCCCAACGATAGTCTAACTTCGGCATAGCGCGTTGCACGCATCACTGATGATGTCGTGACGTAGCCTATTAAAAGGCTGACACACAATGATTCGAATCATAACTGCCGTAGAAATGGAAGTGTCAACATTGCGGTCACACCTTGGCGATCTTGCCAGCGTATGCCGACCTAAGAAAAATGTGTCTAAAACGTTGGGGGCACGTCAAATACGGTATGAGTAAGTTTGGTATACGTGAGTAGAATGCTAAAGAACGCTATCATATGTCGTAGTAAGTAGAGTACGTCAAGAAATTTTAAACATGTTCAAAATTTTACGACATACTCGGCGTATGACACACGTTCCGCATGCGATGGGGATAAGTTTTACACACGATATGCGGACGCTTACACACGTCCACAAAGGCTACTTATAAGTTACTCATAAGTCGAAACACGTCGCGGTAATGTCTTTTTTACGCGAAACTTATTTCTAACTTATGTTTGACGTGCTTTGAACCAATTCTTTACGTAGTCCCAACACACATCGACGTATGTAGACATATTCCAATGACGTCTTCCGGTCGACAAAAAAAAAAATGAATGTGTTTCTAGCTTACAACTGCCATATAAAGACGTGTTCCCAGCGGTTTTGGGAATTGGTATATAAAAATGCTGTTCATAAAAGGGGAACCCAACAGTGTTTTCGAGTTCCTTTTTGAGTCGATGTCCATGTCAGCAGTAACAGTATCAGTATTAGTATTAGTATTAGTATTAGTATTAGTATTAGTAGTACTTTGTTCATGTTGGCAGTAGTAGGTGAGTGTGAGGGGGAGGGTGTGGGTTATGATGGATCGTCCTTGCGTCCGCGTGTCCACGGGTAGGTTCACAGGCTGCCACTCAACGATTTAAATGGCTGCATCTCCACTATTGAAAGTAGACGCTTGCGCTCAACAATTGGATTTTTTTTACACTCAACGACTTTTAACCGGTACCACTCAGCTATTTTCATTGTTTACAATGAACGATTTAAATTGCTGTCACTCGCCTTTGTTTTTTGACGCTGGGGTTTTGAAATTTGAAGCGTTTCTTCTGAACGTGTTAAAACGCTCAAACTCGACTATTTTAAATAGACGCTGCCGATGGACAATTGGAATCATAGCCAAGCTAGACATCGAAGTGTGAACATCCTCGTCATGCCAAAGAAAAGTTTGAAGAATGCTGCAAATAAGTGTCCTGGCCGTGGCCGTGGATGCTGACGCAAGGACGATCCATTATACCGACGTCTTTCAGCCTATGAGTAACTTAAAAGTAACGTCTGTCGACGTGTGGCAACGATCGCGTAACGTGCCAACAACACGTTAATCATAGGTTAGAAATAAGTTTCGGGTACGCTAAACATTACCTCGGCGTGTCTCAACTTATGATTAACTTACAAGTAGCATGTGTTGACATCTGTCAACGATCGCAGACCGTGCATACAACTTGTGGCCAGCGTAGCGGAATCGTCGTGAGTCATACGCCGGCATACGTCGTGAAATTTCAAGCATGAAAAAATTTGAGGACAACCAAAAAGTACAACGTTTAAAGCCAACGTACAACGACGTATGGCAGTGTTTTTCAGCGTGCTCTCAATGTTATCAAAACTTACCCATAGCGTATTCAACGTGTGCCAGCGTTTTAGAAAAAAAATTCAAAAATCGGCATACGTTGGCTAAAACGTCAAGGTGTGACCGGGCCTTAAAGTTGGTACCCTAACCCAAAATGAGTCATTTCATCCATATAGTGTATGTTTGGAAGGATGCTGGGAAAATCCTGCAGGGTTTTGCGTGGAGAACTTTTAACACGGGGTACATATGGTCACTGGCTACCAGAATCTAGTTTATTGAAGTAGCTCCCCAATCAGTGGAACAAAACTCATTTTCTAGCCACATTCTCATCCACAGCTGATGGCCTATTCGCTCAGCGAACATATCCGATGTGTCTTCCTTCGAACGGAGGCAGGACCTAAAGGGGTGGAGCTGAGAGTGAGTGACAGGAGGTTTGGTGCACAGCTTAATGTGAAGGATGCTCTCGCTGCTGTTTTTCTTGCTTGATATGTTTGGAGTGCTCATAAAGTTATTATACACTCGATCTGCAAGTGTCATCGCCAAAGTGGTGACCACGACGTGATTTCTTAGACCAAGATGCCAAACCACGATCCTGCTGTGGGCGACCTGGTTTCGCTTTTGGCTGCAACCACAAGCAAGCTGCCGCCATTTTGGGCCCAGATTCCAGCGTTGAGGTTTACTCAAGTGGAGGCAACCTTCAGAAACCGTGGAATTACAGTCACCAACAAACGATGTTTGATCACATTCTGCAGGCCTTGCCACAACAAGTTGTGATACACGTAAGAGACATAATCCAGTAACCGCTGAGTGATAAATACAACGTCCTCAAAGCTGCCCTCATATCCTGGTTCTCTGACTGTGAATCATGATGTTTTGAATATGTGATACTGTACACCACCTCGAGTTGGGTGACTCCAAGCAGTCTCATTTGCTTCACCAGATCCAACAATTATTAGGCTACGAATTCGCAGATCGTCCTCGGTTTATACATCACATGTTTCACTCTAAATTACCGCACCAAACATGTTGTGTGTTCGCAGCTCACGCCAACTTGGAACTGACACAATTTACTGCAACAGCCGATGCAGTTCTGGAAGCCAACATGGCTACATTGGCAGGTTGAATCTCTGCAGCTACAGTTGACCGACCACATGCAATGGCTGCACAGCAATTTTTTTGTCCGACAACAAATGACACCACCAATGATAGCACCGTACTTCTACTTGCTATCATGATCGCTGATGCAGGTCTTGGTCTATGTTCAAACCTTGGATGGAAGGACCAGATTGCTGTGATAGTCCATAATGAACTTCAGACCCACAAAGTGGGCAGCAGGGAATTGGCCAACAGTCACCAACAGATGGGTAATCACCCTCAACATGGCAACACTTCGAACTGGCGTTGGTATCACCGCCGATTCACCAGTGCCACATGGCAATGCTGCCCTCCATGTGCCTGGCCTTTAAACGGGTGGGCCGGTCGACAGTAGTGGTGCCAGTGACCATGGCCAACACCACTGGGTGGTTGTTATATGCAACTGAGCAATGCAGCAAATGACGACACCTCATCGATAGCGGAGCGAGCATATCTATGGTACCTGCTACATCTGGTGACCATTGTTATGGTCTCCCAGGACCACCTCTAGTCACAGTTAATGGCAGCGCGATCACCACATTTGGGAGATGACAACTTATCCTCGACATTCGGTTAGGTAGGCACTGTAATTTTATGTTCGTCATTGCACAAGTACAACAACGAATCATTGGCACTGATTTCCTCCACAAGTTTGGAATCATTGTCGACTTAAAGAACAACCGCCTCCTCGACTTGACCACATTGGCTATTGTCCCAACTGGGATCATGCCACAATAAGCTCCACAGCTATCTTTCATCGACAACAGGTGGGAATTTTTGGACTTATGGACTGCGTTCCCAGCCATCACAGCACCACAGGTCAGGCAGCCACGCCTTTCACACCATGTACAACATCATATAGAGACACATGGACCAGCGGTGATGTCAAAGCCCATCGGTTATGCCCGATGCACCTCATGGCCGCCAAAGTTGAATTCAACACCCTTCTTCAACTCCGGATTGTCCGTCGTTTGTCCAGCAATTGCGCATTGCCATTGCATATGGTGCAAATAAAAATGGTGAGTGGCATCCATGCGGCGATTACTGCACACTCAACAATGCCACCATCTCTGACTGGTGCCCTCTCCCACACATCCATTATTTCTTCTTGACGCTGGTAGGGGCCAAAGTGTTTTCAAAGATCGATCTGATGAAGGCCTATCACCAGATCCCCATGGCGGAGTCAGACATTCCGAAAACAGCCATCGTTATTCTTTTTGGCCTTTTTAAATACATAAGAATGCATTATGGATTGCACAATGCCGTGCAGACCTTTCAGCGCTACATGGATGAGGTCTTCTTGGGCCTGGAGTTCGTGTTTGTCTACCTGGATGACATATTCATCGCCAGCCCTTCCACTGAAAAACATTCCCAGCATCTCCATGCCTTTTTCCAATGGCTTCTCAACTATGGCCTTGTCATCAATCCTGATAAGTGTGAGCGAGGACAGACCGCCATCGACTTCCTTGGCCACCGTGTGTCGGTCGATGGCTTGCAGCCTCTTCCAGACTGAGTCCACACCATCAAAGAGTTCCAGCGACCAATGGCACAGACAGCCGTTCAGGAATACTTGGAACTGTTGAACTTCTATTGGTGGTTTGTGCCACACTGCGTCCACATACTGCAGCCACTGCACACCCAGCTGTTATCCAAGTGAAACTCTGTGCTCAAGTGTACGGATGCATGTGAGAATACTTTTACAAAATCGAAAGAAGCCCATGCTGCAGATACATTGCTGACATTCCCACGACCTGATGCACCCACCAGCATCACCACGGATGCTTCGGACCATGCGGTAGGTGGAGTCCTGCAGCAATTTTTGAATGATGATTGGAGACCGATAGCATTCTTCTCTCACAAACTTATGCCTGCTGAGACTCGCGACAACACCTTTGATAAAGAACTGCTCGCCATCTATCTAACTGTGAAACACTTCCGGTATTTTTTAGAAGGTCGATATTTCTGCGTGTTTATGGACCATAAACTGCTTTCCAGAAAGGTGCACGGCAGCAAAGCTGACTTGCTATGTCAGACTTGACACATATCCTTCATCGCAGAGTTCACAGTATCCCGTTGTGGCATAAATGCAGTTGAGGAGACCATTGACATGCGGTGGATGGCATTGGCATAACCAAATGATGATATTTTCCAGGAATTGTGGACTGCAAATAACACCATGACACTAGAGGATGTTCCTTTTCCAGGCAGTGACTCACCCTCCTTTGTGACATCTCCACAGGGTCATTTGACCGATTGTGCCTAGAGGGTTCCACCAAACGATTTCTGACACCCTCCACAAATTGTCACACCCAAGGATGGACGCAACGCAACACCTCATATCGACACGTTTTGAATCAAGTCGCATGCACAACTGGAAGGGCACTCGGTAGATTGTATACCTCTGCCACGCAATGCCTGGTCCATGAGAACATATCGGGCCCATTACATTTTTGAAATATCATGCTCTCTATCGTTTTTAGCCTTATCTCTCAATGGTGAAGAATCACTTTCAAAATTAAATAATTCTCGTATCCGGATCCGGATTTGCATGCTCACCAAAATCGAATGAATTCATCGATGCCACACACCCAACTTGTTCACCAAGTTTCAGCCGAATCCGTCCAAAACTTTTTCAGATATCGTGCTATATATTACTTTAGCCCTATCTCTCAATGGTGAAGAATCAATGAAAACAATTATCAGATCCATATCTGGATTGGGATTTTCACGAAAATTGAATGAGTTCTTCCTTGTCACACACCCAACATGTCTACCAAGTTTCATCCGAATCCGTTGACAACTTTTTGAGATATCGTGCTATTTATTAGTTTAGCCCTATCTCTCAATGGTGAAGAATAACTTTAAAAATTTGAGGATCCGGATCTGGATCTTCACCAAAATCTAAGCAGTTCTTCCTTGTCACACACCCAACCTATCCACAAATTTTCATGCGGATTCATCCACAACTTTTTGAGATATCCTGCACACACACAGACAAACAAACAAACAAGAAGAAGACGTCGTGCATAGCACGATAATGGCAAAATCCCGAAAACAAATTTGACCTCAAAAATAATTGGTGGTTGAATTCAATGACCAAATATGCAACTCCTCTTCAAATTTCCAGTGAATCGGATGAAAATTGAGGATTTTAGAAATCTCATCTAACATGTTGACCATTGGCCTATGTTGACCTTTTGGTCGAGGTTGACCACAAAAATAATTTGCTACTTGGATTCAGTGACCTGAAATATAAATCCTCTTCAAATCTCAAGTCAATCGGATGAAAACTGACAATTTTAGAAATTCGGCCATTGTTGACCTTTTGTCTGATGTGGACTCCAAAATAATTGGTGGTTGAATTCAATGACCTGATGTATAAATCCTCTTCAAATTTCAAGTCAATCGGACGAAAATTGAGGATTTTAGAAATACCACCTTAGTTGTTGACCTTGGGCCTATGTTGATGTTTTGGTCCATGTTGATCTCAAAAATAATTGGCTTGTTGAATTGAGTGACCTGAAATTTAATTCCTCTTCAAATTTAAGGTCAATCGGATGAAAATTGAGGATTTTGGAAAACTCACCTAAGTTGTCGACCTTTGGCCTATGTTGATATTTTGGTCTATGTTAACCTCAAAAATAATTGGCTCCTCGAATTCTTTGACATGAAATACAAATTCTCTTCAAATTTCAAGTCAATCAGATGAAAATTGAGAAATTTAGAAATCTCACCAAAGTTGTTGACCTTAGGCCTATGTTGACCTTTTGATCTACGTTGACCTCAAAAATAATTGGCTGCTTGAATTATTTGACCTGAACTATAAATAGTCTTCAAATTTCAAGGCAATCGTATAAAAATTGAGGATTTTAGAAATACTACCTTTATTGTTGACCTTTCGCCTCTGTTGACCTTTTGACTTCAAAAACAAAAGGCTTCTTCCTTATGACAAAAGTTTCGTGAAGATCCTTTTAAAATTTGACCTGTAGGCCATAAACAGACAGACAAACAGACAGACAGAATAACAAAATCGACTGACCGATATGCTTGAAAAATCTTCCATTTCGCAAGTAACAAACAGACAGAAAGGGGGTGAAAACATAATCTCCGTCCACCTTCGGTGGTGGAGGTAAGAAATAATTCTGGAGTATATTGTGGCTGGAAAGGAAGCTTTGGTTCACTTCTTTAAAAAAGAAAAAAAGACCCAAAAGAGGCTTTCCTTTTTGTCCTGATAAACGTTCAAAACACAGCCCAGTGCATGAAGATGTTTCACATACTTTGAAATGGAATGGATCTTTTCACATTGTACACATAACCGATCATTGAGTTATCCTACAGCGTGCTCAGAATGTGAAGCCAAACCCTATATTCCAGCACAATAGTAAATGCACAAGTCCAAATTTACAAATGGTGACAGTAAATGACATTAAATGTCACTAATTTTTGTTTATTTTCTTCATTTTTCATCTCTTTTTCTCTCTATTCCTCTCTTTCTTTATTTATCTCTCCAAGAAGAAGTGAATTCTTGCAGAAATTTTTCTGTGAGGCTCACTTGGCTGCACCTGGATGGGGTTGAGGGTAGTGGAGTAGCAGCTGAAACCCGAATCCTATCCAGGTTCCTCCTGATGACTCCATCTTTGCTCTTTACTTATTCGGGTTCCTCCTTTGTCTTCCGCTTCATTTGTACTGAACAGTACCAGTCACTGGTGAATGGTAATAACAATAAGGGAAGAAAGAGAATCAATCCTCTGGTTCGCAGAAAAGGCGACGGAAGGAACAATAGTGGCACTTAGTCCACATTGTTGAAGAATAAATGACATAGACAATGAAATATGTTATGCAACATCTATTGTTCTCCAGACCATCGTGTAATGGTGGTGAGCTCTGATTGTACCAGTTTCACAATCACTAACAGCTATCTGTAAGACAGAGGCTTATTGCGATAAAAAGAGAAGCGGTTGACAAGATGGTGTCATCTTCAATAAAGGTGACTCTTCAAGTCTTCAAGATGTCAAAAACATGTGGAATGGAGTTATGTAAAGGGGAGGGAGTGTGGGAATTATAATCATAAAGTGGAGGGGGGTGCTTAGACACATTCGTGTGGGACAGCCTTGTGACATGAATAATAATGGTTGTTCTCACATGTACACAATACGATGCCTTCCCATCAAGAACAGCCAACAGTTGGGACATATCAATGACAGTTGTTCTTCACACAGAGAGTCTACTGCTCCTGCAACCGCCCTTCCCACCACTCAATTATTCTCACCATTAACGGAAGAATATTTTCATTCAGTGTTCCGAATATGTTCATGCAAGTAGCTACGAATATGTGGAATTTGAAGATCTTTCATTTGTCCATGCATGGCCATATGCTTATGGTCGACAATATAAATACAGTTAAAAAAAAAACACAAATAAAAAAAATCTTGCCTTTATCTGCTGATATCTAAGCTGTGTTTAAATTTGTTTGCTGGAGTAATCAGTTTGCAAGTTTTGACTCCTTCCCCAAGGAATAAGTTGCGCACTAAATTATATTCCTCCACACTTTATATTTTAAGGGAATCTTTTACCTTTGTGATTCACGTTGATTGTTAGTCTACTACTATAAATCACCTTGAACAACAGCAGTTTAAACGTACCTCAAATAGAAAATGAATTCCTGGCCATGAAATGGAATTGACTGGCTTTTAATTCTGCACCGAGTTATAAATTATGTCATTTCCTTGCGATTTTTGGCCAAATTGTATAAATATGCTGGCTGGAATCTCTCAAGTCACGGTTTTCTGGTGATAGAGGGGAGTTCCATTATCTGGACCTTTGTTAACCTAATGGGATCTACACTTGTTAGGATAACACTGCATGTGCTGCTCATTCACGGCACCCCGCATGTGGTTAGCCCTACAACAAACTATGAGCAAATACATTAGGAGAATGCTTCAACAATCTCGCTAATGATCCAGAGGAATCCAAATCCCTCATTTGTGATGCATGCCTTCTCGGTTGTGTGGAGGAAACACTCGTGTTGTGGGTGTGCTCTGCAGTTTTATTTCCTCTCTGCTGCTTTTACGCCTTACAAACATCTTTTGCGTGCACAAATTAATGCGGCAATCGAGGAACACAATTTCCCCCTTTATGATGGCAAACAACTCCATGAATTTTAGAAAAATAAAAAAAATTTCATTGGGGGCTTAAAAAAAAAAGAACGTCAGGGTAATTTGTCATGAAATTATCTTATTCCATTTTAATTTGGATTTTGAAGTATTTGTACTAAGTGCTTCACACTGGGTTATGCACCTTTTGCCTTTCATTTTTCAGGTTGAATTTCCCCAAATATGGCAACTTTTTCTTTGCTCTGTGCTCCTTTATGAAGATAGACAGAAAAATGTGGAAGTCGAGACACTTCAAGACTCCAAGTTGTTTTACTACACGAAACCTCAGGGCCGGATCACAAATATCCACGCTAAAAGAAGTAATCAATTGTATTTTGTCAATTCATGCTTCAATGCAGGAGATTTTGCATGAAATTGAGCCAATGTCCTCATTATCGACTCGAGCACACGGGCCTGCCATTTTATTAGCCGGTTGGGCAATCACTGCATGAATGTGCGCGTTATTGAAGCAGAATTACTGCATTCCAATAGTGGAAACATGGAAGTCATCATTCTTTTACACGTCACTTTAGAATTGGAGAAGTAGAAATTATCATTCATTTGCACCTCAATTCAGTAAGCATCGGAGAGTTACAAAATATCATTTTTGATCAGGAGGAATTTGAGATGAGAAGTGCTTAACCGTCCTTCAATATTTAACATTTATCACAGTGTGGCTTTTATATTTTAAGAACGCTCAAGCTCCATCTGTGTACTTGAAGTTTAAAAGTGATAATGATGTGAAAGCAAATTTCTTGGCATTGTTGAGTTCCCACTTAAAGATGTCTATGCCTTTGCCATTAAGTTGTTACGACACCAATGGTAAATATGGGGGGGGGGTGGCAATTGAAATATTGAAATATTGTTATGGCTCTTGGAACCGAGACCCCGAAGCAGAGAACATACAGTGTTTCCCCGAGTCAGTTATTTCATTATTTCATGTTCCAGATAGGGTCCTCCTTTGTGTCTAATGGGTTACAAAGGAAATATGTATTGTGAGGGATTAGTTAAATTTTCCCCACTTCCCCCCTCCCCCCCCATCTACTTTTATCTTCTATCATGTACACGATCGAACACTCTCTAACCCACCCCATTTGTATGTGCGTGCCAAAACCACATTTGAATCTGTGTGCCAGAATCAAACTGTTACTTCCACCACAATGGCCTATTCACTGCAATTCTCTCTTAATGCTAGCGACAACTAGCCTGCCTGCTTCAAACACACATCGTACTTTATTTCCATCTCACTCAAAACCCACGATTCAGGCTCACCTTTTCAGCTTTCACCCACAGCAGACATCGCCATTGCCCGAAAGCGCCACTTCAACCCCATGACTACACCAACCTCCATTTGCCTCACCATTGCAACTGCCTGCCTGCACCTTCAGATCATCATCTCGCCTTTCCAAATGATGCCTTCAGATCGCGCTCACATCCAAGTCCAGGACTGCCACAAATGGAGCTTGTTACACATGGGTGCAATTGTGCACTCACCGTTGCATTACGTTTTCTCCCAGCGAAGACCACCTTGTTATCCAGCATGCCCTCCGCACTATTCCTGGGTGTCCAGGGGGCAGGCGAGGATCATGACAAGTCAGCTCCGTGTTGAGTCGAGAGCTCGCGCTTGTGGCATGTCCCAAGAGGTAGTGATGGCAATTCCAAACAGCAGGCTTACGGAGAGGGTGACAGCACACCGGAGTATATCCGGGGAAATGGGCACAACGCTATCAGAGCAAAGAAGGTGGCGCATGACCTTTGCTCCCAGCAACTATGCCTGCAAAAGTGGGGGGGGGGGAATCAAATTTGGCACCCGCCAAACTCCACCCCTCCCGAGCTCCTTAAATAGTGGAGTGTTTCACATGAAAACAGAAGGTTTAAAGGTGTTTGCTGGTCTATTTGTTTGCTGCTGGTTGCTGGCCACTGGTGAGATAAACAGAGAGTAACACTGGGGGAGCGAGTGGTCCGAGCGCCATCCAATCTGGGCGAAGTGTGGAGCGAGAGGCCGGACCAGCAATGGCACTCATTAGACAATGCTATTTATCGCTTGTTTTTTCTCTCTTCTGACTCATCTACTGTGGATGCACAGAGAGTAATCAGTGAGGGCAATGCCCAACCAAACATTCTTTTCAGAGCAACTACTGCCTTGCACCCTGCCCATTCTTAATCTAAGCATTGGCACTGCACCCCGCTCGCACATCTTAAAAATGCATTTAGACACCCCTTTATTCTTCATTTCCCCCACACTCACCTTCCCGGCACTTTGGACCAGCACGTGTCAGCGTGGTCATTCCGGGTGAGCCAAGAGGTTGCCAGTCCCTTAACTCCTCTTATCTCTCTCCCTGATCTACCCTTTCGTGCATGGAATGAATCTGATCGTGCCTGCAATGTGAATATAAGTAAGATTGTATAAGCCAGATAGATCAGGGTAACTCTGCTCTTTGTTCCTTTGCTATTTCTTTTTGACTTTTGCCGCACCACATGAACACTCTATGTCCCTGCTATGTGGATACCCCTGTGAATAAACCCCTGGCTTCACTGTGCCACATGCTTTTCCTCACTTTCCTCTTTGTAAATAAACCCATGTTAATTGTTCATCTCAACCTGCTCGTAGTATCCTTTCCTCCATTGGTCCAGCACAGTCTGCATTATTGTTAGATGGGAAGAGTCACCATGCATGATTTGCTCTTGTTAACCAGTGCATACCCACATTTCTCGCAAGGCTGAACTTAAATAGATAGACGGGTATGCACTGAGGGCATGGACCTCGATTAATTGTCAGCTCATCAGGTAAATGGTATCAGACAGGGAACCCTGTTAGAGTTGGCAAGTTAATTGACGTTCGTGGTTGCTTAGCAACCCATGGGGCTGCAGAGTTATCTGCAGCATGTTGGCTTACAGGGTCGGGTATTCGGGAGGAACCCGAGTTCCTCCACTTATGGTAATCCTCAAACCCTGAGTCCACAACAATATGCATGTGTATGTACAGTTTCAGGTTTTTTTTTTGGTATACTTAGTCAAAGCTTGTGGAAGAGCTAGTATACTAGTGCACTGGATGGATGAGGACATAAGAGGAAAAAAGGAACAGCAGAGAGAGGGGGAAAACACTAACAGCAGAACCAAAGACCAAGACAGAGGGAAGCAGCCAAACAATGGATGTGGGGAGGAATGGGGGGCAGAAGAGGATGCATGGAGTGGACAAGATGGATACTGAAGGAAACTCTCAAAAGAGAAAACTGGGAATTTGGAAGGAGGGGGGGGATTTGGGTTGGTTGGGAGTTAATTAGGGGAGGAAAGATCATGGTTTTGGTTTGGGGATGAAGAGAGAAGAGAAGAGAATGTGGAAGTTAGTTCCACAGGCAGGAAAAGAGAGGAACGAATGAGTAGAGGTGAGCAGTGCTCCAGGATTTACAAAGTTTCAGCAGAAGGCGTTTATGGTGGACTGTGAGGGTGCAAAAGAGCAGAGGGGGCAACACCAGAAAGGAGGTGGTAGAAGACAGAAACCACCGATCTTTTTGATTTGGCGAAGTAATACACCCATAGACTCAGTTTGATTGCAGAATATTCCAATAATCTTGAAGACCTTGGTTTCCACAGCGTCAAGCTGAGCAAGACCTCAGAGGAGCAAGACCCTTATAATTCAAAACACCTCACTGCACTGGAAAACTTGGGGACAGGAATCCTGTCCTGTAAATGGTGGAGACTTGTAATTCCCCCCCCCCCCACATGGAGGCGGTGCTCCACGATACACATTTGCATGGATAATTTGTGTCCCCTCCTCCTCCCCCCAAGACCACCGGCAAAGATAAAGACACCCCAATACATTAACATGGGTCATGCTGATCCAAGTCTGGATGTAATCAGCCCACGACTGTAGGAGTAGCGCGGCAAACAAACACACAGACACCGGTCCTTGAATTATACTGAGGATATGGGAAGAAAGGGGGAAGTGATTGTGAATTTAACATTCCGTCTTTATTTACTTTTCATGTTGTTCTTCACAAACGGGAACAGGAATAACGCAGGCATGATAGGCCTAATGGACTTCTCATGCGCCAAAGTTCCCTGTATATCTTTGTGTGGCATTGTTAAGAACAGGAAGAAATGAGGAGAGGACAGAGAGTTGGGGTGGGGGTGCATGGAGTTGGAAGAGGGAGAATGAGATGTGGGAAGGGGTGGGGGGATGAATTGAGGACTTGGTGTTTGAAGGGAGGTTGAGTACTTGGGGTTTGGAGCAGTTGAGTACTTGAAGATGAAAGGGGGAGGGTGACAGAATTGGGTTGGTGGAGGGAGGGCAGAGAGGGGACAGAGTTGGGATCCAGGGGCTTGAGGCTTTGCAGGGGGTGGGGTGGGAATTGAGGACATTGAGTTGGGAGGAAGTTTGAAGATTTGAAGAAAGAGGGAGGAGAGCACAGAGTTGGGGTGTGGTGGTAGAAGGGGTGGCAGAGAGAGGACAGTGTGTGTGTGTGTGTGTGTGTGTGTGTGTGTGTGTGTGTGTGTGTGTGTGTGTGTGTGTGTGTGTGTGTGTGTGTGTGTGTGTGTGTGTGTGTGTGTGTGTGTGTGTGTGTGTATTTTTTACGTTGAAGGCTTCTGTCATGGACTAAATAGTCCTCATCAAGGCCAAGCATTAAATAAGAGAACTGCATTAATATAAAATTAAGGAAAGAGAGAATAGTTTAAGAGTTTTTGAGAAAGTAAAAAATCTGCTTTTTGAAAAGGTGAAGGTCATAAGTGCTTGGGAAGACTTGAGAAGGAAAAGAGTTCCAGAGTTGTGTGTGTGCGTGCGTGCGTGCGTGCGTGCGTGCATGCGTGCATGTGCGCGCGTGTGTGTGTGGTTGGGGACCTGAAGTCACATTTTACAATATGCAGAATTTCCATGGGTCCTATATAGTCCCATTGGGATTTTTGTGTCCATTGGGTCTTTTGGGTTATCCAGGTATTTTGGGTCCTCGTGATCTTTTAGAGCCTCAAGGTCTTTTTGATCCTCTGGGTATTTTGCGTCTTCAGGGTCTTTTTGCTCCTCTCATTATTATTATTTTTTTATTTTTTCATTATTTTCTGAGCTCAATTTGGAGTGTCATAGCAAAGGGGTTGAATACTTATTGACGCAAGACATTTCAGTTTTTAATTTTTAATTGATTTGTAAAAATTAATTTTTTTAAAAAATTCCACTTTGACATTATGGAATTTTCGTGGAAACTTTAGCACAGGAGGAGGCAATTTGGCCCATCATGCTTGCTCCACACCAAGCACAGGAACCATCACTCATCCACACACAAACTCTCTACAAGTCCTGTAAATATACACATACTCCTCAATCTCCAATGCACATGTGAGTACTTGAGTCAAAACATAAATTTCTGCCTTAAATTTCTGGAGGAGGAAATTGCATCAACAGCACATCTACAGCCCCAGAAACAATACAACCGTCAGCCAGTGCTGCATATTTATACATGAGAAGGATATGCTAATGTTTGAAGATCAACAAACCTGACAACAGCGTTTGACAAATTTATTTATTTATTTTATTCGCTAATACTGCCATGTATCTGCTTTTGAGGGCATTCTGCTTTCACCAAAAATCCATGAATTACAGATGGAGTGAGTTGCTTCTATTCACAAACCTCTGAAGCCATTTGAACAGGTGATAAAACAACGCTTACATAAAACATTGTTTCTTAAATATTAATAATATGCCAGCTTATGCTGAAACAATCTGTAAATGTCATGAGAAAATTTCTTCCACATAAAAGAGGAACTGCAGATAATAATGTTGCTATTGAACCTAATTATTCCTAAAGAGAAACGTTTTTTGTTCTAAACGAAGTGAATGCTCATGGTTGAGCCGGTACATATTGTAACTGTCATGCGGTCTGTCTCAGTTGCCCGGTTCGAATCCGGTGAGTCATGTCAAAACGACCATGACAGTCCCTTTTCTCAGAAATCTTCCTTCAGAACCTGCGTCCGAGCCATTTACTGTGCAGATTGAGCCCCTTGGTACGAGCGAGTGCCGTGCCGACAGCTAATCACATGATAGATGTTATCTTCAGCCGAGCAACCAAATCATGTGATGCAATCTAATAAAATCAATCAATCAATCAATAAATCTATCTGTCTTTAACATGATGGACTCAGAGCCACCAAATGAAACCGATAGAACAACCAGGATAAGCCGGAGATCATGTCAGGTTTATAAATTGTATTGCTTAAGAAAGCAAGAACAGGATTTGTGCATGGCATCAAAATAAACATTTCCCTCTTAGCCATGATAATACGCACATCAACCGACGGTCACAACGAACCCACGACGCATTTGTGCCACGACACGACAGAAAATGTGGGCAAATCGTTGGTCATCGGGGGTAGTCGGGGGTCGTCGCAAGACAGTCCTACGAATTTTTGAGCATCGTGGCATTGACTTGCCGTCATGAGGCAAAATTGGACATGCACCTTTTTTGTTCGACGATTTTTTGTGGTATCTATGTCTTGTGGCTGTCGTGAGTCTGTCCTATGATACTCTTGCGTTATATACTCGGGAGACAGACGCGCGAGCGTCCCACGAGTGACCCACGACTGTCGCATGACTGTCGCATGCGCATTCCACGAGTGAACCACGACCTGATCACGTGAAAACATCCCCCCGATAATGCCCGACAACTTACGATGGTCCCACGACTGTCGCACGACTGACTTGCGACACACCCACGACATAACCACGACATATCTTTTTTTTTTCTGTCGCGTCCCCATCTCCAAACCATCTTTAATGTGTCGTAGCCCTTGTGACCACTCAAAATAGATTTCAGGCATGTTGCAAGATCTGGCCACGACAAATATTTTATGGGTCTACCACGACAAAATTTCATACGATCCGTTGTGCCCGGAGCTTAACGAACAAACCAAGTGACACATGGAAAGTCCTTAATTATCTATGTCCTTAAGCCCTTCAGACACCCGATATAAGACCGGGAAAGGAACAAGCCAGCAGAGTTCCAAAGCCAAACAGGTAAGTTGCAAAGCATTTGTAACACTGCCAAAGTTCCCTGCAGGTTGTGAGGTTGGGGTGTGGGTGGGGGGAGGGGGGGAGAGACAGTCTGATGGAGTGGGCATGACGTCGGCAGGGCAGAATGTGGCATCTTTCACTTCCAAATCCCTCCAGAGTGCAGCTTTCAGCTCGGTGATTCCGGGGTCTGGCCTGGGAGTTATTTCCTGCCCCCCACTTTTCTAGTTGAGCCTGCCAAGGCACCACAGATGATGATTTCCTCCCCTCCCCATACCACTACCAATGGTTCAAACCCCGACTGGTGGGCAGTGCTTATGCCTTTACTCTCTTGAGTTGTGGCTCCTTTGCATCCAGGCAGTCCGAAGAAGACAAAAATGTCATCTTTTGCCACTTAAACTTACGAGTTTGGCCGAGTCTAGCGCAAAAAGGGAACATTTCGACAGAAAATAGGGGAATAAAAACATCAAATAAAGGCTCACAGGAATGAATAATTTAGACACACACAATGGGGTGGGTTAACTGAATTTGTGAATCATATCTAAAGGGCCATTTCATTATTTTTACGCTTATTCTAAACATTCAATAGGGAAATAACTTCGCTATATAAAGCATTTATTAACCCCTAGGAATCATTTCTGCAAAAATATGTATATCATAAGGATGAAGAGAAACGTCAATGAGCTTCTTTATGAATTACAAAAATATTAGTAGAGAATCGACAAATCATCACACCATGTTGGATGTGAATATGGGATGTTAACAACATCTTAAGCTATGTACTCAAATGGGATCACTAACCAAGCCAACCCAGGCAGGACAGAAAGCACAATTAAGCAAGATTTACACCCACTGATTCAGGACCAATGATGTGAAAATATTGCCAGCTTCGCACTCACAAGTGCCAGGACTTCAACTGATTTATAGAAGGTTCACAACATAGTGTGAGCACGACATATTTTTTGGAATTGGAGTTGGGGATAGCACAGTTAAACAGTGTGAATTTACAAGGACAGATTGTGATGGGATGAAAAGAAACATGCTGCTGTAGATTTGGGTAGACTAACAGGAGAGTAATCTGCTCTATAGAAATGGCAACTTTTAAGGAACAAAAGGGATGAGTGCAGAGTAAGTGTATTTCAGCCAGGACAAAAGCTTGAGGCTGTGATTGACCAGGTTCATTGAGCACAAATGTTAGGAATAATAAAAGGGTTCCCATCGTGTGCTGCCTTTTTGGCTGCTGGTTGCATCATTGGTTAGGAGCACAGCTGTGCCACTGATACCCCTAGGCACAGTACACTGTGCCTCTATTATGAGTACACTGGTGCTCGTTTCGCTGACCTTGGAAGGATGACAGGCTGAGTCAACCCCCTGGTGTTAATTCAGTGGAAAACGGGGATCAAATTCAGGACCCTAACCACGAAGCCAATGCCAGGCATATTAGGGATGAGCATAAGGCATCAAGTGGTACAAATAAACTTTAATTAGTCAGATTACACACAGACAAGGATGCACAAGAACATTTGACATAGGAGGAAGCTATTCGGCCCATCCTGCATGTGCTGCAGTATCATCAGCCGTCCACACACGAGCTATCGACAAGTCCTGAAAAAGTGCCACATCGGTATATTTCCAATGCATCCAGGTACCTATCAAATTCCCATTTTAACTTATCCACGCCCTTCACTGCCACTAACCTTCCAGAGAGACCATTCTACACATTGACCACTCTCCAACTGAAAGACCCCTACCTTAAAACTATCCTAACTCTCATCTTCTTTACCCTCAAGGAATGGCCGCTGGTCCTAACACTGTCCACTCTGTTGAAATACTCCACCACACCTTTTCTCCACGGGTAGGCACCCCACTCCTTTGTTGAAAGTTTTGTATCAATCGCTCAAGCAGTTGTGGAGAAAACAAATATAAAAGCAAATAAAGGTGAAAAAGTGAGGGCGGAAGAAAAAAGTGATGGCGGAAGAAAAAAGTGAGTGCCTCAACCAACGTGACACAACATGCTGGATGGGTCGAGTTTGTGCATTACTTGCTGAAAAAAGTATAGTCTGTGTCTTGTAAGAATATAGATGTTTGCATGGTGTGCACTTAAAAAGTTCTAGATGGTCTAAACTAAAGGATACATTCCAATAGTAGTTGGTGTCCAAGGAGTCAAAAGGGTATCATCTTTCAAGCATATAAAAAGGGTTTAAAAGGTCCAAGTGGTTTACAGC
This sequence comes from Eptatretus burgeri, assembly GCF_056783735.1. Classification (NCBI taxonomy): domain Eukaryota; kingdom Metazoa; phylum Chordata; class Myxini; order Myxiniformes; family Myxinidae; genus Eptatretus; species Eptatretus burgeri. Next base: position 13,781,750 of record NC_140970.1, read on the forward strand.
TCTAAATGGTCGAGGATGCTAGCTGTCTCATCTGTTTGAAAGGTGTATGCGGTCTAAATGGTGTTAAGGTCTGAGGGGTCTCAAGGAACTTAAGGGGTGTAAAGGTCTCCATGTTCCAGGGGTCTAAAGTATATAAAAGGTCTAAAGGGTGAAAGAATCTAAAGGTTTCGAAAGGGTCTGAAGGGTGTAAAGGTCTCCATGTTCCAGGGGTCTAAAGTATATAAAAGGGCTAAAGGGTGAAAAAATCTAAAGGTTTCGAAAGGGTCTGAAAGGTAAAAGGGGTCTTACGGTCCTGGGGTCTTATGGTCCTGGGGTCTCAAGGATCTTGGGGTCTTAAGGGTCTTGGGTATCTTCAGGGTCTTAAGGGTTTTACAAATCTAAGTGGTCCTAGGGGTTTTAAAGGTCTCTAGGGTCGAAAGGGTCTTAGGCTCTTCGAGGTCTTAAAGGGTCTCAAGGGTGTTAGGGGTCTTAAAGTATCTTCGTAGGTATTAAGGGTCTTCAAGTTCTTAAAAGTTATGAAGGGTCTTTCGTGTCTAAAGAGTATTAGGAGTCTTTGTGTGTGTGTGTGTGTGTGTGTGTGGGGGGGGGGGTGGTCTTATGAGTATTTGGGGTCAAAAGATTCTTTGGGGTCTTCATGGTTTTGGGGCTCTTAAGGGTATTTGAGGTCTTCGGGGTGATAATGGGTCTTCAAAGGTCTAAGTGGTCTCAGCAGTCCAAAGGGTTGAAAGGTTTAAAAGATAAATTCTAATAGTACGTCATTAATAGATGTACATTGAGTCAGGGTGCAACGAGCATTCAAACAGTACATAATTAAGAGACATTTAATCACACGGCTTCACCGTGCTTTTCGATTTTATATACGAGAGCGACAGGAAGGGTCATGCTATGATCCTCTCTGGGGTATATCCATTATTACAGATCTTGGCTCGCGTCCGTCTCTTAGTCTGTGGGTGATGTGATAAGCAGAGAATGCCTGAAGGATGTCGGGATTCTTCCAGATTTCTTTCTGTTTAGTGTTAAACAGAAGTGACTGTTTAAAAAGATAATCATCATCCGTGTGTGTGGTCTATAATATTTTCACTTCTGGTAGGTTTGCCCCATGATATGCCGCAATAAGCGATTTATACACCTCAATGTGGCATTTGTCCAAGTAAAGTAGATTATCAAAGAGTGGAAGATCATATTTCAGAAAGCCTACATTGCAGGGGCAGAAATAATATAAACAGGGACTGCATAATACTGGGGGAAGTTTTGGAGAATGTTCCACAAGAGAAAGATCTAGGGTGGTTGAAAAAGTACCTAAGCAGTCAGCAGGTAGCAAGTGGCAGGTCGCAACGGGAAAATTTAACAGGATTTAGGTTGTATTCATGAAGGCATAGTTTGTAGATTGAAAGAGGTGATACTGACAGCGTACAGGAACTTGTTGAGGCCTCATCTCCGTTATTGTGTTCAGTTTTGTTCACCGTATTTGAGGAAGGTGGCCCGTGTCAGATGCCCAGAGAAACTGATGAATATCATTGGATCATTTCACGATGGCATGATGGCCCATGTTGTGGATGGTGGACAAGAGTCAGCCACCTTTGGTGTCGAGAATGGTGTCAAAGAGGGATGTTCGTTTGCACCTCTGCTTTTCGGCGTTGTGATTTCTGCAATGATGCACATTGTCTACAATGACTGTGACAAGGGTATTAGCATTAACTATCGGTATGACGACGGAATGTTCAGCCTACGCCACCTTCAACCAAGATGAAAAAGGTTCAACCAACATGAAGATTCGGCACATGCTGATCAGAGAGCTGGTATATGCCGATGACTGTGTGCTTGTAGCACACACACCAAAGCTGATGAACAGGCCCTGATGGACTGTTTTGCTCATCCAGCAATGAGGTATGGCCTTACTGTTTCAATTAAGAAAACCAAAGTGATGCTGCAGCCAAAATCCAGAGTGCCGTATACCATACCAACAGTCACTGTCGGATGTGAAAAGCTAATTTCGGTGCCGAAATTCTGCTAACTAGGTGGTATGGTTTTGAACAACTGCTCTGTTGATGTTAACATTACGGCCCGGATAGCAAAGGCGTCATCGGTCTTCAGGCATCTTGTGGACAGATTGTGGAAATTCCATGATGTACATCTCTCCACCATAGTGTCAGTCTACAAAGCCATCATATTGACAGTGCTGCTTTACAATTGCGAAACGTTACCGTGACACATAAAGCAGCTAGATGCCTTCCATATGCGCTGCCTATGAAGAAATGTAGGTGTGAAATGGCAGGACTTGGGTGTCAAATATGGAGGTACTGGAGCGCCGCAGCATGGGAGGAATTGTGGCCTATATCATGGAAGATCACCTGTGCTGGGTTGGCCACGTCATCAGAATGGGTGATGCATGACTTCCAAAGGCCCTTCTTCATGGTGAACTGAGTGATGGCCTGAGGAACATCGGTGCCCCCAAGAAGTGGTATAAAGATCAGTTGAAAGCCACTTTGAAATGCTGTCAAATGTCGGACACCAGGTTTGAGGCCCTCACCCATGGCGGGTCAAAATGGCGTGCTGAGTGCAAAGAGAGGGTGAATCAGTGTGAGCATTTGGCGGTGGAAGAGTTGAAGTACCGCAGAAGCTGGTGGAAAGAACGGGCTATCGATACTCAATGTTGTGCTGCTCGGTCATCTGAGCCACCAACGGGCTCATGACAGACGAACCACAATGGTGATGATGATGCCAGCAAACGATGATGACATGGCGCGGTGATGTGGCATGGGATAACAACAGATCCGTCAACTTGACGGCTGAACCAATATTTGAGGAAGAGTACAGCTGTCATTGAAGTGGTTCCGTGTAGATCTATCATATTGATTTCAGGGTGAGATAGATTAAGCTATGAGGAGCAGCTGATAGAGATTGGACCTTTTAGTTGGGAAAGAAAGCAAATGCAAAGAGATCCCAAATAAATGCTTAAAACACTACACAGTATTTAAGAACTATGATAAAATAGTTGCAGGAAAGCATTTTACCAGGTTAGACAGTGAGAGAACCAGGGGCAGAGTTTGAGAATAATGTCGTGGTTGGGGGGGAGGGGGGGCACAACACCAGTTGTGTCCAGGAGGTTTTCCTCCACCTGGATGGATAGCCGAACAATTTCATTTGGAGGTTTATAGTCGACATTCTCTGGAGATTTTGGCACGTGCGGGAAGGAAACGGCGGCAAGGACGGAGCAGATGGAAGCACTGCACATGGATTTTAATCGAACCCACAACAATCAAACAACACATGCAACTTAAATAAATACGATGTTTAATGAAAATAAATCGAACGTGTCTGAAGACAACAATGGTTCACGAGCGGTATTTGACGATGTACATTGTTTCAGAAGACAAGGATGAAACAATGTGATAATTTTTGACCAAGTTATAAAAATGATCAACATGATGTGGTACGAGTGACAGGTTATTAGCTGCAAAATGTCGAAAACCCAGTTTCGTTCAACAACTTTCAAAATTTGACCTTTGCATGACCTTTAAAGGTCACAAAACAATGTTGTGGACATTAAAATAAGGAAACAGGATACGTGCTATAGCTTATTGGAGTTAGTTCATCGAAGAAGGTCGAAACCCCGGTTCGATTCCCACAACTTTGAAAATTTGACCTTTGTGGCCTTTAAAGGTCAAAGGTCAAGGATTATGACCTTTGGTGCAAAACTTCCTCTGGAACATTCCAGGAACAATATAACTTCATATAGGCTATATGGCATTTCGCAATCCTCGGATTATCAATACTTTGATGAAATCAGCGTAAAAACAAACTTGAAGTGGGCGCCACGGGCAAGGTGTTCGAGATAGAGCAAAATCGTTTCAAGACTTTAGGTGGGGAATGACCTCAAGATTATGCATAGAAAATATTGTCATCCTAGCTCTCAAAGTTTGGGCGGTCGTATGATTTTTATGTCAAAATTTGCAATTTTCTAAGTTTTTGACCATGTGACCTTGACCTTGGGATGAAAATGAAAAATCGGACAATGACCAGTTTTAGATAATTCATTTTGTTATTCAAATACCAAATAACCCATTCCATTCAGTCAATTCCCGAGGAGAAGATAGATTTTTAATCCGACTACCCCTTTAAAATGGCTATTTTTGGGGAGTGGCTCCGCCCACAATGGGCGTAGCACGCCCTCATCGAGGAAAACACAACTAAACATTGATATCGAACACATAACCAAGTTTCATCAAGATCGGAGCAAAGTCCACGGAGTTATGCTCTGGACAGACAGACACACAGACAAGCCGGTAGGCGGACATGGGTAGTCGGCCGTTGCTAGGCAATGGAGGGGTCCATAACAACGGTTCTTTCTCACACATAACTCAGACATACCATGAACCTACCATACCAGTTTCATGTATATCTGACTCATAGTCTCTGAGATATAACGAACTTCGTTTTTTTTTATTGTTTTCGACCAGGGTTCATTCAAAGTCTATCTTCTCTGACAGTTTTCATAGGATCCGGCTGGAAATTTTTGACAATATGGCTGAATGTACTACCCACAGTTGCTCGTGGCCCGATTTTTGATTTTCAGAAAAAGAAATTTTTTATGATTTTTCAAATATTTCAAAGTCCCGTTGCTAAGCAACGGTGGTGTCCATAGCAACGGTTCTTATTTGCACACAACTAGGTCATGATATGAATCTACCGACCAAGTTTCATCGAAATCGCCATTTTAAATACTGATAATAAGGGTAGAACAAATGTCAAAAAAAAAATTTTTCGAAAATATATTTTTTTTCGACTAGATTGACTACCCAACAGACAGACAGACAGACAGACATAACGAATATAGTGGTCACTCTGACTGGCGCTCGTGAACCAATATTGACAATGGCAATAATTGAAAGTGTAATAATAAAAATGGAATGTTAGGTAAACTAAATCTAATTTTGAGGAATCTCGACACAGAATTTAATACAGACAATGGGACAGAATACATAAAAGAATAATCCTCAATTTTGTCCTGGAAATCAGCTGTGTGCCCAGAGATCAGTTTCTGAACCTTGAGGTTCACCAAACTGCGTCATCACTGCACGGGGAAAAGGTGCCCAAAATGGTGCCCAGCCGCTCTCTGGGCAAAAAACAAACAAACATACAGGAGACAATTCAAGCAGTGATCCCCAACACCAAGGCCCAGAAACCACCGTGCAGCTTCTTTTCGCACCAGCCAATGCCGTTCATCTGCAAAATGGTGCCGCCTCCTTCTCTGGTGACACAACACCAGGCTTCAAGGTGCGGTCTCACACAATTCTGCCAAATAGTCAAAGGCCAGCATCTTGCTCCATGATGCAGGCAATCCTCCGAAGCACCAACATGAGAATCATGCAGCCTTCTTCACCGTGTCGAGGGGAAGCCAGTCGTAATGCCCTTCTCTTCCAACTGCCGATCCTGCCTCACTTGCTTCTCTCCCACTTCTGCCTTATCGTGTCTTTACTGCGATCCTAACTCCCCTCCTCTTTGATGTCACGTCCATCAATCATTCACTCCATGGGCGTGGTTTGCTAGTTGTCATTCCTGGAGGCAGGGTTTCCTGCCTGCTTGGAACGTGTCTGGCTTGGTTGCTGTTGGTTTAAGGACATGCTTCCTTTTTATCGCCGGTCTTGGAAATGCAAAGACAAAGGCCACAGACGGCAATCACATACTGGGATAAATGATCTTTAAACCCTACCTAATATAACACATCACACCCCCACCCTGTGTGGTGACAAGTAACACTTATCTCTCAGTTTCCCTACTTAGTTTACATCGAGATGTCTCCGACATGTCGACGGAACAAGCTTCTCTATACAATCCTATCTTTCCGATAAAATTCCTCCATCTATCCCACAAACATAGCAATATATATGAAGGGAGTTAAGATAGTAGCCAGGCAGGGGTATTTCTTGCTGAGATCATTAATACGTGGATTGGTTTTCATTGGAAACTGGTAGCAGCAGAGAGAATTGGTTGACATAAAATGGAATTACATACGTCCTTGATGGAAACGTTTTCATCACAGGACAACAACTGGATGGGGAACACCTGATGAGGAAGACCCATACAATGCAAATCTCTTGTAATCCCCCCAGCTTTTTGACTTTGACACAATGGGCTGGCCAAAAATGGCACTACCCCGACCCCTTCTTGAAAAAACTTTTATCCTTTTCCTTTTTACCTTTTATGTAATGCTGGAGCAGAAGGCCACCTCTCTGTCCCTGCTTATCTTAATAGCTGGAGACATAATGGCATCCAGAGTCCATCTACATCTACTTTCAACGCAACAGACCCATAACAAGAAGGCACACCTCTCTTCAATGCAACAGCTGCCATGAATGGGTTCATCAAACATGCTCCAACCTAAAAACAAGCTCACACTCAAATAAAAACTGGACATGCTGCCAACTACATCAGGCAACAGACACAACCTGCCTTCTTACCCCGAACACCACAAAGTACATTCAACAACACCAAACCAACTCTTACAAGAATAATCTTTACAGAGTCAGGTCAGGTCAGTTATGGGAGTATGCGCCAGAGCAGTGCGTTGCTGTGTTCACTTTCCGTAGGTACTCGAGGGGCCTCTGTCTGGCCACCCCCTGGCAGAAGCCTGGCCCATCCCCATCTCCTTGAGATGACGATCAACCTGCTGCAACCACGAGGCATGTGGTCAGCCCATTGGACTCCTCCACTCATGAGGCTCCCTCGCTGAGAGAATCTGGTGAGCAGGATCAGCGTCAGGAAAACGAGTCACATGTCCATACAGCCACAGCTGATGCTCAGGGACTATGCCGGTAACAAACCTCATTTGAGTCTCTCTCAGCAACCACTCAGTGGACAAAAAGTCCAACCAGCGAGAGCCAAGGGTTCTCCGAAGGTCCTGGTACCAAAGGAATTAAGTGCCATCTCAGATCCCTGGTCAGAGTCCAAGTCTCACATCCAAATAGCAAGAATGGAAGCACCAAGGACCGGAAGACTCGGACTTTCGTCCTCCCGCACAGGTACCATCAGCGCCACACCCCAAGACCAGTGAATCCATGACTCCCCAGGCCCAGCCCAGACATCTGTTGACCTCAGGCTCATAGCCAGCCGAGACATGAATATCACTGCCAAGGTAAGTGAAACTCTCCGTGACCTCAACTTCCCCACCGCAAACAGGTACAGACAGGATAGCAGCACCCAAAATGTCAGTGAGAGCCTGGATATTATTTTTGACCGAGGAAACCCATAATCTCAGTGGCACTGAGTCCTCATTCAGCACCCTGATGGCTCACAGAAGGATATCTGGAGTCTCTGCAAAGATGACTGCATCATCTGTAAAATCAAGGTCAGAGATCTTGACATTCCCAAACGATGCACCGCAGTTTGATTTCTCCAACATACTCTCCAGAATCCAGTCCATACAAGTGCTGAAAAGTGTGGGGGCCAGTACACACCCGTGAAGAACTCCAGTAACAACTGAAAATAAGTCAGAGATGGTCCCACCACAACTCACAGCACTCTCAGTACCAGAGTATAATTCAGACATCAGATCGATCAGTTTTGATGGCACCCCATGAAGACCAAGAATGCTCCAGAGGGCATCACGATTCAATGAATTAAATGCAATACAGAGATTAACATCGGCTGCAAGCAGCCCCTGCCGAAACTCTCATCTGAGTTCGGTGAGGATCCCAAGAGCAAGGATAAGGTCAATCTTTGACCACTTTTGTGTGAAGCCTGACTGCTCTGTATGCTGATGCTCAAGCAGATGGTGGCGAACCCTATCAAGAATTATCTGAGCAAAGACCTTGCCCGGCACTGAGAGCAGCATCACCACTCAGTAGTTGTTGCAGTCTTGGCGATCACTCTTCCCTTTACAGAGAGGGACAACAAGGCCCCTCTTCCAGTCAGTTGGGTTGATGCCTGTGTTCCAGGCAGAGCACAGAACTGCATGCAACGACACGAGTGCAGCATTTGCACCAGCCATGAGAAGTTCAGCATGGATGCCACAGATCCCTGGAGCTTCACCCCATTTAAACCGGTTCACCAGAGCCTGTGTTTGCACAAATGAAGGTGGACCACAGTTGATTGGACGGTCAACAATAGGGATTTTAACACCCCTGAAAATCCAACTCCACAGCTGGTGGATGAGACTGGTGCAGCCGCTCAAAGTAACCGGCCCAGTGGGCCTTCACTTCGGACTCCTCTGTCAAGAGCCCACCACACTCTGCTCCAACTGCAGTACACCGAGGGATGGGCTTGGACGAACGCAATGCGCAATTTCCCCTGTAAGCAGGACAAGAATCACTTGACCACAGGCGATGCTCGACATCCTCATATATTCCTCCCACATTAGCCTCCTTGTCCGCGCTTAGTGCATGTACAGATTTATTCCTCAGCACCCTGAACAGCCCAGCTCCGCCATTCAGCCTGGCCCTGCAACTCTGGACAATGGTATTAAATGTCCTCTGAGAGACAGAATTCTTCTTCACCCTCTGGTGAGTTACAAGACATCTTCCAGCAACATCAAGGTTGGTGGTCTTGACGGCACTCCATAACTCTTCAGGATCCCTCAAAGCACCCAGACACCCAAATCTACACTCAGCCTGTTCGCAAACTCCTCAGCTACCCTCTCGTCCTTGGGATAGCCAATATCCAGCCTAGGCTGGGATGGTGCCAATATCCTGAATTTAAACTGCAACTTAACAGTTGCTATCACAAGCCAGTGGTCGGTATTGAGGAATTGAGCCCTCCGGTAGACCTTGCAGTTCTGGATCATCCGCCAGCGACCATCGACAAGCAGATGGTCAATCTCCTTTGCCACTCCGCCAGCATTGGAATACCAACTCCATCGAGGACCCTGTGGGTGCTGAAACCATGAACCAGCCACCCCAAGTCCATGACTTCTTGTAAAGTCAACGAACTTCATGCTATTCTGATTCACTGTTCCAGACCCATGGGGACCAGCACATGTCTCATGACCATCCCTCTCAGTTCCAATCGATGCATTGAAATCCCCCAAGACTACAAGAGTATCTTGTCTGGGGCACTGAACAATCACAGACTCGAGCGTGGCATAGGATTCGTCCTTCACGGTGAGATGACTCACCTCAGTCGGAGCATAGACAGAGACCAGCGAAATGAATTGCAAGGAGTGATGAATCCTTCGTCTCATAATACGCTCGTTGACCGGTGTTACCTCAATTATCATTGGAGTCAGCTTATTGGACACAGCTCCAGCAACCCCTTGGGCATGGTAATCATCAGGGCGACCAGAAGAATAGAAGGTGTAACCACCCACGATGATCTCGCCACAATCCGGTCTCCAAACCTCAGAGAGTGCTGCAATACCGATGTCCAAACGCTTGAGCTCAGATGATAACAGACAGGTGATCATCCTCTATTAGGGATAGGACATTCCATGCACCCACCCGAAGGGACCGTCTCAGGTTAACCCAAGGAGATCGCCGTCAGGTGGACGACACCCCAGCACCACCCCGACACATTCTCTCGCAATCTGACCCAGTAATGTTCCCCCGTGCTTTCCCTCCTATCATCAAAGATTGGGGGTCCCAAATGTTTTGCCCCAATCCCATCATCCAGTGAGCTGCCATGCGAAGGGAAGCTGCATAGCAGGTACTCCCATGGAGTGGGTTTCAGATTTTTTTTAATGCTTTTGGAATGTTTTGTGGAATGAAGGATTTTACGGTGGCCGCAGTGCAAATCCTGCCACCAACCTTCTAAGAAAAAGTAACCCAACTGAAGGAGGACATCCGCAGACACAGTTGGGCACGAGATGTGGATGGCCGTTGGCTCACACGGAGCTCCTCCGCCCTTTGACATTTTTTTTCTTCATCCTGCTGGGTGTCCATATCATACACCCTCCTCACCAAGAAACTTGGTGGGGGAGACGGTTAAGTCGCCAACAATCCGACCATGGAACAGGTGAGTACAGGTTTACCTGGTGCCTGGAGAAAGTCTCAGATCTAATCTGACCTGATCTGACCAATAAAAACTGGACATGTTGCCAACCACATCCGGCAACAGACACAATCTGCCTTCTTACCCCTAACACTACAAAATACATTCAACAACACCAAACCAACTCTCACAAGAATAATCTCAACACAGTGCAAATTATTATCAATGGTATCTTAAGGAAAACAACTAAACTTAAAGGTCCACAGAATCAAAAAATCATGGTTGGTTTAAGGAATAGATATGGCTTCACTTAACACTTAATCGTCGTTTTTTTTCTTGAATAAATATCTTGAAACGAAGATTTTAATGTTTTCTGGCATCATTTTGCGCGTATTGGCCCACCCCCACAAAAAAACTGAGATTTTTTTTGGTGTAGTCGATTAGGTGAGAACTGATTGGCTATTCCCTCCATTCACAGGTGAGAGATGTGGGTGGGTGTTTATTTATATGTTGACTGCTTTTGACGTTTGCACGTGGTACTTGCTTGGGAGCCTCATTAGCTTGGGAGCCGCGCGATATGTCGAGGGAAATTGCTCTGATTTCATGTCTTGCATTGAAGATCTCCATCCATTGTTGGGAGAGGATAAGCAGCATATTCACGGTAGAGTGACCTTGTCTGAATCCAAATTGATGATCGGAAATGAAGCCTTTGGAAAAAAGGAAGGATTTAATCTCTTGAAGCGATGATGTATTCCACAGCCTTGCTGATGATTGGGAGAAGACAACTGGTCTGTAATTGCAGGGATCTGTTTTTGTACCTTTTTATGCAGAGCGGGAATGTTTTGGCATTGATGATAAATTGCGGAGGCTTTGTCCATCACGTGACCGAAAGTGTGTTGAAATGGTGGATTTAGTAAATTATTGGGAAAATCCGTAAATTCCTTCAAAACCTTTTTCTCCAGACCCACCAGTCAGGGTGCCATCAAACTTTGGTGACAATATTAGGCCAGGGTCCAGATAAGCTGCAGGTCCATTGATCCTATTTTTGTGATTATGATGATGTATATTTTGCACTCAATTTATCACTGATTCGATTGATAAACTGCTTATCCGTGGCAAATACCCTATGAAGGGTTTCATGATATTGTTGAAATATACATCAAAGAACTTGAAGTTTATTCACGTTGATTGGTATACGTATGTCTTTCCAGAGGCAAAGTCATGGAAATTTATATATTTGGTTTCTAATTGAGATTCATCTTCTTCTGTGTGTTTATCACGCATCAACCACGCTGTCGCATCCGCGCAGCAGTGAGGCGGCACTCCGCTCTCTTCCTCGACCTTTTCCCATGGAATTATGATCCTGTACGGAATGCCATTCACCCTGATGTGGATTGAGTACTGTACCATGAAATGCAGCATTTAAAGATAGACTGGATTCCTTCAGGCCCAGCTGGTCTGAGACATTATTTGGCCTTTCTCATTAGAAATACATCCAATTTCACGTTTTTTTCTGTCCTTTTATATAAACTTTGTCTGCACTGTCCTTTAACAACCCAAATCCGAATGTTGGTATGCACCTCGTAGATTTTAAGACAGACACAACACTGAATAAATGTACCATGTGAACCAATTCCATGAAAATGATCATCATGGAGTCTGCAAATATCAATATCAATGATGATGACTATGGTGGCCATCTTTGTGAACAAATGAAGCATCTCTAAATCACGATGCCTGGTGTTGGCTCAATGGTTCGGGTAGTGGGCTTTGGATCTGAGGGTCCTGAGTTCAAATCCCGCTCAGCTGTTGAATTAATACCAAGAGGGGTGAACTCGGCCGGTCATCCGAAAGAGGTCGGCAGAATGAGTGCCACCATGCTGGTGTCCCGTGTCGGAGTGGCGACACGTCCAGGATTGTGCCCAAGAGCCAAGAAGACAGCCGAGGCGGCACCAACGCTCTGCACAGAGAATGGTCCCAATCTCCTCCTGCTCCTCGAATCACTTGCTTCTCTTTCTGAGCAATTTGACGAGCGGATTGCAAAATGGTTGATAAGGAACGAGTGGCTTGGCAAGCGATAGCAAGACGCCTGCAGTGAACGTGGGTGGGATCACAACACAGGTGATGAACGCAGAGTGAAAGCTGCGATACTGAATTGATGTTTTCGAGTAAAATGACACTATTCCTGGTCAGTAACTCTTGAAACAACCCGTGGAACGTTTCCCACAAAGCTTCCGTCCACAATTGTAATGGCGAATGTTCATCTGCTCAAAACGACATTTCCACAGAGCGTTCAGTTTGAGATTCGTTCAAAAACAACGACGTGTTGTACGTGATCCTTATCGATGTCTCTGACAACAGTGAAAACGAATCGTAAAAAGAAGTAAGGCGATCAAACACTCGATTCTGCCATTGCCCATTTATTTCAGCAGGAACCCATGTGACATGAACCGTCGCTTGGCAACCGTAACTTGGTAGGCCTCAGGCTTTCTTGCTGAAGTTTCTTAGAAGGAAACGTGTATTTTATTTTATTTTATTTTTACCTTTCCGGATGCTGCATCGATTATTTACCTGAATGCATCATTCCCGAAGGATTTATGACATCATTTAAATCCTCTCCAAAAATAATATTTAATGGAGAGGTGAATGTGATGAAACAACAACAAACCTGGAAAACGGATGAATTAATATGTGTAATGATGGATAATTAGTTAAAAATAGTGGAAACCGCAGCAAAGGTCTGAGCTGATTTGCACTTCTCTGGACCTATGAACCACATGAGTGGTTATGAATAAAATGGATTTTTGTATCTATTGCTGATGATTCGCCAATAAGTGCTGAAACTGGTCCGGTAGCTGAGGAGGTGTATAGCATTGGGATTCTCATGTGTGTACCATGTGTGAATGTCTTCATCATTGTTGAAGAACTCTGGGAAGGGTTCGAAACAGCATTAGCACTTACCTTGAGTAAGTCTTCCTGGATTGCTTTCTGCAGCTACTTGGGCTCGAGGAGTGTGGAAGGGATCAATCATATATATATATATATATATATATATATATATATATATATATATATATATATATATATATATATATATATATATATATATATATATATATATATATATATATATATATATATATATATATATATATATATATATATATATCTTCTTCTTCTTCTTCTTTCGGCTGCTCCCGTTAGGGGTCGCCACAGCGGATGATCCATATGATCCGCATAGTGATTTGGCACGTTTTTATGCCGGATGCCCTTCCTGACACAACCCTGGTCGCCTCATACGACTCAGGTATATGGTACACCTAATTTATCCGGGGTATACACCGGCCCAGTAAACTGGTACTCATTTCGCCGACCTGGGAAGGATGACAGGCTGAGTCAACCCCCTGGTGTATTAATTCAGTGGCCCAACGGGGCTTGAACTCAGGACCTTTTGGATCCCAAGCCGCTTCCCCAACCACTGCGCCAACACACCAGGCTACATATATATATATATATATATATATATATATATATATATATATATATATATATATATATATATATATATATATATATATATATATATATATATATATATATATATATATATATATATATATATATATATATATATATATATATCCGTTGTTTATACCTGGAATACATCATACGAATTAACATCTGATCACTGCCTGTTCTCATTATGCATAATTTACATGAAGGCAAAATTGGACTTCATGAACGGAAAAAATTCATTAATCATTTGAAAGTCAACTGCACTCAAATTACTCAACACACACAAACAACACATTATGCAATTTTACCGTTTTAGAATTTTATGCTCTTGATGCAGCAATAAAACATTTTAATATCCTTGTCACCTGTATTAGCAGACACAAACCACAAGGTCACATAAAACAGTTCAGCCTTAACTTTTCCCCAGAAATTAAGCAACTCACCCACATAAGAAACATACATCGTAAAAACAAACCCCTCTCATGTGGACAATTAGAAAAAGCTCTAATCTTCATGACAACATCACCCAGCTAACAGAACAACAATAGCAACAAAACTGGCATCATCATGTTGAAACTTTAAACTTTAAATCGAAATCCAAACAACTTTGGAAAACAATGAAAAACATTCATACATCCAGTATTTCTATAACTCCAACTCATGAAGCACGAACATGTACAGCCAACACCATTTCTCCAAACAAAAGAACAAGCTGACCTCCTCATGAAATATCTCTCACACATATTACCTATAGGCCCACTTGCAGAGCCAACAGAAGTACAATCAAACACCCACGCAAAATTAAAATACACAGTGGTGAACTTCATTCTTTTACTTTAGAACAAATATCAGAAGATAGAAAACTTAAAAACTCATCTGCACCAGGCTCAGATCTCATATCCAATACTCTATACACTTAAAACATCTTGGTATGCACGGCCTCCAAGCATTAACAAACATTCATACTATTCATGGCTTCACAATATGATCCCAAGTATATGGAAACAAGTCACAATCATTCTCATTCAAAAACCGAACAGGAATGCTGAAGACCATATCTGTTATCACCTGATATAATTTGTCTGCTGTATGACCAAAAGTAATTAAGCGCCTCATTCTCTCTCGTATTAACCCTCATATTCCTCATATTCCACCAACATGAGTTCAGACCTCTCCACTCCACAACTACTTATCTCACCACTTTAATGTAGTTCATTGAAGATGGATTTCTTCTTCTTCTTCTTCTTCTTCTTCTTCTTCTTCTTCTTCTTCTTCTTCTTCTTCTTCTTCTTCTTCTTCTTCTTCTTCTTCTTCTTCTTTCGGCTGCTCCCGTTAGGGGTCGCCACAGCGGATCATCCGTTATGATCCGCATTATGATTTGGCACAGGTTTTACGCCGGATGCCCTTCCTGACGCAACCCTGGTCGCCTCTTACGACACAGGGATATGGTACACCTATTCTAACCTGGGCATACACCGAGCGCAGTACACTGGTACTCACTTCGCCGACCTCGGAAGGATGACAGGCTGAGTCAACCCCCTGGTGTATTAATTCAGTGGCCCAACGGGGCTTGAACTCAGGACCTTTTGGATCCCAAGCCACAACCCTAACCACGTCGCCAACACCAGGCTTCAATCTTCATTGAAGATGGATTTAACCACCTCAAATCTACCAAATGCACCTCACTCGCAACAATCAATGTTGACAAAGCTTCCAGCACTGCATCGACACACACACATATTATTATTACTTGCAAGTACAGCACGTCGCTTCACTGACGGGAATATTAAGGGGGGAGAGTAAGAAGGAGTGGAGGGAGAGAGAGGAAGGGAGTCTGAGGAGGGGTGGGGGAGTGAGGAAGGAGGTGGAAGTGAGGAGGGTGGGTGAAGGGAAGGGGTGGGCAAGGCAAGGCAGTGTGAGGGGAGGGTCCTTCTGGACATAACCACCATCCGTACATAACCACCATCAATCCATAACCACTTCTGGATATGTCCGGAGATAACCACTGTCCAGATACTTACAGAGATAACCACCATCCGGATATGTATGCAGATAACCACTGTTCGGATATGTGCAGAGATAACCACTGTTCGCACATGTGTGGAGATAACCACCATTCGGACATGTGCGGAGATAATCACCAAGTGGAGATATGCACCATCCAGTCATGTGTGGAGATAGCCACTATTCAGACACATGTGGAGATAACCATAATTGGGGCATAACCTCCATCTAGAAACGTTCGGGGAGAGAGAGAGAGAGAGAGAGAGAGAGAGAGAGAGAGAGAGAGAGAGAGAGAGAGAGAGAGAGAGAGAGAGAGAGAGAGAGAGAGAGAGAGAGAGAGAGAGAGAGAGAGAGAGAGAGAGAGAGAGAGAGAGAGAGAGAGAGAGAGAGAGAGAGAGAGAGAGAGAGAGAGAGAGAGAGAGAGAGAGAGAGAGAGAGAGAGAGAGAGAGAGAATAATGGGAAAAGGGGTGGGGGTGGGGTGGTGAGAGGAGGAGGAGGAGAGGGAGGATTCTGGCAGATGTGACATCCAGTTGAATTGCACATACATTAATGAATCACCCTGCCTATGAAACACCTGGATGACAGTTTATAGCTGGGTTGGGAATTTAATCCAGGCAACAGAGCTTGGAGCAAGTTTACATAACTCTTGGCTATCCTGCCGTGATGTTGACGAAACGTTTCTTTTTTCTTTTTTTTTGTATTTATTTATGCCGAAGTGACGGGTCGTATAATGAAAGAACATCATACAAAAGGGGAAATTGCACATTTTCAGCAAGCCAGTCGTTGCCCAAGACACTGCAGAACAATGCCTGGCCAACGCAGGCGAGTGCCTCTTGATCATTGTTCAAGTCGATCCACATACAGTGTTCAGTGACAGTGTGAATATTGTAGAGTGCTTGCCAAGTGGCTTCAGCACTTCAACGAAACAGTTGATAAGGAACGGCTTCATTGTCAAGCGAAAGAAATCACCGAACCATCATATTAAACACACACACACCCTCCCAGAGATGCCTGAAATATCAAATATGTCCAAATTAGACATATTTGATATTTTGAAACTCCTGCTCTGTATCAAAACGCCTGCTAAGTTCAATTTGGGAGCTTAAATTTTCTAATTCAGCTTAGTTTAAAAGATTCTTGAGGTTAAGCCATGTGCGGAAATGAAATATAGCCACAAACGCTGGCGTCTCCGGGCATTTATATATCATCGCAATGTACCCAGCAATTCATAGCTATGATGAACAGGCATTCGATAATATGAGTGAGGAAAGTAAAAAAAAATATAAAAAATCATGAAGAAATTGTTGCAGCCTCTTCCACGTCAAGGCATGGTTGAGCAGGCCAAAAAACATGGCGGCTTCAGACCCAGCAAGGCAACTCAGGATACTCCTTAAGTCCCCAGAGAGCGAGGTGGCTGACGATCACCATAAAAAGGATATAATTAAATAAGGCCGTTAATTATCTTCAAAAGGGGTGTTTTAATTAAGCCAAACACCGAATTTTTCATCATGTACTTCCATGGAGTTCCCTCCGTAAGCATGCAATGTTTCAGGCCGCTAAGTATCATGGTTTTGGAGTTATGGAGGAGACACACACACACACACATTTATTATTGTCGATTAAGGTCTGATAGATGATTGAAAAATTGAGCATTTTTCATTTGCACATGTGAAATATCAATGAAAGCAATTGGAATTTATTTCTTTCAGTTGAAAACATGTGGATTCAATGAGAAACAAGAACCTCTCACATGAATGTTGTGCTAAAGGTAGAGGTTTATGTTCAGTGTTTTGCAAAAGCACGTTGTAGTTTTGTGATCTTTGTGAAAAGAGGAATAAAAACATGAATGGTTTTGCAAAGGAGGCTGTTGTTTTGGTTGTGCAATTATTAGTCCCCTACTCGATTCTATATTCTTCCGGGAATTATAAGTTTGCTCTCCGTCCGTTTATCCACCTGGGGTTTTTCATAATTTTTTCCCCATACCCTTTAACATATTCAACTGAAACTTGGTACATGGCTTTATTGTGATAAGCTACAGAGTGAGTTGAAGTTTCAGGGCGTTTTACCAATTTTTCAGTGATGTCCTTTTTAAACTTAGAAAATATCACATTGGCAGGGGACATGTATTTCAAAGCAATTCTTACTCTTGGTGCTTTTTGTGTCTTTACCCACAGTTTCAATCGCATTGATATAGCTATTGAGAAAAACTGTAATGCAGCACTCCCATATTTGCCTTTAAGTTTTTCTCTTATTTTAATGCATTTAAGTGCCATCTTTCCGTTGAATAGCCACATTTCGCATGATATATGCCTGGAATTTGACCGGCAGGATTAATTGCTTGAATATATTTTTTAGAATGCTCCATAACAAAGACAGATCATTTTGAGAATACGTCATATTGAAAATTATAGTCATCTGGAATTCTAAAATCTCTCAGTAAAATCATTAATGTAATTGGATTGAAGTTTGATCCTGGCACCCATTTCAGCTTATGAAACATGGGTATCTGCACAGATATATGCAGACTGAAATCTGAGAAAAACATGGCAACTTCGGCCCTGAGGAGTCCTGAACAGAACAAATCTATCAAATCAGACATGCAAGACTTGAGTGTTCTCCTTTAAAGATAGTGCTACTTTACCTCGCAAAGAGATTCATTTTCAGTGCTCCACATTGATGTGGAGTAGACATTCCTCCTTCAGAAATAAGGAAAATGGAAAGCAGAAGCTTTTAAAAAGCTTCTCGAAGCTTCTTACAATACAGAAGTAGGAAGCTTCTCTTATAGACTTGTGGAATGCATGTTGTTGAACTTTTGATTAACAACTGAAAGAAGCAGAAACCTGATTTACAAAGGAAACCACATGATTATAAATGCCTTTAAAATTCCCCGCTTAGCAGAACATGTTTCAAACATCATGTAGCAGAACATCAAAGGATGTTTCTTCTTTCAACGTATAGTCAAATGTGAAATAAAGGTGACATTCACAGTGTTAAAAAAGGAGTCATCGAGCAATGGTAATGAACTCCTCTTGAGTGGCAGAAGAAATGAATTTGCATCCATTTGAGCCAGAATTACACTCATGGCGAGTAGAAGCTGTCTATCGAAACAAAAAATTAAATGTCGTGTTTTTTTATAGAATATGCACACATTTTCGGAAGAGGTTACAAAAAAAAACACATCAATATGTTTCATATCAATGCAGTTCACGGGAAGAGTCGAGATGAAAACAATCTCACCAAAACATTCCTCAAAGGAAGCATCTTTTGTGGCATCGCCATGAATTTTACACCTCAATAAGCGCTCCAAAAAACCAATTTAGCCAAAAAAAAACCACAAAATGTGGCAAATCGTATTTCCTTAACAGCTGCAAACTTATTACAAATGTCTGGTGAATTTCACTCACTGTTCCATTCAAGTGACTTTGAAAACGCCACCACCTGCTTCCTTCATAATTGCAAATACCGCATCAACAAATGCTAATGTGACCATTTAGGCAGAAGAAACTGTGAAGCATAATTTGGATTAATCATAATTCATAGCATGATACCAATAAATTCAAGTGTTTTGCATAACAAATGAAAATATTATGCCGCAGATATCATTCAGTGGTGATATATAG
This sequence comes from Eptatretus burgeri, assembly GCF_056783735.1. Lineage (NCBI taxonomy): Eukaryota > Metazoa > Chordata > Myxini > Myxiniformes > Myxinidae > Eptatretus > Eptatretus burgeri. The sequence goes on from NC_140970.1 coordinate 13,800,815, forward strand.
TTTAATAGTTGCACACTTCCGTTATCTGTGAGTTTATTAAGCATGCATTTTATATCTATTAATTATATACAGTAGTTTGGTGCAACCGGTTGACTCTTCTCGAAAAATAAATCAGATCCAGCCAATCAGTGGGATACAAAACGTCAACTGTTCATCCTGGCTGAGGCATGCCCTCTCTCTGTGCTCGTTTTTCCTGTCCACAAATGTGGATCAACTCCAGCCTTCACCAGCAAGACGAGTTTTCCATTTTCCTTTGACCTGTCCAGCCTAGATTTGAATCTCATTCCAGCTATAACTTGTTAACCTGTTGTTTCAAGTGCAAGGCAATGCATGGATGTGTGCACCCATCCATCAGAAAGGTGTGTGTGAAGTTGGAGGACCCTTCTGTCAACACTCGTTTTTGGTGAACGCCAAAGATCCAGTGGTATATTTTGGGAAGATGAGAAAAGTAAGGCAGTTATCATAGGCTCCTTTAACAAACTCCTGGTAAAACTCTCACCATCTTGCAATGAGAAAGTGTGGGAGTCTGCCAATACCCCCAACATGAGATGAGGGAGGCCTTCATCCAGTTGTACACGAAAAACAGGTTTTTGAAGATGATGATGTTTGAGCAGACCCATTTCTATATAGACGATGTAAATGTCTGTTTCTTTGTTTGGGTTGTGAATTTCATTATTTCTATCTCATGGTCGATTGCAGGCCTCTGTCGTTGTGCACCTTTCGTATTTTCTTTTAAATTTTAGTCACACATGGTCTTGATGTTCTTCATGAAGGTCATTCTGTAGCTAAACATTGAAAACAGTATTGCTTCGCAAAAAATGAAATTTGTAAACCATTAGGACATTTCCACAAAATCACCTTCAAACTGAAATTACACCAAAAGGTCATTAAGGAACCTTGCTTTGATATAGAACAGTATTACAAGCTGTTGTTATTTTTCAATGATCATAAAAAATGTTTATTGGCAGCTGTCCTCATGAGTGCCGATCCATAATTATTCCAGCCAGATGTGAATGTCTTTGAAGATTTGTCATTCTGTGGGTCAATTTCATCCTCCATCATTCTATTCCCCATTTTAGTCATCCACTTTACTTAGCATCAACGGAATTAATGGATGAAATTCTGCAGCATTTTGTGATTTCCTGTCATTTATACAGCAATGTGGCCAAATGATGAATAATTGACTTCCACTGTAATCTTGAAATGGAATAAAGTTTATTCAAATTCAAACGCAAGAATGAATTCTACAACGAGTGGCATGGCTGTGCCAAAGTAGGTGGTGATGCAACCAGCAGACCAAATTTATCATCCCTGTCACATGTGCATTCACCAGATAGATATACCGTTTTCATGATGTACATCGAACGAAAAGTACTGCCGCTGCTTCGCATGATCAACCCATGCTAGGAGACAATGGCAATGGAACATGGATCTCATTGCAGGGGAATGTTGTTGGCCCTTGGCTCTCATGCATTAACACCTGGTGCAAACGGTCAACATAGTCCTGACGAAGGCCACTCTGATGGAGCTTCAGGCATAGTCTTTATTTTCCTAAATAGAAGATCTCTTTGAGCTCATTAGTCGTGCGTTTTGTCTAAATAACATTTTCATTTTCACACTTTTGTTAAGATAATCGAATGAACAAAACTTGAGTGGCACTCGGAGAGCGCATACCTCTGCCAGGCTGAACAGTTTACGTTTTATATCCCACTGATAGGTCGGATCTGAACCAAAACCTGAACCAAAATCGAATTGGCTTGTTCTTGTCACCAAACCAACTCATCCACATCGTTTTGTCATAACTCACCCACAATGTTTTGAAATATCATGCTGTCTATCATTTTTGACCAATTTCTCAATGGTGAAGACTCACTCAAAAAGATTATTGGATTTGGATCTTCCCCAAAATTGAAGCAGTCCTTCATTGTCACACACCCAAGCTGTCCACCAAGTTTCATCCAAATCCGTCCATAACTTTTTGAGACATCCTGCATACAAACAAACAAACAAACAAACAACCAGTCATAGACTGGTACTTACGAAATCGTCAACTTGACCTCTGACCTTGTCTCATAAAAGCTGTTTCTGGAGAAGGTCGCTATGCAAACCAGAAGTTTCTATGATGATTCTGTACCAAACCCTCAAAAATCATAATGTCGACCGAAGCAAAAATCTCCATTTCTTCACGCAATTATTTAATATTATTTTATCAAAGTCACAAAACCGTAATATTCGGCCATCCACCAACAATCTTTACATAATCTGACGGCTTAGCGAGTCAGGCAAGCGACGATAACCTTTATTGGGATAAAAAAATGACTTTTAAACATCATCTTTATCAAAAACACCGTCAGCGCGCACACGCAAAACCTTTACTTGACTCAACGACGCGTCTGCTCGAGCGCGCTGCACCACGTGATGACCCGTGATGAGGCGAGTGAAATATTTTTTATACAATCTTAAAACGTCTCCAAAACATCCGATTTTTACCAGAATTTCGACAACCGAGTGTTAAGTGTCCTAAGCGATTGCAAAAACCGGACAAAATCAAAATCGAAGTTAAAACGAACTCGTAACGTCGAGCGAAGCAAAAATCTCCATTTCTCCACATGAATTTACGGAATTATGTTTGATTTCACTGTGACCTTGACCTTTGACCGATTTTGACCAAAATCTAATCAGCGCTAGCCATCACCCTCCTGAATCACGTGGTGTAATTTGACATTGGTAGCTTCTTCCGTTCTCGAGTTATCGTGCCTACAAACAAACACACACACACACACACACACACACACACACACACACACACACACACACACACACACACACACACACACACACACACAAACAAACAAACAAACACACAAACAGAGGACGGAAGTCATCAATATACTTACGAAATCTTTATATTTCTAAAGTAACAAACAGACTGACAGGGGTGAATAGGAACCCGAAAAGGGAAAAAGGAAAGATGAAGTCATTAGGAGGAACCTGGATAGGACTCGAGTTTTAACTGCTTCTCCTCTACCTTCTTGTGGGGTCAACCGGAGAATGATTTTGAGCTAATTCTTTCATGAAGTAGCAGGCAAGGCCTGATGTTTGACAGGAGGCATTAAAGGATTTGTAATTTGTTTAGAGTGCCGTCAATAACTTGTCAACTCTTCGTGAAAGACACCGTGGGTTCTCTAATGCCCACTGACTAATGCTAGCAGACGGCGCATCCAGCTTAACCTTCCTTCAAAGCACACTTTGTGATGCAACGCCTTGCCTGCAAAGCATCAATCAGACAGTACATTCAGGTGATCGGGCGAGACAGTATATTCAGGTGACATATGTCAGGTCAGGTCAGGTTCGATCTGTGACCCTTTGTCAGGTCAGGTTCGATCTGTGACCCTTTGTCAGGTCAGGTTCGATCTGTGACCCTTTGTCAGGTCAGGTTCGATCTGTGACCCTTTGTCAGGTCAGGTTCGATCTGTGACCTGCTACAGGTACCATGTAAACCTGTACTATCCTGTTCCATGGTCGGGTTGTCGGCGACTAAACAGTCTCCCCCACCAGGTTTTCTGGTGAGGGGGGTGTTTGGATATGGACACCCAGCAGGATTAAAAACAAAACCTGTCAAAGGGCGGAGGAGCTCCTTGTGAGCCAACGGCCATCCATATCTAGTGCCCAACTGTGTCTGCAGACATCCTCCTGCAGTTGGGTTACTTCTTATTAGGAGGTTGGTGGCAGGATTTGCACTCCGGCCACCGTAAAACCCTTCATTCCGCAAAACGCAAAAACGCAAAAAAATCTGAAAACCCACTCCGTGGGAGTACCTCCTGTGCAGCTTCCCTTCGCAGGGCAGCTCACCGGATGAAGGGATTGGGGCAAAGCCTTCGGGACCCCCAATCTTTGATAGGAGGGAAACCACGGGGTAACATCCCTGGGTCAGATTGCGGGAGAGTGTGTCGGAGTGGTGCTGAGGTGTCGTCCACCAGACGGCGGTCTCCTTGGGTTAACCTGAGGCGGTCCCTTCGGGTGGGTGCCTGGAATGTCCTATCTCTAAGAGAGGATGATCACCTGTCTCTGTTATCATCTGAGCTCAAGCGTTTGGACATCGGGATTGCAGCTCTCTCTGAGGTTCGGAGACCGGATTGCGGAGAGATAATGGTGGGTGGTTACACCTACTATTGGTCTGGTCGCTCTGAGGGTTACCATACCCAAGGAGTTGCTGTAGCTGTGTCCAATAAGCTGACCCCAATGATAATTGAGGTAACACCGGTCAACGAGCGTATTATGAGATTAAGGATTCGACACTCCTTAGGTGTCATTTCCCTGGTCTCTGTTTATGCTCCGACTGAGGCGAGTGATCTCACCGTGAAGGATGCATTCTACGCCACACTCGAGTCAGTGGTTGATCAGTGCCCCAGACGAGATACACTTCTAGTCTTGGGGGATTTCAATGCATCGACTGGAACTGATAGGGACGGTTATGATGTGTGTTGGTCCCCATGGGTCAGGAACTATGAACCAGAATAGCACTAAGTTCCTTGACTTTGCAAGAAGTCATGGACTTAGGGTGGCTGGTTCATGGTTTCAGCGCCCATAAGCTCATCGCTGGACTTGGTATTCCAACGCTGGCGGTGTGGCAAAGGAGATTGACCATGTCCTCATTGACGGTCGTTGGAGGATGATCCAGAACTGCAGGGTCTACCCGAGTGCTCAGTTCCTCAATACTGACCACAGGCTTGTTGTAGCAACTCTAAAGCTGCACCTTAAATCCTGGAGAATGGTACCATCCCAGCCTAGGCTGGATGTGGCCAAGCTCAGGGATGAGAGAGTAGCTGAGGAGTTTGCGAACAGGCTGAGTGGACACTTGGGGGGTCTGGGTGCTTTGCGGGGTCCTGAAGAGTTGTGGAGCGCCTTCAAGACCACCATCCTTGATGTTGCCGGTGGATGTCTTGGAACTCACCGCAGGGCAAAGAAGAATTTTGTCTCTCAAGGGACACTGGATACCATTGACCAGAGTCGCAGGGCCAGGCTGAATGGCAGAGCTGAGCTGTTCAGGGAGCTGAGGCGTAAAACTGTACGTGCACTGAGGGTGGAAAAGGAGGCCTATGTGCGAGGAATCTGTGAGGGGGTAGAGCATCACCTGTGGACAGGTGATTCTCGTCCCGCTTACAGGGGAATTCGCGCAGTACCTTCATCCAAGCCCATCCCTCGGAGCACTGCAGTTCGAGCAGAGAGTGGTAGGCTCTTGACAGAGGTGTCTGAAGTGAAGGCCCGCTGGGCCGGTTACTTTGAGCGGTTGTACCAGGCTGATCCCCCAGCTGTCGAGTTGGACGTCAAGGGTGTTACAATCCCTGTTGCTGACCCACGAATCAACTGTGGTCCACCTTCGCTTGTGGAAACACGGGCTGCGGTGAACCAGTTGAAACGGGGCAAAGCTCCAGGGATTTGTGGCATCCATGCCGAACTTCTCAAGGCTGGTGGAAATGCTGCACTCGTGTCGTTGCATGCAGTTTTGTGCTCTGCCTGGAACACAGGCATCATCCCAACTGACTGGAAGAGGGGCCTTGTTGTCCCTCTCTGGAAAGGGAAGGGTGATCGGCAAGACTGCAACAACTACCGAGGGGTGATGCTGCTCTCAGTGCCGGGCAAGGTCTTTGCTCGGATAATTTTTGATAGGGTTCGCCACCATCTGCTTGAGCACCAGCATCCAGAGCAGTCAGGCTTTACACCAAAGAGGTCAACGATTGACCGTATCCTTGCCCTTTGTGTCCTCACTGAACGCAGATGAGAGTTTCGGCAGGGGCTGCTTGCAGCCTATGTTGATCTCTGTAAAGTGTTCGATTCAGTGAATCGGGACGTCCTCTGGAGGATTCTTGGTCTTCGTGGGGTGCCACCAAAACTGATCGATCTGATGTCTGAACTCTACTCTGGTTCTGAAAGTGCTGTGAAGTGTGGTGGTACCACCTCTGACTTATTTCCAGTTGTTACTGGAGTTCGTCAGGGATGTGTACTTGCCCCCACACTTTTCAGCACTTGTATGGACTGGATTTTAGGGAGAATGTCGGAGAGATCAAGTTGCGGTGCGTCGTTTGGGAATGTCAAGATCTCGGACCTTGATTTTGCAGACGATGCAGTCATCTTTGCGGAGACTTTAGACATCCTTTTGGGGGCCCTCAAAGTGCTGCATGAGGAGTCGGAGCCGCTGGGATTACAGGTTTCTTGGGTCAAAACTAAGATCCAGGCTTTCGGTGACATCTTGGATGCTGCTGTCCTGTCTGTGTCTGTTTGTGGTGAGGATGTTGAGGTCGTGGAGAGATTCACTTACCTTGGCAGTGATATTCATGTCTCTGCTGGCTGCGAGTCAGAGGTCAATAGACATCTGGGTCGGGCCTGGGGAGTCATGGATTCACTGGATCATGGGGTGTGGTGCTGCCGGTACCTGTGCGGGAGGACGAAAGTCCGAGTCTTCAGGTCCTTGGTACTTCCAGTCTTGCTCTATGGGTGCGAGACTTGGACTCTGACCAAGGATCTGAGATGGAGACTTAATTCCTTTGGTACCAGGTGTCTTCGGAGAATCCTTGGCTATCGCTGGTCGGATTTTGTGTCCAACGAGCGGTTGCTGAGAGAGACTCGGATGAGATTTGTTACCTGCATAGTCCGTGAGCGTCAGTTGCGGCTGTATGGACATGTGGCTCGTTTTCCTGATGCTGATCCTGCTCACCAGATTCTCTCAGCGAGGGAGTCTCATGAGTGGAGGAGGCCAGTGGGTCGACCACGTGCCTCATGGTTGCAACAGGTTGACCATCATCTCAAGGAGATGGGGATGGGCCTGGCATCTGCCTGGGGGATGGCCAGATGGAGGCCCCTGGAGTACCGGCGGAAAGTGGATGCAGCGACGCGCTGTTGTGGCACATGCTCCCATACCTGACCTGACCTGGGCCAGGAATCGAACCCAGACTAGGCAGCTGAAAGACAAATGCACGACCTCTGCATCACCCTATCAGACAGTTCAACACATTTACATAATAGCTGGCAAGGCCTGGAGACTCGAGCTGGCAAAACAGACCTTTGAAAGGCAGTTTTTTGAGGAAGAAAAAAATTTGAAACAATCCAGCAGAATTCTCTTCCGAAGGGAACAATGGAATGATTGAACTCAAAGTCTTGAAGACAATCTTCATGACATGTGACTAAGCGTGGATGGTCCTCATGCTTTGGTCCACAATCTATAGTACGTATCTCTCCCAGAAAGAAGGGTTATCATTGTGTTGCTCCCAGATTTCTACAGTTGCAACTCAAACGGCCACTCGGTGGAGTGCATTCCTCTGCCAGGTTGATTATTTTATGTTTTATATCCCACTGACAGGCCGGATCTGGATTCGGACCTGAAATAAAATTTAATCGGCTTGTTCTTGTCACTTACCAACTCATTCACCAAGTTTCTTTCAAATCCATCCATAACTTTTTGAGATATCGTGCGAAATATAGTTTTAGCCCGATCACTCAATGGTGAAGAATCACTTAAAAAATTCTCGGATATGGATTGGGATTCGAATCTTCACCAAAATCGAATCAACATTGTTATATGCCCAAACTGCCCACCTAGTTTTGCCCGAATCTGTCCAAAACTTTTTCAGAAATCCTGTTATATGGCATTTTTGGCCCTATCTCTCGTGGTGAAAATTCATTTTAAAAATTCTCGGATCCAGATACGGATTCGGATCTTCATCAAAATCTAATCATTTTGTCGAGGTAATGTACCCAAGTTCTCCACAAAATTTCCTCTAAATCCGTCCAAAACTTTTTGAGATATCCTGTTCACAAACAAACAAACAAGCAAACAAGCCAGTAGGCGGCGATGGGTCGCCGAGCATGGAAACTATAAGATATCGAGCAAAATGGATGTCATATATCGGATAGGGAATCACCTTAAGATTATGCATATCAAATCTCATCCAGTTCCATCTACTGATAACTACTCGGTATGCATTTGAATGAAAAGTACCGAAAATGCGGTTTGAAATCAGAAATCCCCAAAGTTTGAGGGGGTGCTGTGGGTGAACAAAGATCCAACTCGAAAATCTGGCTCGATCGTTTGTGCACAATATATTCCAGAGGATTAGTGTGAATTTTCATGACCATCCGACCATAACCCTAGGAGGAGTAGCATTTGGCGCTAAGGCACCTCCAGCTGTCGCATATTATCGATTTTCGCACTAATTGATCTTTGACCCCTGACCTAAGCGAAATCGGTCAATATGTCCTGAGGCAAAGTTGTAGTACTCATTGAGTACCATGAACCTGAAAAGTTTCATTTGTATCGATGCACTCACCTGGTCGCTAGCTGGTCGCTAGGGGGCCTTCAATTTTCGCCAATTTCCGCGCATACCCTAATTGTAGGAGGTGCTGCAGGTAAAGTATTCCATATATCACAAAAACCGGAATATATTTGATAGAGCATAATATATAGATCATTCCTGCCAAATTTCCTAACCCTGCGTGGGATAATGGCTTTCGGAATTGATTTCGCGTGAACGGTACCGATTTTGAAGGTTTTTCGGTTGTTGCTAGGGAACCAAAGCGTCTCTAGCAACCATTACAATTTCCAAAGCACAAGGTCATAAGATGTACCTACCTCCTGAGTTTGGTCAAAATCCGCCCACGTTTACCACCAATTATGCTGATGACAAGCGAACAAACATCCAAACAAACAGACAGAATTACTGACAATAAGGGTCACCTATTTCGGCGACCCAATAGACAGACAGGGGTGAAAACATAACCTCCATCTACCCTTGGTGGCGGAGATAAAAATGTTGAATCACTCAGCAGATAACTGAAACTGTCGTTCCAATGGCGACACAAGTACCAAAATTTGCATGTGTGTTCTTCTTGGGTCACTTTTTTAGAAAAAAAAAACTTGGTCACTTGTTTTGTCAGAAAAAAAAACGATTCCCACCTGAAGTTCCAAGATGGCTGCCAAAGATTGCCTTGAATTGTGGTTTTCCACATAAGAATTGACAGAGTTGGTCAATTTGAATGATCTTGGTGTCGATTAACATGTTTTTAATTTCATTGAATTCGATTTTGTACCTTTAAAGCTCTCTGTTACTTGTTGTTCATGTCGTGTAGGTGTAGTGTAGGTTGTTCAAAAAAGAAAAAATTGAAGGGGGCCCATATGAAGTGGCCAGGGGGCCTTTCACTTACTATTGCCACTGGGCCTAATCTGGCGAGCCAAATCTTCTGGTGGAAAATTTGTAATTGCATCTATTGACACTTCTTAAGGTAAATATGTACAAATTATACTTTCAAAATTGTTGATGTATGCTCAATATGCGCGATATCAAATGATCATGCAACAAACATGTGGTCAAGTTTCAATTTGCTCCGGTGAGCGGTTTTTGATGTACGCTCTTAACAAAATGCAGACACGTATGTGCATACGTTCTACGTACGTGACCGATTGCTTAAACCCGCTTTTGGCTTTGTGAGCGCTGGCTAATTAGTCTTGACACGTACAATTACATAGTGCCGTGCAGATTAGGCCAAGCGATTACATTTTCTCCATCCATGGCATTAGTCCTCCATCCACATTTTGTGAGTTCCTGGCAACATGCCGCGCAATATGTGTAAGTTGATGGAGGACCATGTGCGCCATGCAGGAACCTGGAGGGGACAAAGCATGGAAATAACAGAGGGTGCAAGACCAGAAAAGAGGATGTGGAAGACAGAGACCACCAAACTGTCTGCACTGGGAAAGTGGTAAGCCTATAGATTCAGCTTAAGCACAGGAGATTCCATTTATCTTGAAAGCATTAGTGTCTACAGCATCAAGTTAAGCAAGGTGTGAGGCAGAGGAGCCAGACCAGATGGGAGAGCAGTACTCCATCAAGCTGTGGATGAAGGCCTTGTAGGTGCATGGAAGTTCAGGTGTGCCAAGGAAGGACTTTGTACGACAGAGGATGTTGAGTCAGCGACTTGCTTTGGAAGCCAACGTTGAAATGTGGTTTGCCCAAGAAAGATCATGGCTGATAGTGAAACCCAGGAGTTTGAATGAATGAACTTCTTCAAGAGGTTTGTTCGGAAAGTATCTGGGAAGTTTTGCGAGATGGTCCTTTGAGAGATAGAGATAGCGATATGTCAGGATTGAAAGGCATATTGCAATTTTTTGACCAACTTGTGATTTTATCAAGGTCTGAAGAGAGGGAAGGGGCTGCAGCCTGCATGTCTGAGGGATGAGGGATGTCACGGTACAGGGTGCAGTCATCAGATAATAAATAAAGAGGATTTTCCAGAGTCAGAGTGATCATTGATGAAGATCAGGAATAGGACTGGTCCCAGAACACCACTTTGGGGCACCCGAGCCTTGACAGGGAGACGAGATGAAATGATCCCGTTTAGTGCAACACGTTGGCTACAAGAGGAAGTCAGTAACCCTTGTGAGGACTTGGCATCAGATGCCATAGGCAGAGAGTTCGGAGAGCATGGCAGGATACCAGACTGTGTCAAAAGCACGAGATGTGTCCAGAGAATATCTTGTGTCACAAAATTGATTCACAAGACCTCTGCTTTCTGGAAAATAGGTCCAGCTGTGTATAATTAATATTAATAGATGCATTTACTGGACCTGTAATACATTGTGATGACAAACTTCTCCAGAATCTGAAGGTCAATATCTACAACTGTTGGTAGACATTGGCTGATATTAGTGAAGGCATGTGATGCCTAAGCACACACATCCCAGGATGCAGGTGATAGCTCACATACTCTTTGTGAATGACACCATGGAAGCTTCAACATCCACCAACTAATGCTGACAGACAGGATGCCCTGTTTAACATCCATCCAAGGAGCTAGACACAGTGATGAATCACCCTGCTGGTAAAACACCAGGATGACAGTTTATAGCTGGATCTCGATTCAAACCTCGGTTCGACAGCTCAGAGGTGAATGTGCATACTTCTCGGCCATCCTGCCAGCCATTTTCTCTCCACTGCTGCATGTCTGGCATTGTAGCTGTTTCTGGCTTTGAGTTGTTGAACATCAGTCGACAACTTTGGTGTTATTTTGTTTTGTTCCTGATCAGAGTTTTTCAATACCATCACCTTCATCTGGTCTTGCTGGATCCAGCATTATTGATGGATCATTGTTGGCTTGAGAGGAACATTTCTTCCAATATTACCGTATCCATCAAACATTGGACTACAAGGGCTTGGGGGTGACTCCAGGACTTCTTTTTCGACCTGCTGACAAAGGAAACATTTACTTCAATCAGTGCTCCATTTTGACGGTGTGGCCATCTTGCAGAAGCTGTGGATAAACGGTTTAAGGCAAAGGGGTTATCCTTTTACCACCTTTGACTGTATGCACTTTCTGGTATGGGATTCAAGTAAGTTTATGCAGTTGCCCAACATCCCGCCCGATCATTCATTCAGCGTCATTTAAGTCTTGTGTGATGTGTAAACCTTGAGCGATGCGACCTAAGGCCCATCATTCTCACATCGGCTCTCCCAGCCTCGCCTCAGCGCTGGCACATTCTGTCAATTCAGGTATTGTTGTGTAACTACTGTGAGTGAGAACCAGGTAAGAAATGACAATTAGTGCCAGTAGTTCATCCAAGAGATGTGGCTAACTGCTGAAGCAAAAATACTCCCTACACTATGACTACTACACCCCTACACCCGAAACTACACAACTACATCCAGAAGCGAATTAAGATTTTTTGGGGGCCCTGGGTACAAAAAATATTTGGGTCCAAAATGTCAAAAAAAGAGGATTCCATGTTACTTTGCCCAAAAAAAGAGGACTCTGTTATTTTCGCCCAAAAAGGCCCAAAAAGAGGACTGTGTTATTTTAACACTCCTCACTTAGCCCATGTTGCTTTCGACTCGACTGTAAAAAATGTGGAGGAATTCCCATGTTTTATTACGTTTTTCCCCTCCCTTTGTACTGTGTTTATCACCACTCACAAGTTATGTTTTATCGACAAAGTGAAACCCCACCCTCGGGGGACCCGTCTCAAAAGATTGTGAACCACGATCGGTTGTGTGGGGCCCCTTGGAATTGCATGGGTCGCTTGGCCCTTATGCTGCCTCTGTCTGAGGCCCACCTTGAATTTCGGGCCCTGGGCACGGGCCCTGCGTGCCCGTGCATTAATCCGACACTGACTACATCTAAACTATTATGTTATCTAATAAATAAGATTCATCGGATGTCTGTCTGTCTATCTGTCAGTCAGTCTGTCCCTTAAGTTTTTTGAAGACCCTCAAGATACCTATACCCCTTAGAACTGGAGGACCTTGACCCTTAATACCCTTAAGACCCCAAAGACCCTAAAGACTTCAAAGACCCATAACACCCCAATGACCTGTACAACCCTTAAGAACTTAAATACCCTTAAGACACTGAAGACCCCAAGACCCTTGATGACCCTTAAGACCCCTTTACCCGCTGGTGTTTCCTTAAAACCCCTTTACCGACTGGTGTTTCCTTAAGACCTTTTAAGCACTGGTGTTTTGGCACTCCTTCCCCTATAGAGTTTTCCCCCTCCCACCCCCACCCCATCGGTTCTCCTGCCCCATTCTCAGCCCTGCCAGCTCTCCTGCTTCTCCCACTTCTCAGCACCCCACCCAGCAACGCCGGGTAACCCTCCGAGTATAATATAAATATACCCATCAGAGATGGGGACTCCCCCGCCATTGAATCAGTCGGCCATCTTGGATCCGGCCACGCCCAAAATCAATAGGGTTCTTCCTTTTCAGGTGGTACATGTGCGACCCAAATTTCAAATCGATATGGCGAACAGTTTATGAGTTATCACACTCATAGCTATAAATGTTGACGCCCAGCCAGCCAGATGGACGGACGGACGAACAGCCAGACGGACGGACAGACGGACGACCTGGGTGACAACAATATCCCCCTTGCACTATGCGGCGGGGGATAAAAAGTGCAGATTTAATAAAAATAACAAAAATTTAATCAAACTATTCTATATATAATGGAGCACGTGTTTGTGATTATGTGTGTATGCATTTCTGCTCTTCGCCCATTGGTTGGACAGCTGACCTGACATCACCCACAATTGTAATTTGAAATACTGTACTTAATCTAAAGTACCCAGAGGACCCCAAATAACACCTCCCCCACCCCAGGACCGAAACCAGCCTTAAGACCAAAATGACCCTGAGGACAAAAATAATGAAAAGACTCCGAAGCCCCAATGGACTGTGAAGACCCCAAAATACCCCGAAGACCCTGAAAACCCAAAATACCTAACAGACCCCCAAAAACCAAAAATACATAAAAGGTCCAGAAGACCCTTAAATACTTAAAATACCCCAAATAGAAAAAAGACCCAAGAGGCCTAAAAGCCCCAAATGATCAAAAAGACTGAAAAGACCCAAAAGATCCCAAAGACCTAAAAAGATTGTAAAGACCCCAAAGACTGAAAAGACCCAAAAGACTCCAAATACCCAAAGGACCCTGAAGACCCAAAAGACAGAAAAGACCTGAAGACCTAAAAGGCCTAAAAGCCCCAAAAAATCAAAAAGACTGAAAAGCCCCAAAAGAACGATAAAAACCCAAAAAACTGAAAAGACCCAAAAGACTCCAAATACCGAAAGGACCTTGAAGACCCAAAAACTCAGAAGACTGAAAAGACCCAAAAGACCTAAAACACCCCAAAAGGCCTAAAATACCACAAAGACTCTTAAAGATCAAAATGACAATGAAGACCTAAAAGACCCAAAAGACCAAAAAGTCCCCAAAAACCCAAAAGACCCTGAAAACCCCAAAGACCCTTAAATACTTCGAAGGCCCTAAAAGACCTTCAATACCCTAAATACCCAAAAGACCCCAAAGATCCACAAGACACAAAATACCCTGAGTACCAAAAATACCCCAAGGCACCCGAAGACCTAAAATACCCAGAGGACCCAAAAGACCCCAAGGACCAAAAAGACCCAAAGGACACAAAAGACTCCGAGGACCCCGAACACTCGAAAGATCCAGAGGACCCATGGACCCAAAAGACTCAGGGGATCCAAATGATCAGAGGACACAAAAGACCCAGAGGACCCATAATAATGAGAGGAAACAAAAGACCCCAAAGACCCAGGCGATCCAAAAGACCCCAAAGAGCTAAAAGATCATGAGGACCCAAAATACCTCGAGAATCTAAAATACCAAGTGGACCCAAAAGACCCAACGGGACTATGTGGGACTCATGGAAATTCTGTAGAATATAAAATGTTAATTCAAGTGCCTAACCGCCCCCCCTCCTCCTCCCCACATACACACACAATACACTCCTCCCCACATACATTCCCCTCCCCCACATCGTGAGCGTGGGCTAATAAATGCATGACATCTACGTCACCAATTTCTACCTTTTTGAACTTGGTCGCATTTTCTTTATACATCAACACAGAATCCAAGCTTGTTGCTTTCTGTCTCTTCTATTAGTGGCAAATTCATTGAATTGTGGTCGAGCTCAGAGTGTCGGATTAAAGACAGGAGCAAGTTGAAGGAATTCTTCAGATCTCTCTCCCTCTCTCTCACTCTCTCATAAGGTGACTTCAGTCACACGACACAACTTAGGTCATGTGGACAAGCTGTTTGGAGAGGTTCTGGGATTGAAGGATTTAAACCTTGATGATGCCCATTGCCCAACTGATTATCTGGACATTCATTGAAGCAGAATCTATCAATAAGAAGAAGGAATCCTTGAGATCTTTCAAGTTAATGGTTTATTGTGTCTGGTGGACATCTGTGAATCTGTCTATATTTCTCACTAAATATAAGTCCAATTACAATGAAAGCTCAACAGCATACGGTAAAGCAGATACTTCCACCATGCTGAACAGTTTACATTTTTTTTATCCCAATGATAGGCCGGATCTGCATCTGGACCATAACCAAAATCGAATCGGCTTGTTCTTGTTACTTTTGGTAACTTTCCCAACTCATCGACCAAGTTTTGTCATCATCCGTCCTCATCTTCTTGAAATAACATATTATATATAGTTTTTGGCCCATCACTCAATGGTGATGAATCACTTTAAATTTTTATAAGTTTTTGTATTCAGATCAGGATCCGGATCCAGATCTTCATCAAAATTGAATCAATGTGTCCATGTCACACACCCAACATGCCAACCAAGTTTCATCCGAATCCATCTGCAACTTTTTGAGATACTGAAATTATAGGGCTACATATCGTTTTTGGCCCCATCTCTCAATGGTGAAGAATCACTTTAATAATCCGAGTACCCAAATCTGGATCTTCACCAAAATCTCAACAATCCTTCCTTGTCACACACTCAACATATCCACAAAATTTCGTCCGAATCTGTTCACAAATTTTGAGATAGCCTGCTCATAGCCAGATAAACAGACAGGGGTGAAACCATAACACCCGTCCACATTTGGTGGTGGAGGTAATTACAGGGAATATACATAAATATGTGGCAAATATGAAGTTATTTTTCCAGGAAGTTTCATTCATCTGCAATTCACTTTAATGTGCGCATCAATCCAACTCTTGTTTCCACTGTCCCTGCAGTGGCAGGCTGACCACCTTGAGGCTTGTCATCAAATTTGGTTTCCCCACTCTTGAAACGCGTTGCCCAATGTCTAAAAGTGCTCACATCAATGGTAGAGTCACAATACAATTCTTTAAATGCCTATGAATATCCACTGGAGCAACTTCTTCTGCAGTAAGAAACTAGATAGTATTCATAGAATACATGCTGTGTGCAGTCTTGAGAAGGACTTGGTGCGAGCCAACTCTTTTGTTTTTAAAGGTTTTTTTTTATTGTTTGATCCAATATGGCTGCTAGAACATGTGACTGATGACGTCATCCTTATCAAACCACATTTCACATGGGAAGTTGATTAGTTAGTTAGTTAGTTAGTTAGTTAGTTAGTTAGTTAGATAGTTAGATAGTTAGATAGTTAGATAGTTAGATAGTTAGATAGTTAGATAGTTAGATAGTTAGATAGTTAGATAGTTAGATAGTTAGATAGTTAGATAGTTAGATAGTTAGATAGTTAGATAGTTAGATAGTTAGATAGTTAGATAGTTAGATAGTTAGATAGTTAGATAGTTAGATAGTTAGATAGTTAGATAGTTAGATAGTTAGATTTTGCATTGATCAGTTGAGCGGTTTCTCCAACGAAGATTTTCCCTTAGATCCTATATGGCTGCCAGACCACCTGACACAGATGGTCATTTTTATATAAATACTGTTCAAATTTCAAGTCAATCGGAAGAAATTTGAGTATTTCAGAAATTTGGCGGATGTTGACCTTTTGGCTTATGTTGACCTCAAAAATAATTGGTGGTGTTTAATTCCATGACCAAATCTGCAAACCCTCTTCAAATTTCATGTCAATCAAATGAAAATTGACAATTTTAGAAATTCGGTCTATGTTGACCTTTTGTACAACATTGAGCTCAAAAATAGTTGGTGGTTGAATTTAGTGAGGTGATTGAAAATGCTGTTCAAATTTCAAGTCAATCGGATAAAAATGGGTGATTTCAGAAATTTGGCCTATGTTGACCTTCTGGTCCATGTTGACCTCAAAATAATTGGTGCTCGAAATCAGTGAGCTGAGATTAAAATCCTGTTCAAATTTCAAGTCAATCAGTTGAAAATTGACAATTTTAGACATTTTGTCTATGTTTACCTTTTGACCTTTGTTGACCTCAAAAATGGGTGGTGGTTGAAATTGATGACTAAATGTGCAACTTCATACATTGGAACCATTACTCTGTGCAGAGCGTTGGTGCTACCAAAGCAGTTTCCTTGGCTATTGGGCACAATCCTGGACGGGTCGCCAACTCCGACACAGGATATCAGCAAGCTGGAACTCATTTTGCCGACCTCAGAAGGATGACAGGTAGAGTCAACCCCACCAGGTATTAATTCAACAGCCAAGTGGGATTTGAACTCAGGGTCACCAGGATCACAAGCTCACCACCCTATCCATTAAGCCAACACCAAACACAAAATGTGCAAACCTCATCAAATGTCAAGTTAATTGGATGAAAATTGACAATTTTAGAAATTTTGGCATATGTTGATCTTTTGGCCGACGTTGGCCTCAAATATAATTATCCCGCCCAGCGGAGGGAGGGAGAGGGATATTGTAATCGTCGGGTTTGTTACTTGGCGAAATCTTCGATTTTGTCAAGTATGTTGGTCTGTTCTGTTTGTTGGTTTGTTTGTTTGTCCGGTCGTCTACAGCCCAAACGGCTGGACCAGTCGTTCTTAATTTTTTACACCTGATAGGCAATCCACGTGAGATGGTCCGCGCCCAAACCCCGTCTTAATCGGACTAAACGTCACGACGTGACGTCACACAACGTGAAAACACATTTTTGGACATAACTCAGTGACCGGAAGTCGTAGCGACTTCCAGTTGACGCCAAAACAAACTTCAATGTAATAACCAAATGTTTTAAAGTGCATTTTAGTACAAATTATGCACAGTTTTCACAAGCGTATGACGTCAAAGTTTTTAGCTATTGGCGTGATTAAAAAAAAAATTATATTCGTTCTACAGGTCACAATTCTTAACGGATTTGGATGAAATTTTAACAGCTGATAGAAATCAACAGCGCAAAAAGATGTGTGACTTTTGGTGATGTTCAAGATCAGGATCTGGATTCTGCATCACTTTATATTATCGCCCATTATAAACCAATGGGGAATTTTGTGAATAATTACACATGGCTATTTCTCAAACAGTTTTGCACTTATTATATTAAAACTTATACTGTCTATTTATGCATGTAATATTAACATGTGTACAAAGTTTGATCGAAATTGACCCAAGGTCAAGGTCAGGGTCACCCAAAACATGAAAAACACATAAAATATACATTTTTAGTTTTACAAGATATTTCAGACCTGATAACGGGATTGAAAAGCAATGTTCCTAGGTATTTTCAAATATTTTATACGATCAGAATGAAGGCAACAAGCACCGATGATAAGTTGTTGAATGTCACATGGTGGCTTTAAATGAGTTGTGAAAATTTTCAATCTGCTGCCATTACCTTGACAACGCGCACCTGATAATTGTTATTTGTGACGTCGCATCATTTTATTAAAGTACGAACAAATAAACACCACACATTCCATGACATTACAGCTTGGACCACTACACGGAAAGGTCAACTAATTCGCCAAGTGTCGTGCTAAGCAGGATTTTTAATTTGTCTGTTTGTTTGTCTGTCTGTTAGCAACTTTACAGCAAAATGGATTTAGCAAACACTATCAAATTTAATCCACAGGTGGACAATGAACCTTGGATGACCCCGTTAACTTTTGGGTCCAATTGGATTAAAGGTCAAGGTCAAGGACACGAAAAGATCAAAATCGTTTTTCGCTCATAACTTCGTCAAAAATGATCGGATTTATTTCAAACTAAGCTTATAGTGAACCTTATTCTATTTTTCACTTATAATCCTCCCCATTCCTAAAGTGAAAAATGCATATTTGTGAAGATCGGTCGGGTCCGAAGTTTTGGGGGTCATGGTCATCGGTCAAAATTAAAAATTTTCCATTAAAACTAAAACATGGTTATGTAATGAAAATACCACTTTACAGGAAAACGGCTGGCTCAAACACTGTCAAATTGTATCCACAGGTGGTAATGAACCTTGGATGACCCCATTAACTTTTGGGTCCAATTAGCTCAAAGATCAAGGTCAGGTCACGAAAAGGTCAAAATCATTTTCTGGTCATAACTTCGTCAAAAATGGTTTAATTGACTTCAAACCAAGACTAAAATATTCCTTATTCTATTCCTTATATTCAGCATTCAGGTTAAGGATGTATCGCATTTAAATTTGATCCCCAAAATAACTATATGCCTTATATATTAAATGGGAGGGATTTGTTGTGCCTGGCACCACTTGTTGGTGGTTGAATTCAGTGAGCTGATATGAAAATCCTGTTTAACTTTCAAGTCAATCGGATGAAAATTGACAATTTTATAATTCCAGCCTCTGTGTTGACCTTTTGGACGATGTTGATACAAAGAAATACAAGGAAATACAAGGAAATCTAACACAGGTGGAGGCCATTCAGCCTATCATGACTGCGTGAATACAATACTAATTTATTTACATGAGATCCAAAGAAGAAAATGTAAAAAAATGTTTTTTTTGTGTTTTTTTTTAAAGTAATTTTTTATTTCATTTTTTTTGTAGTTTTTGTAATTTTTTTTCTTCCCCTCATGGGAGGGGGAATGGGCTTGGTTAAAAACACACAGCATCAACCACACAACCCCCCTTGACAAGATCCCAACAACAGCACTCCATAGACATTTTATATCCCTATACCCCTCCATCTCCATAACTTCCAGGTACCTATCTAATTCTAAATTAAACTTATCCTGCCTTTTTTTCTGCTGCCAATACTTTTCCAGGAAGGCTATTCCATGCATTAACTACTCTCTGAGTAAAAGTCCCCTGCCTTGCTACCGTCTTAACTCTCAGGCTATGGCCGCTGGTCCTATCACTAAATACTCTGTTGAATAAATAATTCATCTGCACTTATTTTATCGATACCTTTCATTATATTAAACATCTTTATCATATCTCCTCGTAACCGCCGCTTTTCTCGTGAATAAAGCCCTGTCTCTTTAAGCCGCTCCTCATAGCTGAGTCAAGCTTGGCCTGGAAACAATCTAGTAGCGCTGCGCTGTACCCTCTCTGTGGCATCTATGTCCATCCGGAACTGTGGTGACTAAAACTGCACACATTATTCTAGATGTGGCCCTCACTAAATTCCTGTACAATGTTAATACCACCTCTTTTGATTTATAAATTGTCTCCCTCTGAATACAACCTAAAACCCAATTTGCTTTACCTACAGCTGCCTGGCACTGTGCTGTCTGCTTACCTCCCACAACTATTACCACCCCCAGATTCTTCTCTTGTGTGACATGCTCCAAAATTACCCCTTGCATCCTGTATTCTCTATTTTCATTGTTCTTTCCCATCCCCAACACTTTACACTAGCTCAGGTTAAATTCCATCTGCCAGTCTTTTGGCCAATCGATGCAAGTATCATTACCATAACAAAGGTTGCAAAAGCCAGGGGCCAAGGGTTTTAAAGAAATCGCTGTAAAAAAAGAGTTGCGCTGATGAGTGAGTGGAGCAATTTAGAAGTATGGTTATGGGGAATCAGCATCGAAAAGCATGGGATGGCAATAAGCTAGCAACTAGTGGGTCAAATGCCGAGGATATGAATGAGACCTTCGGGTCGAGAACTTCAAAAGATGTGAAGTTGTGGACAGACAGAACGGAAAAAGCAAAGATTTCATTGAGATAGAATTGAAAACTTGA
Source organism: Eptatretus burgeri (assembly GCF_056783735.1). NCBI lineage: Eukaryota > Metazoa > Chordata > Myxini > Myxiniformes > Myxinidae > Eptatretus > Eptatretus burgeri. Next base: position 13,821,171 of record NC_140970.1, read on the forward strand.
GAAGAGAAAAACAGAGAGAGAGATGGAGAGAGAGAGGGAGAGAGAGAGAGACGGAGAGAGAGACGGAGAGAGAGAGACGGAGAGAAAGACGGAGAGAGAGACGGAGAGAGAGACGGAGAGAGAGACGGAGAGAGAGACGGAGAGAGAGAGAGAGAGAGAGAGAGAGAGAGAGAGAGAGAGAGAGAGAGAGAGAGAGAGAGAGAGAGAGAGAGAGAGAGAGAGAGAGAGAGAGAGAGAGAGAGAGAGAGAAACAAAACAGTCAATAGGAAAATTTGTGGCAGGTGGGCCGAAGAGAGCCTTGAGAGAAGACGGAGAGTGCGAGTATAAATGGGAGTTTAAAAGACGCACAAGCTACCCTTAAAAAGAAGTACAGTAAATGTTACCAGAGATAGCTCCATCCCTCCATAGGAAATATGGGAGGAAATATTCAGATAACAGCGCCAGTGGTGAGACCGAGAGAGGAGGTATGAAAGTGAATGTGATCTCTGAGTCCGGGAATTCATACAAGACAGAAGAGATGGAGATGTGATAAATAATTGAGGATAATAAACCAGCTGAGATGAAAGCTGATAGAGCATACCCGATGAATGAACAAAGGATGTGAAACCCAGTGACTAATTAACCACAGAATTATTTAAGTAATCGCGTTTTTCAATAAAAGTGATTTAATTTGAGGTGTATATATTTAGTCAAAGTGTCTGAAAAATTTGCATACAACATTTCAGTGCATGTGAGTACGTGTGTGTTGAACACATATGTAGTTGTATAGTGGTAACAAGCCAATTTTTGATTTTCGAAAAATTTTCGAAAAAAAAAAATATATATTTTCGGATTTCTTCAAAAATTTCAAAGCCCCGTTGCTAGGCAATGGTGGCGTCCATAGCAACGGTGCTCAAAGGCATACAACTATATCCTGATATGAACCTACCAGTCAAGTTTCATAAAAATCGGTTGACTCCTCTGGCCTCCAGAGCTGTCCATTACATACATACAAACAGACGGAAAACCTGAGAATAACGGTAGTCTAGCGACCACCCAACAAACAAACAGACAGACAAGCAAATGACCCGTATCTTGCCAAAAGGTGACCACGTGTGACTTCTTTAAGGTCACACTGAGGTGAACAGAGCTGCTATCCACCAGGAGCGACTCCTTGAGGAATATCTGCCTACGAGAGATCCCGATGAGAATCGTTCTACAGAGTAACCATGAAAAATATGCATTTCCCTCATAACGTCACCAAATGACGTCATAATGTCTCAAGCTTGACATATCTAGAAAGCACTCATCGAGGTGTTCAATTTGAGGTGCTACACGATATGGTTCCTAAAACTTGAAAATTTGACCTTGGGGTCAAATATGTTTGACCTCAGGCGGTAACCATGAAGGTCAAGGCCAATCGCCACCAAAAATTAATCAGCTGAGCGCCAGACCATGAACTATATTCCCATGAAGTTTGAAGATGATCCGATCAAAATTACTCAAAAAAGAAGGGTTTCGTCGACTCCCCTGATTTGCGACAAAGTGACCTTGACCTTCAAAATTTTATGCGCTGAAAGGGACCTCTCTAGGCCTCTGATATGCGAAGTTACAAAAATTTCCAATGATAACTGTGCTCTGCAGAATTTTTTTTATACGTCATTACAGACAAACAAAAAAAAAAAAAAAAAAAAAGCTGACTAACATATCTTGCAAAAACATCTTTTTGGCAAGATAACAAACAAACAAACAAACAAACAAACGGACAGACAAGCAAACAAACAAACAAACTGACACAAATGCAATTCCCTCTCCTTCAGCAAGGGTAACGAGAAAACATCTCAAGCCCGTCCGTGTCCGCTTTGTACTCAAACCAAACTTTAAGAAAACGACAGTTTAAAAAAAAAAATTGTGCATTTTTCTCCATTTGTGTTCTCCATAATGTCATAATGAGGGTTTGATGAAGATTTCATAACAGCTCAAATGGTAAAAACAGGACTGTTCATTTTGAAGCTCACCTGGATTAGGAGCAACAGTCACTGGGAGGTCTGGGGGCATGACCCCAGAAAATGTTTGCTCCTCTGGTGTGTCTTCGATGCAACTTCCTGCATTCTAGTGCTAAATTCAACCAGTTTTTTTTTGTCAGAAGATAGCTTTTTATGTCATGTTGTTACTGTTTAGTCCACTATATGGACGAGAAGAAATGAACCAACAACAAGAACAAACAAGACATGTTTTATTTTCATCAACAAATTAAATGCTTTACAGGAATTAGAACACTTATCATACTTGTCATTAAGATGTATTATTTTGTGTCGATTTCATGCGAAAAATGAACCCCCCAGTCACAAGACATTTCAGTGGATCAGGATGGTCGTCGATAATTGACCAATCATACTCCGTCTCTCATATATGATGTGCGGAACTACTCGAGGAAATCGGATTTAAGTCGGTATTCAATGTTACAACAACAGTTAAACCAGTCCCAATGCAATAATGTTGGAAATATTTTTGTTGCCGAGAGATTTTTTTTAAAAAGTGTGAGAATTTATCGCGAAAACGTATCGAGTATCCCTCCCAGGTCTCGAAGTATCCACCGGTGTGTGTGTGTGTGTCTACATATGGAGTTTCAGAATGTGGAATGGAGTCCTCCCAGAGTGGGCTCAAAGCATCCACATTAATTTCAATAAGGGGTCACGATTCATGGACCAAGCTGTGAAGTTTTGTTTTCAAAGTTTTGTGTAGAGGGCTCTCATCAGGATCGTTACTGAGCCCAGGACGGCTTCCAACCGTAGTTCCTTTGTAGTGATATTCTGAAAGATGGTTTTTAATATCTCTGTGAGGTTCTTCATCATCATTCCCATGAGGTTCTTCATCATCACTGCTACAACTTTGGCATTCTTCAGCTTCCGGAATCTTTTCACTTCATGCTCAAGGTTTTGGTATTTGTTCATTTTCTGGATTTATGCATCGTTAGTCCAAAATCAACAGCATTAACACCTCAATCAGCAATGCTTTCCTATCGTTTTTTTGCACCTAAGTATGATATCTGGTCGCAATGCTTTGTTTTCGATGTTCACACCCGATAGGATCATTAGGCCACCCGTAAGTGGTACTTCAATGTTTTCAGTGATTGCTTTTGGTTCATTTTCCATAAATTTTCTGGAACTGGAATATCAAAGTTTTTGCACATGTGCCAGCAGATTACTTTACAAACTCTGTTGTGTCGTTGTGCATACAGCTGTTCTGACAGTTTTTTTTTTCATGTTCGGTAATTAAGCATAAAATATTCTCTTTGCTTACCCCACCTCCACCACTCACCTTTCTTCTTTTTTTTTCCTCCTTTCACACACCCTTGTCTCTCACTCTGTCCCATCCTCATTCCACCCTCCTCATAAAATGCAGCACTCTCCTCCCACCCCTCTGTCGCTGTCTCTGCTGTCTGTCTGTCTGTCTGTCTGTCTCTCTCTCTCTCTCTCTCTCTCTCTCTCTCTCTCTCTCTCTCTCTCTCTCTCTCTCTCTGTCTCTCTCTCTCTCACACACACACACACCCCTCCCTCCCACAGTGAATATCAACGTTTGGTGAGGTGTCGCTCTCCCTACTTCCCCCATAGCTCCCCCTCCTTTACCTTCTCTGACTCCACTCAACTTCCCCCTCTCATCTACACCTGCCTCCTCTCCCTCCCTCTTTCTTCCTCCCCTCTTTATTGTTCCTGTCAGCGAAGCGATGGGTTGTATTTGCTAGTATATAATAAATGTATGGTGAAACAAAAAAACCTCCACACTTCGTGAATAATAAAATTATTGGCTATGCCATCTTTCTGTATAGATTTGCAGTAAACATTTAATGCACAGATTTACATATGTGGGATGTGGACTCACCAGCGCTTCCTGGTCCAACTCGGTAGAAGTTATAAAAATTCAGCATCAACATGGGGAAAATGATCAATTCAAAGGATGGTGTAAGAGTCATACATGAAGATATAGAATTTTAATTGGTGCAAACCGCTTCAATATGCCGTATGTCCTTCCTTCCATCCATCCGTCAAAAAATGAAGAACAACAACCTTTCGAACCCAACGTGTTCCATTCGTTCATAGTTTGTTGTTGTTTAGTTTTTTTGTGTTGTTTTTTTGTTTTGTTTTATTGTTTAGTTTGAGGTTTATTGTTTCATCTGTTGGAGAAGTAACCGCCAGTCCCCCACGAGGCTATTTTTTTAAGCTGTGCAGCAGTTTCACCGCACAACTTCTTTCCAACATGGTTGCAATTTTGTTTTTCCTCGTGATGTTTAACAAAATAACAAATAACAAAAAGAAGGACGCTGCTTCAAAAAAGGAAGTGGTGGGGGGGGGGCGATCAACTGGTATTTTTTAAATTATTATTTAGCTGAATCGAGGCAGAGGTCCGCCATACAGCACCTAGTTTATATGGTTCACAAGAGATCCGGGTTCAACCCCCAGTCTGGCCGCATAATTTTCCCCATAAACAATCATTTTCATTTATAGAAAAGAAAGACATGTAATAAAATAAAGATATGTTTCACAAAAATCTAGAGTGATCGAGGCAGTGGTCCGCAATACACCACCAAGTTTGTAAGCGAGCCTGGTTGTTGGGGAAATAACCTCAGAAGATGAATCATGCAAGTTACCTGGGTAAATTAAATCCATCCTGGCTGGCTCCAGTTCTGCTTCAACTTTTAGGTGGCACTCCCACCATGGGCGGGAGTACCCTTCTTGGCTCACCTTTGGTTGGCAATGTGCTGCAGCACTTTATGGGTTGTGCCATACTACCAGAGGTGACACCATTCAAACTAATTGCAAGAGCGAGGAAATATACCCCATCCTTTTCCCTGAGGATGTTAGGAACCACTAATGCCGCAAAAACCTGGCTCTTACAACCTTTTACCTGTTACAAACTTGGTCCAAATCTATGCAGAGGTGTCCGAGTGTATATGTAACACACAGACAGACAGATCAACATTTATAGTCAGGCCTGGTGTTGGCTTAATCGTTAGGTGGTTCTTGAGTTCAAGCCCTTGTCAGGTCATTGAATTAACACCAGATAGGGTTGATTTAGTCTGTCATCCTTCTGAAGCACCCTGCCACCAACCTCCTAATAAGAAGTAACCCAACTGCAGGAGGATGTCCGCAAACACAGTTGGGCAGTAGATATGGATGGCCGTTGGCTCACAATGAGCTACTCCACCCTTTGACAGGTTTTGTTCTTCATCCTGCTGGGTGTCCATATCATACACCCTCCTCACCAGAAAACCTGGTGGGGGAGACGGTTTCGTCTCCGACAACCCGACCATGGAACAGGTTTTTGTTTCTCGTTTGCACTGGTTTCACGAGGTTTCACAGGTTTCATGAGCTCTCGTTTGCACTGACCTTCCAACATCCCCTATTCATTATACTGTACACCCACCCTTTAGTGGTTAGATCTGGGTGGTCTTTTATGTGGGAAGCTATTAAATAATTTTGTTCAGTTGTTATCATGATTACACTGTCGTAACATATTCTCATTCCTGCCCCACTAAACTTCTTTGCTGAAACGGCAGAATATTTTTAAGCACCGATGATCATTGCCACAATGTTAGTGCAACTGATGACACGGACATTTCAATACTTGCACATCAAGGAATAACATCAAAATGATTAAAACAGGCAAGGTTAGCCTTCAGCGACATATAAAGCTGTGGTCAATAGCAAATGCCATTTGGGGATGTTTGCTGGGTTTGCAGGAATTACATATGATGCAAGATGTCTTTCGGAACCCTGGATTACAAAGCATTTGCCTCAACTGGTTATTTGGTTTCAAACCACTAAACAACCATTGCTGGCAAAGATAGTGGCCATTATGTCATTGGTGATTCAGCCTAACCATTACAGTTATGGTTAATGAAGCCTTTCTGAGAATCGTGCAGACCTCAAGAGAATCACGAGCCTATAACTATAAAATAATCCAAGGAGGACTTCAGCACAAATGGAGATGGCCCATTAACAGAAACTACTGTAATTTGGTTTTGGTAATAATGATTATTGCACAATGTTTTTTGACTGAACCTTTGTGAGTAACATAAGGATCAATTTAATGAAGAATGGTTGCTGCCATAAACGGTTGGCTAAGCTTTAACAAGTGTTTCCAGAAATATTCTCGAAGGTGATGACGTCCTCCATGATTGTTGAACATTTCAGGAGGAATTTGCAACCAAGAGTACTTGCAAAGACATATGTTTCATACTTAGCTTTGAATCTTGAAATAATAAAGCAATTTACAGGACTTAAGGTATTCCAAAGTCTGAAAGTAATTCGCAATATTTTGAGTTGTGTAAACAACACAATACAACAACCGCTATAACAAAATCAACTGATCAACAACCATGTTAAACAATAATTTTTAACTGCTAAAGCAATATTGTTCATTATAGCTACAAGTTGAACTGAAGTACAGCAGGGACAACAAGAGGGAGAATTGCTTTGCAATAAATATCCACTACCGATGTGATATTTTCTAAGTCGAAAAAGGACATAACTCTGTGAAAAATTGACAAAACTCCCTGAAACTCTAATTTGTTCTGTAACTTATCATAATAAAGCCATTTACCAAGTTTCAGTTCAATATGTTAAAGGGTGTGGGGAGGAAAAAAGTCAGAAAAACCACAGGTGAGTCAGACGTGATGGACAGACAGATGGAGAGCAAACCCATAGTCCACTCTGGTGAAACCTGTAGGGGACTAAAATGCATGAGAGGCTTCCTTTTGTGAATGTAATGTTGCCTTTTGTGTTGATGAAGGTTAAGCATTGCATGCAGTTTATAATAAATAGCCTTTTATTTGCAATCCTGTTATTCATTGACTTGTAAACCGTACACATCCATAGTTTTAGTGGCTGATTGATGTGGATCATTGGTGATTTGATCACTGAGAAGGTTAAAGTGCTCGACTCATTCCTCATGCTATGATAAAGCAAAGGTTTCATACAAACTCGGCCCTTACACATGACTCATGGGCTTGTTGGAACAAATTTTCATTGGTTTTCACAGCTTTGTCGCATACCCACCTGCTGTCCTGCTTGTGCATTAGCTTGCTTTTCACCAAGCCCAGGTGTGATTTGGCCAGTGCAGGAATTACATGTTCATTATTATTATTATTGTTATTATTGCCATATGATACTACTATTCTGATTATTGTTGTAAAAATTATTAGTATTAACTAGCAAAGTACCCGCCCATGGGCGGGTACAGTTATCTGTTGAATGGCGTTGGTCCCGTCTCGATCGGATGAAATTGAGAAATTGATGTTATCCGGTGACCTTGACCCCGTGACCTTTGACCTTGACCTTGATCCCCTTATGTCCGTTCCCAAGGATCACATATGCCAAGTTTCATCTCATTCTATCCAATGGTTTGGCCGTCTATAAAGGACAAACAAACATGAAAAATTGACGTTTTAGTCAATTTATAACGTCATAACTCGAAAACCGGAAGTCGGAAGTGAATGTCGTCAATGAACTGTCATTTAATTTTGATTATCTCTTGAATGGCATTGGTCCCGTCTCGATTGGATGAAATGGAGAAATTGAAGTTACCCGGTGACCTTGACCCCTTGACCTTGAACTTGACCCCCCCCCCCCCATGTCCGTTCTCATGTCCCAAGGATCACTCATACCAAGTTTAATCTCATTCCATCCAACAGTTCGGCCGCCTATAAAGGACGAACAAACAAACAAACAAATAAACACACATACATAAAACATATTCTATTTTTTTAGTATTGTAGATTAATATATGCTTTGTCACAATGTTATCATTGTTTTTATTGATTTTGTAATTAGATTGCCATCCTGTTGTAGAAGGACGTATTAAGCTGCTTTATACACCTTAACATGGTGTGCATTTAAAATATGGGAATTCTCAAGGATTTTTTGTAGTCAATTAGCCTAATCAACTGAGGAGGTCATGACGATCATTTGAGTGTCACATTCCACATCAAAACACTCCAGTAGAACACCCCAAAAAACATGCTCCCCCACCCATCCTCCACCCCTCCCCCCCCCACACACACACACACACACACACATACATACACACACATCATCCATTTATTGTGGAGTCATAAAGGATCTACAGGGTCTTGTGGGACTTGAAGGTCCTCGGGGGACTTTTACATATTTTGGGTCATCTGGGTCTTTTGGGTCCTCGGGGTCTTTTGCATATTAAGGGGTCTTTAGGATCTTGAGGGTCTTCAAAAGTCGAAAGGGTCTCAACAGTCTAAAGGATCAAAAGGTATATTTCAGAAGTACATGATTAATTAATAGAAGTACGTAATTAATGGACACCAAAATAACACACACACACACACACACACACACACACACACACACACACACACACACACACACACACACACACACACACACACACACACACACACACACACACACACACACACACTGGGTAAAGAGAGAGAAAAATATAAAATGGCATGGGATGAATACTCAGCTGCGGCAGGACTGAAACCTGCAACCCACGGGGCGAACTGGAGCCCCCAAACAGGACACGAGCCAAATGACATGTGGAGCTGTCCAGGTGCTGCAGGGACGGAGTGCAGTGCAGAGAGTTCCCCACAGCAAGTCATCATCTCAGCGGCGAATCCTCCTTCCAGTAATGGTGACTCCACTTTCAACGTGGGACACATAATTTTTTTTCTCACTCACCCTCCCGGTCGTGTCGATAGATGGAACGCTATACCCACTGGCGTACAAAGTAGGAGGGGGGGGGGGGGGGAGGTGTCCGCACCGAAGGACAGTCGAGGAGGGGGAGGGGGTGTCCGCACCGAAGGACAGTCGAGGAGGGGGGGGGGTGTCCGCACCGAAGGACAGTCGAGGAGGGGGGGGTGTCCGCACCGAAGGACAGTCGAGGTGAGGGGGGGTGCCATTGGCAGAGTTGAAATACTAGTATGATGATATAACCATGGTTTTTGTTGCAAGTGATGCCATAACATTGTTTGAAAATGACATCTATTGAAAATGTGCACTCATGACACGTAGGTCCTTCAACGTAGTTATTTCCGTTAGAAATGTTTAGAAAAGTCCGTTACCTTTAGAAAGCTCCAAAGCGTACCAACACAAAAGAGGCTTTTGATGGAAGGTTTTCTCATCGAGCGCACATAAGATTCTTCCGTGATAATTCTGATAATTGATTTAAAGTGATTTCAAAAATTTAGCTTAGAAAATTATAGCACTGTCATTTATAAGCTATATTGTAAGTTTATAACTTTTAAGAATAAAAATATATATGTAAGGAGAACGTGCCAGTGAAGAGGAGGCTCAGGAGCATCCAGAACGAAAAAAAGAGCGGTTTGTGAGTGTCTGGTCTGGAGTGAACGTCTGAGAGACAACTTACAGAGGAGTAAGATGCATTCAAAGCAGAGTGGCTGAAATGTCTCAGTAGTTTATGATAATGTATGCATACATGGGTGCACTGGGGTGCGGTTAAGCAGAGTCATGTGACCCACGCATGTTCCTGTGCTGTGTTGTATTGTGTTGTGTTGTATTGTGTTGTGTTGTGCCCATGTCAGAGTTAAATCTGTCGTTCCCACTTCAGAGCCTTCGTCCCTGTCTATTGAGTACATTACAGTGGAGCATTAAAAATCGGAGTGGCGTTTGGGAAAGCAGACGAGCATGCTCGAAGCTGACAATTTATTTTTGTGAGTACCAAACCATTTCTGCTGGTCCTCATTGGAGAACCTAATATTAAAAAAAAACATTGTGTGAACCCATGAATATAAGGAATGATCGCAGAAATGTTTTTTTTTTTCTCATCAACTTTCTCCACCAATTAGATGCAGGCTTTCATCAGTTACCAGATTTCAGGTTTCATCAGTTACCAGATTTCAGCTTTCATCAGTTACCAGATTTCAGGTTTCATCAGTTACCAGATTTCAGGTTTCATCAGTTACCAGATTTCAGCTTTCATCAGTAACCAGATTTCAGCTTTCATCAGTTACCAGAGCATCATGTATTGTAGGAAAGGTCATGATTCGTTCTGTGGGTTTGACGTCAGCTTAAACTCATTTGCTTACACATCTCGGCCACGATGGTAGCTCGACGCGCTTTATGGGTTCACCCTTTCATTCTGAAAAGTTAATCTCCTCCATTAAATAGTTAATGGGCAGGAAAAACATTGTCACCGAAATGACATCATGCAATCATCTGACGTTCTTTGACACTGGATTTTATTTTCTCCTTTTTGAAAATTCTTCCTGGTGATGTTTTCTCTGTGGTTAAAGATGTGTTTTTGTGATATCAATGCCAAGCAGTTTACTGAATTATCTGTTTACTGAATTTTTAATGTACAGTACTGTAATCCGCTTGAAATTTTACTTGCAAACATGATATGTTTTCTGTTTATTTAATTTTTTTTAATTATTCATCTCGGGGGGGAGGGGGGGACAAAGCAAGGTCTGCTCCGGGTGCCAAATACTCTTGGTACATCCCTGCCGGTACCAAATGCCCAATCCATGAGGGAGTGTGAAACAATCATGTTCCTGCACACTGTAAGCCAGCCATCGAGCACCTTCTCTTCTACCAAACTCCTCCCTGATTCGACAAAAGGGGAACATGTGGACAAGGCATTTTAGTGGATCTCGTGGAAATTAGACAAGGCTTGTCCTCCTGGTGGACCGCATCAAAGACAAACTAAACATAACCACATGCACTTATCTATATATTACTAAAACTCTCATCTTGTATGTATGTATGTATGTTCCTAAAATACAGACAAAACGGTACACGATGGCGCAAAATTTTTAGGGCCACCTTACTCACCATTCTCCTGCAGTGTGCAGCATCAAGTTTCGTTAAAATCGGGCAACGACAAAAATTATTAAAAAATCAATTCCCGATTCAGTCAAGTACTCTTCGGGAGAATTTGATCAATCCAAACCACCTCAGCGGGATAGTTCACTGGAGCTATCTTTTTTTTTTTCTTTAAAGGATTTATTAAAAAATCTCAAACATTTAGTACAAAGAACCATTTATTTTTAAGCATGAAATAAACATCGCCATTTTGATCTAATACCTCTGTGTTCTTAATAAATAAAATTGTGTTTTGAAGATTACACACAATAATTTATTCGACTTTCTTTTCTCCATTTTTTTTTTCACATTGACGCACAATATCAAGCTTCGTTCAAATCAGGCAACGAAAAAAAATATTTAAAAAATCAATTCCCGATTCAGTGAAGTACTCTTCAGGAGTATTTGATCACTGCAAACAACCTCAGTGGTTTAGTTCGCTGGAGCTACCTTTTTTTTTTTCTTTTTTGAAATGATTTTTTTTTATCAACCACTGTCACAACGGAAGCCCAACGGGTTCATAGGTCATCTAGTAACATGTTAATATGGAATAGGCAAAGCCTAGAAGCGAATTCTTCTTTCATTTGATGCTGCATTTCTTTCATCTTTCATCTGAATTCTTTCATCAGCGATCAAATAATGTAAATCACGATTAAAAATTATTTCTTGATGATGCGGAAGATATCTTTATTAAAATCAGTAGAGGAAATATACACCATGTCTGATATTTGGGTCTTTCATGTCTCCGACGATGCCTTTATCTCCAGGGACGCATCATTCCCCATGACAAAAACCGGAAGCAAAAGGGTCATAGCCGACGACACGGATTCCAAATTTCCAGGGTATTGTGTTGTTGTTGTTGTTGTTGTTTCTTATTCTCTCATGTGCATGCATTGAGTATGAAGCTCACTACGTTTGCTTAAAATGTCCCAAGAATTGACGCAAATATGAGCAGTGATTATTAAATCTATCTTTTGGGCCAGACTTTAGAAATGTAACAATAACTTTTATGAATTGTTCGTTCTACTTCCCATCAACGCAATCATGAATGATATCAGGGCTTATGTGGTAAATGGCAGGGTGATCACCTTTGGCCAACTACCAATCAGGTGATTTCTGACATTGTCAGGCTCAAGGATTACACAGACAGAAAAAAAAAATGGGTGAATTTTTGACCACTTCCTTTGTCTTCTCTCTTGACCTCTACATGATACATGTTCCCCACTCTTTCCCCATTATATCTCTCCTAATATTGTTTCCTTCCTTATCCCCACATTCCTCTAACCTTCCTTATTTTATCCTTCTTCTTCACTGTTGCTTCTTTATTTCCTTACAAACAAAGTGTTACAGTCATTTGCACTTCCGGCTGCAAAATGCATCATGCATAATTTCAGATTGTGGGCGGAGTGAGGAAGAGGATGGAGTTTCAATGGAAGGCAAGGTAGGCTGGGATGAGAGAGCAATAAAGGAATGAGAGTGAAGAAGCATGTTTACATAATAAAAACAATCCTATACACTAATACCAGGCAGTGTGTGTGTGTGTGTGTTTTTTTTTGTGTGTGTTTGTGTGTGTTTGTGTTGTTGGTTGTTATCTCCATATGCGGGTTTCAGAAGGTGCAAAGGAACCCTCCCTGGTCTCAAAGTATCCACCGTCACACACACACACGCACGCATGTGTGTCTCGCACCCTCCCTCCCACAATGAAGAGCAACATTTGGTGAGGTGTTGCTCTCCCGACCTCCCCCTTAGCTCCCCTTTCTTCATCCTCTCTGCCTCCCCTCCCCCCTCTCACCTTTCACCTGCCTCCTCCCCCCCCCACCACTATATTGTTCCCATCAGCGAAGCGATGGGGTGTATTTGCTAGTACTTAAATATATCCAACTTCTTCATATGGAATATTTCGACGATTTTTTTTTTTAATTGCAGTGCATATCAAAAGTTTTTGAACATATGTGCTTATTGTGTCAAACTCTACTTTGTAGTTGGAATAATGAAATGCTTGCAGTTAACGATATATACAACATTATTCGAGGCAATCTTTGCAATTCAAAGGAAGTGCATGCCATCCATTTGACAGCACTAGCAAGGTGACATGTCGAGGTTGAAGTGTAAAGGCCCGGTCACACCTTGACGTTTTAGCCAACGTATGCCGATTTTTGAATTTTTTTTTCTAAAACGCTGGCACACGTTGAATACGTTATGGGTAAGTTTTGATAACATTGAGAGCACGCTGAAAAACACTGCCATACGTCGTTGTACGTTGGCTTTAAACGTTGTACTTTTCGGTTGTCCTCAAATTTTTTCATGCTTGAAATTTCACGACGTATGCCGGCGTATGACTCACACGTTCCACTACGCTGGCCACAAGTTGTATGCACGGTCTGCGATCGTTGACAGACGTCAACACATGCTACTTGTAAGTTAATCATAAGTTGAGACACGCCGAGGTAATGTTTAGCGTACCCGAAACTTATTTCTAACCTATGATTAACGTGTTGTTGGCACGTTACGCGATCGTTGCCACACATCGACAGACGTTACTTTTAAGTTACTCATAGGCTGAAAGACGTCGGTATAATGGATCGTCCTTGCATCAGCGTCCACGGCCACGGCCAGGACACTTATTTGCAGCATTCTTCAAACTTTTCTTCGGCATGACAAGGATGTTCACACTTCGATGTCTAGCTTGGCTATGATTCCAATTGTCCATCGGCAGCGTCTATTTAAAATAGTCGAGTTTGAGCGTTTTAACACGTTCAGAAGAAACGCTTCAAATTTCCAAACCCCAGCGTCAAAAAACAAAGGCGAGTGACAGCAATTTAAATCGTTCATTGTAAACAATGAAAATGGCTGAGTGGTACCGTTTAAAAGTCGTTGAGTGTAAAAAAAATCCAATTGTTGAGCGCAAGCGTCTACTTTCAATAGTGGAGATGCAGCCATTTAAATCGTTGAGTTTATCATTTAAATCGTTAAATCGTTAAACGCAAGGACGATCCATCATAACCCACACCCTCCCCCTCACACTCACCTACTACTGCCAACATGAACAAACTACTACTAATACTAATACTAATACTAATACTGATACTGTTACTGCTGACATGGACATCGACTCAAAAAGGACTCGAAAACACTGTTGGGTTCCCCTTTTATGAGCAGCATTTTTATATACCAATTCCCAAAACCGCTGGGAACACGTCTTTATATGGCAGTTGTAAGCTAGAAACACGTTCATTTATTTTTTTGTCAACCGGAAGACGTCATTGGAATACGTCTACATACGTCGATGTGTGTTGGGACTACGTAAAGAATTGGTTCAAAGCACGTCAAACATAAGTTAGAAATAAGTTTCGCGTAAAAAAGACATTACCGCGACGTGTTTCGGCTTATGAGTAGCTTATAAGTAGCCTTTGTGGAAGTGTGTAAGCGTCCGCATATCGTGTGTACAACTTATCCCCATCGCATGCGGAACGTGTGTCATACGCCGAGTACATCGTAAAATTTTGAACATGTTTAAAATTTCTTGACGTACTCTACTTACTACGACGTATGATAGCGTACTTTAGTGTTGTACTCACGTATACCAAACTTACTCATACCGTATTTGACGTGCCCCAACGTTTTAGACACATTTTTCTTAGGTCGGCATACGCTGGCAAGATCGCCAAGGTGTGACCGCGATGTTGACACTTCCATTTCTACGGCAGTTATGATTCGAATCGTGCGTCAGCCTTTTAATAGGCTACGTCACGACATCGTTGGCGATGCGTGCAACGCGCTATGCCTAAGTTAGACTATCGTTGAGCATAGGTTGTGTAGGCCGACAACAGGTTCAGCATTCGTTGGTATAAGTTATCTATAACACAACGAAACGTTCTGTGTCCGTTACCAATGCGTTATACATAAGACCAAGTCGCTATGAATACGTCCGAATCTTTAAAAAAAAAACATCAAAAGTTCAACGTAAGCCAGCATTTTAGATACATTTTAATACGTTGCCATCGCTGGCTAAAACGTCAAGGTGTGACCGGGCCTTTAGAATGAGAATGAGTTGAAGACTGTGTAACAAACTGGGAGAAAGGGTGGGTTAAGTTAAGCATTTGGTGCATGTGAAAAATGAGAGGAAACCGAGTTACCAATTGGAGCTTCTGTCACAGAAACTCAGGGAAGGTGATCCAAGGCGACCAATTTGTGGGTTGAATTCCATCTCCAAAGGAAGGCTACCTATTGCCTGGGACCATGAAACAGAGGAAAGTCAAAAGTTTTGTTTCATGTTCCTTCCACTCTTTACATTATCTTCAAGGGAGTAACAGGGCTATTCTTCTTACATCGATGGAGATACCTACTTGGAAATGCTAAGCATTCTTCTTTTCAGAATAATGACATCAACACTTTCTGATGAGACATGAATGGTTTCAACTGAAATGGGCATAGCCACATGCCATGTAGCACATGATGCCAGAACAAATCTGGCGAACTCTCGATAATGCTCTCAGGGTGTCCTGCCAGAGTCGCTTCCACATTGTTGGAAACCTGGGACACCACTGTTAACGTCTTGGATCATCTCAAACCATTTTCCTGCACTCCTTGAGAAAATTGTCTTGTGGTCACCAAAAGCTCAGACATTAATATTTGTGACATCTTGTAATGGGGGATCCTAAAGTGAAAACTCCACAATATGGTCCCCAGCACTATCAACGACCTGAAAACAGCAATACGGTATTACACTCACCATAAAAGCCTGTTTTGGCTTGGTGGTTGTGGTGGCTGGTTTGGGATCTTCGGATCCTGAATTTGAGCCACGTTTTTCACTGAACTAACACCAGGTGGGGTTGACTCAGCTTGTCTTCCTTCTGAGGTCGGTGAAATGAGTATCAATGCACTGGTATAGTGGTACAGCATCAGCGGCATAGTCTTGCCTCCAAAAAATGATAGCTACCCGATAGCCAAGCTGCCATACGCAAAAAGAAGAAACACACACCATATTGACAAAAGACATCAATGAAAAGTTAAGGACATGTGCAGATCGGTATTTGCTTTCCTAAATTGGAATGGTGGTCGTATTGAATATATCCTTAAAAACAAACAAAACCTTTGACTTTCCCTTTTATTTGTATTGTGCACCATTTTATTAAAGTTTGTATCAGTAATTAATGAATTAATAAATGTATAAAAATCATGGGGTTTCATCTGGAACACCATGTAGATGAAAACCTAGTTTGCATGGCTTAGCCTACAGTACATATAGAATAGGGCGTGAATAGCAACGTGTGAAATATTTAATAGTTCATGACTGCTGACATGCTGTATCTCAAGATGGCTACGACCCTGGCAATGGCTTTTGACTATTTCTTCAGGAAACGACAGTCCCCAACACCCATATGCTATATAATCAACTCACATTGTAAAATGCAGAAATAAAAATAACAATTTTTATCATTTACTGTTTATCATTTAATATTGAAAAATACAACTGTCACGTTGCTGACTGGGACAAGAATGGGTGGGGGAGAGGGGAGAAACAGGAAGGAGGAGAGAGAGAGGGGTAGGTGTAGGGTGAGAGGGGGAGGGGAGGCAGGGGGATGAAGAAGGGGGAGCTTGGAAGGGGGAGGGGAGAACGAGAAAGGTGGGGTGGGGGTGGAGGTGAGGAGAATGACCCCTCACCAAATGTTGCTATTCACTGCAGGAAGGAGGGCTGTGTGAGAGAGACAGTAAGAGACAGCGAGAGAGAAAGAGAGAAAGAGAGACATATGGGAGGAGAGTGCTGCATTTTATGAGGAGGGATGAGAGAGAATGGGGGGGGGGGGGAGGAGAAAAAAAAATAAAGACAGGTAAGAGGTGGAGGTGGGGTTAGCAAGGAGAATGATATGTGATGCTTAATGACCGAACACACACACAAAAAATATGTCAGAACAGCTGGACACACAATGACACAACAGAGTTTGTAAAATAATCTGCTGGCACATCTGCAAAAACTTTGATATTCCAGTTCAAGAATATTTGTGGAAAAATGAACCAAAAGCAATCAATGAAAACATTGAAGTACCGTCTATGTACGACCTCATGATCCCATCGGGCGTGAACATCGAAAACAAAGCATTGCGACCAGATATCATACTTAGTTACAAAAAACAGAGAAGAAGGCATTGCTAATTGAGGTGTTAATACCGGTGATTTTGGAATAACGATGCAGAAATCAAGAAAATGACCAAATACCAAGACTTCATGCATGAAGTAAAAAGATCCTGGAAGCTGAAGAAAGCCAACGTTGTACCAGTGATGATGAAGAACCTCACATAGATATTAAAAACCACCCCTGAGAATATCATTACAAACGAACTTCAGTTTGAAGCCATCTTGGGCTCAGTAATGATCCTGAAGAGAGCCCTCGGCACAAAACTTTGAGAAAACTTCACAGCTTCGTCTGTGATTCATGACACCTTACCAAAATGAAGGTGGATACTTTGAGCCCACCTTGGGAGGACTCCATTCCACATTCTGAAACCTCATAAGTTCTCACACACACACACACACACACACACACACACACACACACACACACACACACACACACACACACACACACACACACACACACACACACACACACACACACACACACACACACACAGACCTGGGAGTGCTCTCTTCCTCCTTCTGAAACCTACATGAGGAGATAACAACCAAACACACACACACACACACACACACACACACACACACACACACACACACACACACACACACACACACTTACCTGCAAAATCCCATCTTTCACCACGTGGCTGGACGGGATAGGAAAGTTAAACATTCTTAACACAGAACGTGAAGGTGGGGCTTTCTCCAATATCTTGGAGGGGAGGGGGAAGGGGGGTGGCTGAGGTCCATTTAGCTTATAGTGAGGGGCTCGACCCCACTAAATATTTTCAACAAACTGGAAATGTAAATATCGTCATTGCTAATGTGAATGAAAACAGTGTGATGATTAAATTATGCTCAAAATACGTATCTATGAAGCATCATTATGTGGGATGAGGGGGAATTTAAAAAAATAAAATAAACATAGGAACCATGGCATGTTGATAAAATTTGTAAACTGCAATATTTTCCAGTGATGAAGAATTAGACTCCATAATCGTGCGTCAGGAGTGTTTCACTGGAATGGGGATGCTAAACTGCACTTTCAAGCAATCGTGTGAATGTTTAAGGGATGGTCATGTAATGGGTATGGGAAGAACTGCAATTATATCAAAAGTCTTAACAGACCTTTGGGTCACTCTTATCTTCGTGGTCATTTGATTTCCCCTATGTAGTCTCCTCGAGGAGGAGGAGGAGGAGGAGATTGGGACCATACTCTGTGCAGAGCGTTGGTGCTGCTTCAGCAGTCTCCTTGGCTATTGGGCGCAATCCTGGACACAATTTCCACTCCGACAGAGTATACCAGCAAGCTGGCACTCATTTTGCCGACCGCATGAAGGATGACAGGCCGAGTTAACCCCACCTGGTATTAATTCAACAGCTGAGCGGGATTTGAACTCAGGACCCAAGGATCCAAAGTCCGCCACCCTAACCATTAAGCCAACACCTAACCATTAAGCCTAACCATTCTATTCTCCGAGAAGCCTGAAGTATGTGTGACATTTCAAGGATATGAGTTGATAGGATATCTCCCTGAGATGTATCGGTGCAAAACAACTGTAAATAAAACATGAAAACGATTTTCAAACATCCATCAAGCAGTGTCAACTTTTTCAATATATCAAAAAAAAAAAAATCCACTACATTTTGACTGTATAACCATAATATTTCACATTGGGAAGAGTGAAGGACTGCTTCAGGTGGTGAAAAACGAACCGTTGAAAACTTTCACATTCCATGGCCATTATGCCACCGAGCTTGGAGTTCCAGACAGGAGGGCAAGGACAGCAAAGGGAAGAACTGGACATTTACAAATGAGAAAGTCAAGAAAGAAGAACATGGAAAAAAATAAGAGAATTTGAAAAATGTTGCATCTTTGTCTGCAAAGGCCTTTTCCTTCCAGATGTTTCTTAACCTGGGATTAAAAGAGGTAGAATGGCATTATGATTAGATGAGAATAGGACAGAAAATGCTTTGATTGGCAAACGTTAACAATTATTGACTACATTTTTAATATGACAATTGTAACAAGAAAGCCCAACAGGATGGGCGGAGGTAACACAATTAATTTTCAGCTCTCTAGTCTGGGTTGGATTCCCAACCCAACTATAAACTGTTGAATTTTGCAGTCAGAGCGTTGCATCACCAGGTGTGCCATCTCCCTGATGGATGTAAATAAAGGAAGAGCTATTTCTGGTCGTACCTCGAGTTAAGGAGTTCGCTCAACCAACACCAACGACAATGTCTGATTGCATATTCTGTTGGAGTAAACCAGCCTGAATTGTGCCAAGAAAGGGTGGAAAGTCAAATTGTGGTACAGTATCAGGTTATTTTTTGACTCTTATGTAATAAATATGTGATAGGTGTCAAACTCATACTTCCAAAAGAAGATGAGCAAAATGATTCACCGATCAACTGCATCCTTTTAATAACTATTGTGGAAATAATGCATTAAAACAAGGAAAAGAGATCCCAATTACATCGTTGAAGCTTTTGTGGTGATATAATCTACATATTTATTACCTCTGCCACTGAAAGTGAAAGGAGGTTATGTTTTCACCCCTGTTTGTCTGTCTGTTTGTTTGTTTGGGTGGGCAGAGTTGGATGAAATTTGGTGGGAAGGTTGGGTGTGTGATGAGGATGAGCTGATTAGATTTTGGTGAAGATCCGGATCCAGACACGAGAATTTTTAAAGTGATTATTCACCATGGGATTGAGAGATGGGGCCAAACCGATATATAGCATGATATTTTAAAAATGTATTGGGCCCAATATGTTTTACTTGATCAGGCATTGCGTGACGGAGGTATGTGCTTAACTGAGTGACCATACCAGTTAACTCTGCTTTGCTCAACAGTTGGTCCCAAAAAGCAGACAACATTCTTTTTGTATACCTGGTGTTGGCTTAATGGTTAGGGTGGTGGGCTTGAGTTCTGAGAATCCTGAATTCAAATCCTACTTGGCTGTTGAATTAATACCTGTGGGGTTGACTGCCAGTCATCCTTCCGAGGTTGGCAAAATGAGTGCCAGCTTGCTGGTATCCTGTGTCGGAGTGGAAACCCGTCCAGGATTCTGCCCAATATCCAAGAAGACTGCTTAGGCATCACTAATGCTCTGCACAGACTATGGTCCCACTCGATGTATGGTTGGATTATTTTTGTCCGTGAGTCTTTTATTTTATTGTATCTGGGATAACTCGATCACGTTCCCTTTGCCAGATGCTAACCATATTTTGTATGTATATGCAGTACCTAAAGGGCTGGCAAGGCCACACACAAATTTGACACCATCAAGTCAAAGATCAAGGTCAATTTTAACTGATTGGTTGTTTGTTTGCAGATCAGTTCATATAACCAAAAACGGCCTCAATTGCAATATCATTGTTCATATAGGTCAAGGCAGTGTTTCTCAACCTTTTTTCGTCCCACGCCCGACTTTGATTTTCAAAATAATCGTACGCCGCACCATGATTGGAGACACTGCAGTATATACTACATATCTGTTCAAAAGGCAAAGCTATGAAAGCGATCATATATTGATTCATTAATTCTGAATCCTCATGCCCCACCAAAATATTGCCAAGCCCCACCTTGAGAAACACTGTGTCAAGGCTTTTGGTTCTGATTAAAAATAAAATCATATGGACTCGTAAGTGTTGTAATTTTGAAATGTTTCTAAAATCTGTGATTGTTTCGTAACTTGGTATTTTTGCTGCAGATATATGCTGTGAAGCTATATAGCCGTTAAATAATGAGCAATGAGGAGAGTAGCAGCATCCTTCCTGTGTTGCCCACAAAAATAAAGAAGAAAATGAACTTTGACAAGTGTATTATTTGTCAGAAGGATTCGAAAGAGACACTCTGGAAGACCAAAGATTCTTCAAAACAGACAGCATTTCTGTACTTCAGTGTGGCATGATGAGTGTTATGAGTGGTTGGTGTCAATAAGAGAGACATCAGAGAGTGTAGAGATCCACTGGCATACAACCTTTTCCAAGTCATGCACAAGTAAGCATAATCTGTGCAGCAAGTTGAAAGATGACTCCATCTACATCTCTCTCAGATGACACAGACCAACTTTTAATCACTCATCCAAACTCTCTTCCTCATATGTTGTGACTTCAATTGTCAATTTGTTGGTACCTCTCTCAGCAGCCATGGTAGTACAGGCATTTTCGCAGAAATATTTGGTCAACCTCACACAAATTGCAACAAAAGCAAACTCAACAGATTTTGATTCCTGGATATGTCCTCAGTGACAGGAAAAAGTCCTAAGGGATCCTCCGGGTGGGGGGGGGGGGAGTCCTGAAATCATGGAAATCCAATATGGCCGCTACCCGGCTTAGGGGAAAATGAGAAAATTGTAAAGATTGATATTTTAATCTGTAAATATATGTTTTTTCTGCATTCTAATTGTTTCTAGTTCTGGTCAGTATATTGATATACAACAACAATTATAAAAAAGCGAAATGTATTGAGGATGAAATAAAAAATTATAGCTTTTTTGTCCAAAAATGTCAATTTTTTGGCCCGAAAAGATATTTTGACTTGAGAAAGTTTGTTCATATAAGAACATATGTATCCCCAGGCATACATACTATATATTTCCAGATACAGGGACATTAGTACTATCCTCTGGTGAAAGAATTAACACACAATATTAATTTGTTAGCACATGCAATATTGACAGTACATGCATATACTCGACCCTGATGTTTGTTAGTGAACATGTACGACACCACTGTGTCACTCCAGTAATCACCATTGATCAGCCCCTCTGGTGGAAGGCCCTCATGATCATCAACTCGGAGCCTATGGGAAGTGATCTGAAAGGGATTGTCCTACGCTTGGGCGGCTTCCACACAGAGATGAGTTTCCTCGGATGTATTGGACACCTCATGGTATCATCCGGGCTTCAAGAACTGATGGAGTTGATATATGCCCCCAATGCAGTGAGTCATATGTTTAGTGGCAAGGCCATTGCCCGCGCAGTTCACGCACACCTAATTGTTGATGCAGCCCTCAATGCCTTGCTGTCGACAAATGTGCTCAATGCGCCTCTACCATGCCGACCTGAAACATCACACAGCAATGGGAATGAAGATCCGGACTTAGCCGAAGCAACTGCAAGGCCGCTACATGACCTGCATACAGATCTAAGCAATAATCCAGACTTCAACGAAGCTTGTACCCTCTTTGAGAAGCTGATGGCGAGGACACTGTCTGTGGAAGAAGTATGCAAGTCTGACGTCTTGAAACAAATCAAAGACCACCCTCAGAAGCATGCTGAGTATGCAAAGATATCTTCTAGAACTTCAGCGCTCTGGGTTCAGGATATGGACATGCTAGACATTCTATGCAAATACATCCGGGCAGAGCGCACTGGGAACTGGGCACTGCATCTACAGGCCATCCAGGAAATGCTACCTTACATGGCAGCCTCGGGCCACAACCTGTATGCCAAATCTGCAAGGGTGTATCTGTAGCAAGATGTCCAACGTCAAAACTCAACATCCCAATGTCCAACAACATTTTGATGAGGTGTTCCATGTGGTTCGACGAAGTGTTCACCCGTGGGCAGGTCTTTCATCTGACCTGATCATCGAACAAGTTCTGATGAGAAGTTTGAAGACCAGCGGGGGGCTCACACGAGGGTGAGGAATGACAGCAACAACAGCTGGTATGGCTACTATCAATGCCTGCCTGTGCAGAAATAAACCAGGCAATGCAGGAGCTCACAGGTGTGAACTACAACACTGGAAAGCAGAAGACGGACATGACCAAGGCAAGACAATCTCGTGATTGGAAGGACACACGATCAGCTCTTCAGTATTTACAGGAACGGAATCTGTTCAGTAGTGATCCACATCTGAGGAACATTGCCACTGGAGTTCATGCACACCCCACCGTCAACGTCGATACAGCACATGATGTAGGAGCCAAAATATTGAAATCTATGGATGGGAAAACACCTGCCGAGTACACATTTTAGAGGAAAGACCAAGTTGTCACCCTCGGCATGAAGTCATCTGTCAAGATTGATGGAGAGCAAGTCCAGGTTGACCCACAACTCCTCTTCCAGAGACTGATCACTGTTGCACAGACAGCAGAAGAACTGGAGTCGGCCTTCAAATATGAACTGTGCAGCTATCCACCAGCCCTCTGATTCCTCTTTTCAGCTCCGAGAAGCACACAAGCCAGTCTTTGCTGATGCCATCTGGGATCTTCTTGGATCCGATGTCCCAGCCGATATCCCCAATGATGGGCAACAGTATGTTTTGGATGGCGGGGCACTTGTTCAACGCATTCCATGGTCTCGTGGATCTACATACAGAGACATATGCCACCAGTACACTGATTATGTAACGAAGAAGTACGGAGATGCCATAGTCGTGTTTGATGGTTATGAGAGTACCAACACGAAGGACATGTCACACCAGAGACGGTCTAAAGGGAATTCTGGCACTACTGTAACATTTACAGCTGACATGTGTCTCAAAATGAAGAAGGAACAGTTTCTTGCCAAGAGGCAGAATAAACAGCGATTCATTTTTATGTTGAGTGAAGAGCTTCAGAAGAAGAACTGTATGACACACCATGCCTCAGGGGATGCTGATCTCCTGATTGTACTGAAGGCCGTGCAGTCTGCTACTGTCACCAACACTGTATTAGTTGGTGATGACACAGACCTCCTCATCCTCCTATGCTACCATGCAAGCTTAAAATTCCATGACCTCTTCTTTTGTCCCGAGCCAAAGAAGAACACGAAGAAGCCTCGCATCTGGAACATCAAGGCTACAAAGGAAATGATTGGTACAGACATATGCAAGCACATACTGTTTCTACATGCAGTTCTTGTGTGTGACATGACATCTCATCTTCATGGGATTGGAAAGGGAGCTTCCCTCAAAAAGTTCAACGCAAACAACACATTCCATGAGCAGGCCAAGGTTTTTGATACATATCCAGCTTCCATATGTGATGTGGCAGATACAGGAGAAAAAACATTGGTGATAATCTACAACGGAAAGTCAACTGACACCCTGGACACCCTCCAGCGGTACTGGACATCAACGGTACTGGGACAAGGTGGCTTCGAGCTCCTCTCACGTGCAACCACAGACGTTACCACCAACATCAGAAGCAGCAAAGTATCACAGCCTGCGCATGTATCTGCAAGTCCAACAATGGAAGGGATGTGCAGATGAACTTCTTCCGACAGACTGGGGTTGGCAGAAGTGTGACGAGGGTTTTGTGCCACTTCAGACATCATTAACTCCAGCTCCTGAAAAGATGTTACGTGTCATTAGGTGCAACTGCCAGGCTGAATGTAGCACCATGAGATGCACATGCAAGAAGCACAACATCGAGTGCACTCCAGCTTGTGGAAAGTGCAGGGGCTCTGGCTGCACAAACACTCCATGTGACAATGATGAGGATGATGACGACATTGTCGAGTTCTACCTTTAATACGCTTGATTTTTCTCAACATGTATAGCAAGTTTCTAATGGATGTAGTTTCTGAGTTTAATGCGAATTTTCATTTTCATTTCGAAACCTTCGTCAGGCAGATGTGATTGCCCTGAGTGGAATTGTGAATTTTGTCATGTTTCAATGATTTACATAATTATATTGTATTGCCATCGACTTGATTTCATCTTGTGTCTTCAACGTTTCTTATTTTTTTTTGTCCAGGAGCCAAAATCAGTATCAGGTAAATTTTTTTTTTTGGGACAAAAAATTGACATTTTTGGACAAAAGAGCTATAATTTTTTATTTTACCCTCAATAAATTTCACTTTTTTATAATTATTCTTGTATAATAATATACTGACCATAACTAGAAACAATTAGAATGCAGAAAAACATATTTACATATTAAAATATCAATCTTTACAATTTTCTCATTTTCCCCGAAGCCAGGTGCTGGCCATATTGGATTTCCATGATTTCAGGACTTTCCCCCCGGAGGATCCCTTAGGAATTTTTTCTTTCACTGAGGACATATCCAGGAATCAAAATCTGTTGAGTTTGCTTTTGTTGCAATTTGTGGGAGGTCATCCGACATTTTGCCTGTACTATGGGACTTCTGCAAAGGACTTCTGTGGCTCCCTGGGTCTGACTCAATCTGTGAATTTTCACACCTCGAGTTCTCCCAATGGCAAATCTTCCCTCCTGGATTTGGTGATGACCAACTTCCCCACCAATGTACATATGGCTCGAGGTGTGATACATCTGCCCCAAATGGCTCATCTGATCATGTGCTAGTGAAAGTCAACATCTCTCTGGCCATTCTCAGAGAACAACCTCTTCGGCAGTGAGACTGGCAGTTCACTCAAGCAAACTGGAAGGGACTGCAAGCAGCCATTACAATTCAGCACTGGTTTCCGATATCTACCGCTCCTGATATTCATTCAGCCTGGGAATTCTTCCACAAAAGCCTGCTCTCTCTGACACACAGATTAATCCAATTTCATCTTCACTTATTTTACCCATCCTCCTGCTCTTGGTACTCTGAATGCTGTGGTGAGGCTGTTGCTTTAAAACACGTTGCATTCTCCTCCTGGAAGGCAAATCCAACCGAAGGCAATCTCAGATCATTCCACAGAGCCTGCAACAAGTGTGTGTCTAACCTCAGGAGAGCCAGAAAACATCTGTCAAATCTCAAGAATGAACTTTCAAACTTGTCTCCCTCCTCCAAATCCTGGTAGCACCTTTTCAAGTCTGTCTCTAGTGTGTGCTCCCCTTCCATCCCTTCTCTCACTTCAAATGGCACCACAGCTAACTCCACTCATGAGAAGGCCACATGCCTCAATTCTGTGTGTGCTTTAAAATATTGTGTCCCTCATATCTCTCTCTCTCTCTCTCTCTCTCTCTCTCTCTCTCTCTCTCTCTCTCTCTCTCTCTCTCTCTCTCTCTCTCTCTCTCTCTCTCTCTCTCTCTCTTTCTGTACCCACCCTTCCCAGTCATAACCAACAGTTCCTGAATTCTGTTTCTTTTGCACCTGAAAATGAGGAACAGTTTCTGGCAACCCTCAACTCTGAGTCTGCAACTGGACCGGTTGGCATCAGCTCACTTATCCGAAACACCTGATGTGCTGCTCTTGCATTTCTTCTTTCTGCCCTTTTCACCCTGTCATTTACCATCGGTCATCTTCCATCTGCTTGGAAATCAGCCAACATCACTGCATTACATCAAAAAGCTGCAAAATCGGATCCTCTTCACTACAGACCAATCAGCTTATTTCCAATCATCAGCAAGGTCATAGAATCCATCATCGCAGCTGACATAAAATCATATATTTTCTTGAACAGGCTCATCTCAGATTATCATTTCGGATTCAGACATGGTCACTGTACCTTGGACATGCTGCTTCTGCTGTCCTAACAATGGATGGAGGCCCTCAATGTCAGCCATGAAATCAGGGCCATCTCTCTGGACATATCTCGAGCTTTTGATACTGTCTGGCATCCTTCCCTGCTCTCCAAATTGTCTGCCTATGGAATCCAAGCCCAACTGCACTCTTGGATGACACCTCCTCTACTCTCGTAGCCAACATGTGGCTCTCAACAGAACCCTTTCTTCTCCTCTCCCTGTCAAGGCTGGAGTATCACAAGGCAGTGTTCTTTTGCCCCCATATCTATCACAAGCCCCCCATATTATTCTGATTTTTCATCAATTCACCCATCCAATGGGACCATACTCTGTACAGAGCATCGGTGCTTCCAAAGCAATCTCCACGGTGAGATCTCTTATCATTCTGACAGACAGACAGGTGGAAGCCTCTTCCCTCTCCTCAGATATTGAGAAAATCACAAACTGTTGAACACTTGGAACATGTCTTGCAATCCTGAGAAATCTCTCTCTCTCTCTCTCTCTCTCTCTCTCTCTCTCTCTCTCTCTCTCTCTCTCTCTCTCTCTCTCTCTCTCTCTCTCTCTCTCTCTCTCTCTCTCTCTCTCTCTCTCTCTCTGGACCATACCGCAAACACTTCTATCTACTTTCTCAACAACCCTCTCGAAGAGGTTCAGTCACTTAAACTCTTGGGTCTCACTCTCAGCCAGGATCTCTCTTCGGCAAGCCACCTTTCAAAATTTGCCTCCAAAGGCAGATGTCGACTGGGCATCCTCCATTGTGCAAACACCTTCTTGAGCACACCTGAGCTCCTATCCACCGAGAAGGCTTTCATTCGTAGCTTCATAGAGTACTGCTCTCCCCTCTGGGCTGGCTCCCCTGCTTCACATCTTGCTCAGCTTGACGCTGTGGACACAAAGGCCTTCAACATCATTGGATTCACTCACAATGAAGCTGAGTCTACGGGCATATCACCTCGCCATCGCCACCAGGTTGGTGGTCTCTCTTAGTGCTTTGTCACCCCCCCCCAACCTCCCCCTAGGTATCTGCAGGATGCATGCAGCCAATCTGCAACCCCTTCCTATTGAAACTGCCTAAATCCAGAACCACTGCTCACCTCCAATCATTTATTCCTCTTTTCCCCCACCTGTGGAACCACCTTCCATACTCTCTTGAATCTCATTCTTCCGTTCACGTCTTCAAGACAACTGTTCACTTCCATCTCAAGTCATCCCCCATCCAAAATCATGAACTTTTGTACACCCGATAAACCACCCCTTACCCCTCCCCAAATTTTGCTTCTGTATCCATATTGTCCACCCCTTGCATCCTCTCCTACCCTTCATCATTAGCTGCATCCCTTGTGTGTCCATGTCCATCTACTTCCTGCCTGCTGTTGGTGTTTTACCCTTTCTCCTGCTGTTCCCTTTGTTGTGTTGTGTCCTAATTTCTTTCTCTGTATCATAGCTCTTCCACGAGCCTTGAACATGTATATTAAAAAAAAGAGAAAAGGAAACTGGCACCATCACCTTGTCCTTCTGAAGCCACACTACTAGATGAAACAATTCCACTACGGTCAAACATCTATTCGAGGTGATCTTGATCACACTCCAAAGTCATGGATTGCTCAAAGTGTATAAATCTATAATAACCAAACCCACAAAAAGGTGAAGAAAATGATGAAGGTCAACACATGTGAGGCATGTAAATTTATTTAACAAGCTGCCGATGCATGTGGTGACGAGGATATGTGCACAGAGTATGTAGTGTGAACTCCAACATAGTAGTAGCTGAGGCTAAATCCCACAAAGTGTACTACTCCTCCTACATCACTAAATCAAATTTTAAGCATCGAATGTTCAAGGAAGGCAAACAAGAAGACGTGTATGGCAAAGCTTTCAGTGACTTCGGTGAAAATATTCAGAACGAACTACATGCTGGCAGAGCCTGTGACATGGATGGCCTTCTTTTCAAGATCAATGCTTTCCTTGAAAATAAAGGCGTCAAATCTGTCAAAGCTGCTTGCTCCACGAAGCAACATCTGAAGTGTAGAATATTGAAACATTATGGTAATAGCACAGTGTTCCACCAACTGCATGGCAAGAACAAATCAGAATTGGTATATACCAGCTTAATCTCCCTACAAGATGTTCGAAGTGCAGCTTTCCGAATGGCAACATCTAATCCTATGCTTCAAAAGCATGCAGGTGACCAGTCTGTAGTTCATGAACGGATAAATCATCAAAAAGTATTCTATCAGACAGCAATGGTGATCAAACATGACGTTTCTGAATATGAAGGTATTGGTTCTGTTCTGTTCTTGCATATGGCAGCTTGGCTGTCAGGAAGCTATCACTTCTTGGAAGTGTTGGTGCCAACTGGGTCAGCCAGAGCTGGAGCACAGTCATCTATAAGTAGTTGTATCTGGATTGCATGGTGAGGGGAAAGTAGCATGCCTTGCCAAATGCAATGATGATGAGATAAATGAGGATCTGGAATCTGATCAGGAAGAAGCTGGCAACAGGATGATGCTGCATGCCAAACATGGTACATCGAGATGCAGCAGAATTGTGGTTCAATCGCCAGACAAGGATGTGGCCATGCTCTGTGTCGCTCAATTCAATGCACCGTGGTTCAAGGACCTATGGTTTCCGCACGAGAGCCAATGGCAAAACATGGTTCATATCCATCGATACCATCATGGGAAATGCAAGCTCAACATTGTATGCAGCATTCTCTGCACTAACAGGATGTGAGGACACCACAAGTTCCATGTCAGGAGTTGGTAAACAAAAGTCCTTGAGTATTCTCAAAAACAACCAGGAGCATGAGAAAGCCCTTTCAGAAATTGGAAAGAAATACTCTTCATCTTCTTTCGGATGGAGCACAAGACTGTGGGGTAGCATCGTTGGCTGAGGGCACAGATGGAACACCCTCTGTAGGTTCGGGATGGAATTTGGAATTTGTTCAGGGTGCCGGAAATAGCTCGCCTACTCTTCGCGAAGAACACCGTGGAATCTTCGTATGGAGAGAAGCACCAACAACAAAGTAGGACATGCCCTTACTTTACCCACTGGATGTGGGTGGGGCATTAAGGATGATATTTTTGGGGCTAAAATGATGACCTAAGAACTAGCTTGGAGAGGTCTGATGGAGTTAGTCGCTTGTCACTGTGTGAACTCTGCCTGCCACCGTGTCGACTGCACTTACATGTAACGTGCATGGTCTTGCTTGCACTACGTTGTGGTCCAGCTGTTATTTTTGTACTCAGTGCAGGCGTGATGAGTGTTCTGAGTGGTTGTTGTCAGAAAAAGAGACAATGGAGAGCGTAGACTTTTCGCACCCACGTCCAGAGGCGCATGTGTGCAATTGGTGATGACTGGGCAAATTCAAAGAAACACTTGATAACAACAACTACAATGATGATAAATTGATGTGAGGAAGACAAAAGTGATGGTCATTGTACGTATGCTACATGATGATTAAAGTGACGATGATGATGATGATGATGATGATGATGATGATGATGATGAACAGGATAAAAGATTGTATTTATGATATCCATAGAAATGCTGATCCTGCATGATGTAATTGATTCAAAGTCATGATAAACTATGATGGTGTGGATCAGTATAGCCATGCTATTGATGATGATGCTGATGACTAATGATGATTATGACGACAATAACATACTGTATGTTGGACCTTAACTGCATAAAAAGAAAAAACGACACCAACTTATTCAGTAGGTGTTGTTATTAGCACACTCCAATGCCGTTTCATTACTTGGAGGCTGAACCCCATCACAAACGACAGCCAATCTAATAAATAAGATTAATCCAATGTGCGTGTGTCTGTCTGTTTGCGTTTTTTGCATGGACCACTACACCGAAAACCACCGAATTTGGCACACAGCCCAAGTCTGATCCGTTGATTATCCTAAGGGTATTTTCATCCACCACCTGAGTCTAGATCACCTTTCTGGCTTTTTCATTTATATGCAATCTCATTGTTTAACACATATCAGGTGACATATGACATGGCCAAAGGCCAGCACACCGGATTAGTTGGGCAATTTTTTACAACATTGGCAACTTTTTTTCACGGCATTCCCATGTCGCGAAACGCAAAGATATCGCTTGCTTTTTGCTTGAGGATGCAGTGGGAGGGAGTTACAAGTGCAACTTTTTCGCAACTTTTCCTCGTTAGCTCAACTTTGCAACTTTTCCATTATCAGCGCAAATTCCGGCATTAATCAAACTTGAGTGTCGAAATTTGCTAAATGCTCGGCCATGTGGCATCGTGCCTGCATGAAGCGGCGATAAAAAGAATATTTTGATTGAGTATCACCTGTGCATTGAATGAACTGACTTCCTGTCACGTGTTGCTGTGGTGTTCCTGTTTGCTATCAATTTGTTATATCTTACCTACTTTTACTTAAATATCGAGTTTAATCTCGATTATAAAGACGTCAGCTTTACTTGCCAATTATGCCCAAAGAAGCTGCTTCTTCTATTGCAAAAGTACGAGCCTGTGCAGCAGAATTTCCAACGGAGTTCGTAGTAACTTCTGGGAACAGTTTGTTCTGCAAGTTATGTTCTACAGTAGTGTGCCACGAACGACGGTCCAGTATTCTGAAACATCACGACAGCACAAAACACACGACAGCCAAGGATGCTGAAAATGAACCTCGACAGACATTGCTGCAAGCTGAGAAAGTGAGCAAGGGACAAGAATTTGTTGATCGGGTAGTTACGAGCTTTCGCTCAGCAGATATACCTCTCTACAAACTCAATAATCCGGAGATTAAGTCACTTCCAATTAATTGGCTCCAATGCACCTTCGGAGTCCTGTTGCCGATCACGAGTGGCATCAACGGCAGAGAAAGAAACATTGCGGATCCAGAACTTGCTCAAGGGGAAGAACATATTGATGGTAATCAATGAAACAGAGGTGGCAAGCACAAAGTACATTAACACTCTCATGGTCAATGTTGAATCACCAGAAAAGACTTTCCTGCTGCACTGCAAGCAGATTCCAGTCTCTACCAACTCACAGACAGTAATACAGGCAGTGGATGATGCCATCAGAACACTACAGTCTGATCGGCCGAATTTTGTTCTTCACTTGAGCGACGCTGTGTGCTACATGACAGCTGATGGACGCCTCCTCAAACAAATCTACCCACGACTATTCCATGTCACGTGTACTGTGCATCTACTTCATAACTGCACCGAAAAGGTTCGAGCCCACTTCTCTGACGTCGATAATCTGATTGCCAGGGTCATGAGTGCTGTGTTCAAGAACAAAGACCGTAAGGAGTAGTTTGCCACAATTGGATACCCACCTCAACCCATAGTAACCCGCTGGGCTAGCTGATTAAATGCGGCTTTCTACTATGCTGACAATTTTCCAGAAGTCAAGAGAATCGTTGGGGAATTTCAAGGTGATGGTTTGCTTGTTACCAGAGCGAAGGAAGCTCTAGCATCAGAACAACTGGCGAAGGACTTGCTCAGTGTCGATCATGACGACAAGTGCCCGATTGAGCTGGTCACTAAATGCGAAAATTCTACGTATACGATCTCTGATGCTTTCAATGATCTGAAATTGCTCAGCTTCGGCAGTGATCCATGTGGGATGGCATCTTATTTGGAGAAGGCGTTTGGAGGCAGAACAAGGACATAAAGTAGATCATGGATCTGGCATGTGATGACATTACATCAAGTTTGTATGCAAAGTTGCAAAAATGTCAAGTTTCTTCGGTGAGTGTTGAACGCTCTTTTTAGATGTTAAAAAAACGACTGGCGAAGGACCGTAACTGCTCGCCCAAAAACGTTGAGAAATCTATTTCTGTTTATTGCAATCACAGCAATGAACTGTGAATTTGAGCGATTTGAGTTAATGCTGACTTTAAAAACCTTGTAAAATGTCATATAATTGCTGAATTTATGAAAATGTTGTGTCATTGCCTACCAGCTAGCTTTGAGAATTTAATAAATCAATGACTAACTGAAAATTGGTCGTTGCAGTTGCCTCTGGGAATGGATTTTAAGTTACTTTTTAGCACAACTTTTGGTAAAAATAAATGCAACTTTTCAAGTTTTTTAGCACAACAAAAATTGCCCCACTAATTAGTCGAGTTGTGTCTTCCACCCATTGGCTCACTGCACAGCTGGCCTGACTCCACATACAATTGGAACCTAACTAAAAAAATAATGCATTCACCATTTTCCTGCTGTGGTAAGCCAAAGTTATCTGCTATGGTAAGTGGTGGACAGTGCATTCATATTTGCAATTGCCATGCTGTGCCCATCCCATGAAGACATCGACTATACTAAAAAATTAGAATATGTTTGTTTGTATATATGTGTGTGTGTTTCTTCGTCCTTTATAGGCGGCCGAACCGTTGGATGGAATGAGATGAAACTTGGCATGAGTGATCCTTGGGACATGAGAACGGACATGGGGGGGTCAAGTTCAAGGTCAAAGGTCACGGGGTCAAGGGGTCAAGGTCACCGGGTAACTTCAATTTCTCAATTTCATCCCATCGAGATGGGACCAACGCCATTCGACAGATAACCAAAAATTAATACTGAAGGACCAATTTTGTGCCCCGTCTATGACGGGGTTTCGGCTAGTATCTATTTTAAATGGATGAGGTGTGTGTGTGTGTGTGTGTGTGTGTGTGTGTGTGTGTGTGTGTGTGTGTGTGTGTGTGTGTGTCATAATTTTTGTTTTAATTTCATACATCTATTCGTTAATTACGCACTAGTTAAATGTACCTTTTGACCCTTTCAACTGCTGAGACCCCTTTGAACTTTGAAGACCGCGAGGATCCAGCAATCCTCAAGGACCCAAAAGTTCCTTCCTGAGGACCCAAAGTCCCAAAAATTCCCGAGGACCCAAAAGTCTCAAAAAGATCCTGAGGACTCAAAAGTTCCAAAAAGTTCCGAGAACCCAAAAGCCCAAAAATTTTTTCCGAAGACCCAAAAGTCCCAAAAGTTCCCAACCATCTAAAAACTCCAAAAACCCAAAAGACTCAAAGACCCCTAAAACTTTGTTGATCCTGTGGAGTGTGGACCATTTCAGACTCGACTATACTACAAAATAAATCCCTTAGAATTCCCATGTTTTAAATGCATGCCATTTTAAGGTATATGAAGCAGCTTAATACGTCCTACAGCATATCATTCTAATTACAAAATAAATAACAAAAACAATTATAACATTGCAACATCCAATAAATACGATTCATCGGATGTCTGTCTGTCTGTCTGTTTGTTTGTTTTTGCAAGGATTGCTGGACCAACAACAACCAAATTTGGCACACAGCCCAAGTCTGATCTGGGAATTGTCCTGAGGGTATTTTCATCCACCACCTGAACTTTTAAAGATCACTTTTCTGGCTTTTTTATTTATATGCAATCTCATTGGATAACAGATATCACGTGACATATAACACGGCCAAAGGCCAGCACACCTAATTAGTTGAGCTGTATCTTCCACCCATTGGCTCACTGCACAGCTGGCCTGACTCCACGCACAATTGGAATCTAACTAAACTAGAAGGGCACTCGGTAGAGTGCATACCTCCACCACATAATGCCTGATCCACGACAACATATCTGGCCAAATACATTTTTGAAATATCATGCTATACATCGTTTTTGGCCCCATCTCTCAATGGTGAAGAACCACTTCAAAAATTAAATAACTATCGTATCCGGATCCGGATTCAGATCTTCACCAAAATAGAAGACATTCTTCCTTGTCACACACCCAACGTGTCCACCAAGTTTCATCCGAATCCGTAAACTACTTTTTGAGATATCGTGCTATGTACAATTTTTAGCCCAATCTCTCAATGGTGAAGGATCACTTTAAAAAAGTTATCGTAGCCGGATGCGGATCTGCATCTTCACCAAAATCTAATCAGTTCGTCCGCGTCAAACACCCAACCTCTTCACCAAATTTCATCAAAATCTATCCACAAGTTTTTGAGATATCCTGCACACAAACAAACAAATGAGATTGCTCGTTGAGCAAGAAATTGCCGGAATAACTTAGTCATATCTCCGTGATCTCTGAAAAAACAAAAACTGGAAATCAATTTAGTTCTTATAAGTCGATAGTGCTACTGTTTAATGAGTTATAGCACTTAGTTTGGTCATGAACATAACTTAGAAGTCAATCGGACTTGAAATGGCGTTTTTATCGCAATTTGAAATTTTTGATCCGACCCCCCTGACATTGGACCCCCGACCGCTAAGAAGGGTCTTGTTGTGACACCCCAATGATACATATGATTGGATGCAGTATTGGAAGATGCACATTTTGGATTTAGTTTGAAAGCGATACGACCATTTTAGCGGACGTTATTGAGAAAATAAAAATTTAGGTTTTTCGGTGACCTTGACCTTTGACCTAGATTCACCAAAAACGACAAGTGTCGAAGTTGGACCATGGCTGACGTCTGTACCTAGTTTGGTTATGATCGCTGAAACGGTGTGGCTGCTACAGTGTAAACAAACACACAAAAAGACAGACAGACAGACACACAGAATGACACACACAACCGACCAACATAATTGCCGAAATCCGAAGGATTCCGGCAATTAATAAACAAACAGACAGAGAGGGGAGAAACCATAACCTCCTTCCACCTTCGGTGGCGGAGGTAAATAAAAGCACAAATGTATGGATGCCCAGGAAACTGATAATGAAAAATATGCACCAATAGCTTTTGACTCTCTTCAGCATACTTGTAAAAGTCCCCACATCCCTTTCGAAGATTTATTACTCAGAGGTAAATCCATATTTTGTCCCACATTCTATCTTCTCCCAAAACCCATGCTACGGCCCAGTCTCAAGGCATACCCCAACGATCTTCTCTTTGCACTTGGAGCAGGCTGGAGCGAACAGTTGTGCGTAGCAGCCCTGGCAGTAAATTTTTTTCACTTTCAGGTACGTAGCCTATTTCAGCAAGGGACTGCTTACAGCGGCAGCAGCAAAACTCGTCCTTGTGCCACGAGCGGCCTTCTGCAATCAAAAAAGGGCCTCTGTCCAGAAAGAGGCCCAAAAATATATATTAAAAGGGATAACTAAGTAGATAATTCATTGTAGAGAGTTTATTTATGTATTTATTTTCAGCCTCAATATTCCATAACCTCTTGGTGGATTTCAAGAACCAACATGAAAGGATGGCGGGAATATATGCACACACAGGCTAAGGAAATACAAACACATATTTAACAAGAAGGGCACTTGGTAGAGCGCATACCTCCACCACGTAATGCCTGATCCACGAGAACATATCGGGCCCAATACATTTTTGAAATATCATGCTATACAGTACTATATTGTTTTTGGCCCCATCTATCATTGGTGAAGAATCACTTAAAAATAAATAACCCTGTATCCAGATCCAGATGTTCACCAAAATCGAATCATTTCGTCCTTGCCACACACCCAACCTGTCCACCAAGTTTCGTGTGAATTCGTCCATAACTTTTTGAGATATCGTGTTATATATCGGTTTAGCCCGACCTCTCAATTGGTGAAGAATAACTTAAAAAAATTTTAGTAGTCGGATCCGGATCCGGACGATTTATCGTCAGTACGTGAAACAAATTCACAATTCCTTCCCAAATTAGCTCCAGTTGATCGTGGGGCCTGCCCATCAAGTTCGTGAAAGACTGACCTCATTTGGCCGACTCCACAAAAGAAGACACGATTTATTTGGGCCATTGAAGAAGACAGTCAGAGTAGTCGACAATTATTAGAACAAAGTATCCGAATGTCTCATACAAAATACATGCTGTTGAGTTATTATTACCTTCCACCCACATTTATCACACGACTCACTGCTTAACTTTAATTTTAAAATAGACAAGATATAAATATTTGTAGAGTTTAAAAAAAAAACTTTTCCAAAGTTTTTGTCATTACATAAGCATCTCCCCAAGTCTTGTGACAGGTATCCTCCAAAAATACATGCAATTTCATATTCGGGGTTCCACCATCGATCGTTGTATCCAGAACCAGCACTTCATGCCTGGTTTCTAACACATGTCCTGCCACAGACGACCGGGCACAGATTGTTGTAGTTTCACATTCATATGGCTCGATTTTTGTTGTAGTTTGGAAATAAAGCTTCTGATAGCTGCTATGTTTAAAAGTTTTTCAGCAATAAAAAAGAGCCAAACATTATTGAAAGAATGTGAATATATTTTCACACATCCTACTGGTTAGTCCTTGCTTAATGTAGTCGTTACGTTCTTGAAAAGTGCGACTTTAACTGAAATGACTTTAAGCAAATCCAATTTCCTTTATCATAAAGGGATATCATAAAGCAATACACTTATCATAAAGGGTCGTCAAGTGAGCCATTGCTAGCGACTCTGCTGAACCACGGTCATCTTCAATAAAGTCAAGTGACTCATTGAGAACATGTCCTCGCATCACCTGCGTGTTATGACTCTCAGTGATGTCACATCCGACTGTCTCCACTTTCCTATACAGCCGAGTCAGGCACGTACGATGATAGACGGCATTGATAGCGATCAAGTCACCAGCGGACAGTTTAGACAACAGGCGTTTGTCGCCCAACAGCTGAGCACAGTCATTGATTTTTTTTTATCCAAGCCAAGTGTAGCAGCTTTTCTGAGCTCTTTCTTGTTGCCCACTTCATCACAAAAGAGACACGGAGTGTCAACTGGTTCGCTCAAAGATGTAGAGGGTGTTGTCTGCGTGACTAACCTGGCTGCACAAGTTTTTACCGGGCTAAATGACGCTTGTCCTTGATGCTTATTCCTGTCTCTCTGCACTTTCTGATTGTCGACAGCATTCCTGCAAGCTTTGTGCCACACTACATGATTAGACATCATCAGCTGCACTATATTCTGAGTATCACTGTCACCAGTATTCTCTACGAATACAAAATCAGGTAGCTCACTTAATTCATTGAGTTCCTGGATATTGTTCACAACCTGTCTGTAAGTGGCTGAAAGTCTTTCAGGATTGTTTCTCAATTTAACAGGTGATGAGGGATCCGAAGTTGGATTATGAGTCTCGTCTGATTGACATATAAAACAAAGGCTCCAGTCCATCGTGGCAGGCGTGCTTTCACACTTATCGGAACTCATTTGGATTAGTCACTTTGAATATGAAAGTAAAAATTAAAAATTAAAGGTCACATAACATAGATACATTATGTGACTAACTCATGTGTAGTTAAATTCAGCATGAGAAAACCATTTCTGAGTTGGGTCTGACCTAACCATCATATAATAGACATGTTAAGTCATGTCTCGTTCTCACAATTTTTTTTCTCGTACATTTTAGAAAAAATGTAGCATTTATGTATTTTTGTCTATGATTTGACCTTTAAATCCACCAGAAAGCAAAATTGTCACCGGAAATGAGTTCAGTGACCTCCAGTTAGTTAGAAAACATGTATCATAATAGTTTCTATGACAAACAGTTCATGAGCTATGACTGGGCCATGTTTTCCAAAATGGTCGACGGCGGCCATCTTGGATTTTAAGATATGACGTGTGTCTTTGGATAAATTTGTTTCTATGACCCTAAGGAACTTCCATGCCAAAGGGGACCTTTGCATCACGATTTGAAGTCAAATGTCACTTAACATGTCTACGAGTGGACGCTTTTTCCACGCCATGTTATTCAGAGAGCGTGGTTCATGCTCAGTCACCCTGAGCGAGTGGTTCGTGCTCTGTCACCCTGAGCGAGTGGTTTGTGCTCCATCACACTGAGCGAGTGGTTCATGCTCCATAACCCAGATTGAGTGGTTCGTGCTCCGTCACACTGAGCGAGTGGTTTGTTCTCCGTCTCCCTGATCGAGTGGTTCATGCTCTGTCACCCTGATCGATAGTTCGTTTTCCATCACCCTGATCGAGTGGTTTGTGCTCTGTCACCCTGAGCGAGTGGTTTGTGCTCCATCACCCTAAGCAAGTGGTTCATGCTCCGTAACCCAGATTGAGTGGTTCATGCTCCGTCTCCCTGATCGAGTGGTTCATGCTCTGTCACCCTGATCGAGTAGTTCGTTTTCCATCACCCTGATCGAGTGGTTTGTGCTCCATCACCCTGATCGAGTGGTTCGTGCTCCGTCATTTCTGTGATAGTTATGAAATAACACCAATTTTCTGAGCCGTTTGCTGCATTAATGTGCTTTCTAAATTACCGAGCCAATTTTTTTTATCCACCCATCACACGCAGCTGTTTATAAAGAATAATGTTTGTGAACATCTTCCTGAAACGTCTATATAAATGCAACATTGATTTTTGGTGAAAGCTACTCAAGGTTTCTCAGTTGGAGACAGTAACTACTGTAGTTGATAATCACGCCGACTCAAATCTGCCAATTTCTGAAAAATTGCAAATGTTGGCCAAGCACGTGTGTGTGTGTGTGTGTGTGTGTTTTCATGAAGCATAGCATATTATCTCCGCTAACTCCCCGACCCCCATATATACAGGGTGAGTCAGAAGTAGCACCCAATTTCAGTCAGTTGATTGTTTGTTTGCCATTTGTATTACAGTGTACAAGAAGGTAGAAATATTGAATGGCATGTTTATGTAACCATTTATTCAAGAAAAAATTATTACGGAACTGTACCAAGCTGTTTTACTTGCAATTTTCAAAGAGCCCTCCCTTGTGATCGATGCACAATTGCAGCCGAGCAGGCACAGAGCGGCACACACCTCTGCAGAGTTCGATATCAGTTTCCTCAAACTTTGCAGTGATTTGAGCCTTCAATTCCTGAATCGTACGAGGCTTTTCACGATAAACAAGGTCTTTCATGAGCCCCCAAAGAAATAAATCTGGAGGTGTAAGGTCTGGGGAGCGTGCCGGCCACTCGATCGGACCGCGGTGGCTGATCCACTTTCTGGGAAAGTTTTCATCAGGCCACTGACGAACATAACGTCCATAATGAGGTGGAGCTCCATCATGCTGGGAATAACAGTCCTGATCTTGTACCCTGGGCCAAAAGAAGGTTTGCAGCATATCCAGGTAAATTTCTGCAGCGACAGATCCGGACAAATCTCACACTCTCACGATGTCTCTTCGAAAGGACCATTTAGAAACCCCCCCCCCCCATCCACTTTCTCAACAATCCTCTGGAAGAAGTCCTTTCTTTCAAGCTTCTGGGTCTCACTATCTGCCATGACCTTTCCTGGGAAAGCCACATTTCAAACCTCGCCTCCAAAGCCAGTCGCCGACTGGGAATCCGCCATCGTGCAAAGTCCTTCCTCGGCCCACCTGAGCTCCTGACCACTTACAAAGCTTTTGTCCACAGCTTGATGGAGCACAGCTCTCCCCTCTGGGCTGGTGCCCCTGCCTCTCACCTTTCTCGGCTTCACGCTGTAGAAACCAAGGCATTTCGGATCATTGGCATCTTCCGCAATGAGGCTGAGTCTTTGGGCCTCTCACTCAATCACCGCAGGTTGGTCGGTGGTCTTTATGTCTTTTACTGTCTCCTCTCCAGTCTCGCCCCCCCCCGCTCTCTCTCTCTCTCTCTCTCTCTCTCTCTCTCTCTCTCTCTCTCTCTCTCTCTCTCTCTCTCTCTCTGCGATTTGTCCCCACCACATTTCCGCAGGGTGCTCAAGGTCCGCCAACAACCCCCTTCTGGTAAAACTACCAAAATCACGAATCACTGCTCACCTTCACTCTTTCATTCCTCTTTTTTCCTGCCTTTGGAATAAACACCCACACTGTCTTCAATCCCATTCTTCCCTCCAGGCCTTCAAAACAGCTGTTCACCACCACCCATTATCACCCCCCATCCAAATCCTCGATCTTTTCTACCCCCGATAATCCACCCAAGCCCCCCCTCCTTCAAATTCCTTGCTTTCCTTCCTGAAAATCCCTGTAATGTCCATATTGTATTCCCCATGTTCCCCGCCCCATCCCTCTCCCTTCCACAGATCTCCTAATGTCTCTGTTCCCCACTGTTTTGTCCTTCCCACTCCCTCCCCTCCTGTCTCATGCCCCCATTGATGTGCATTGTGTGTTCGCTCTCACACGAGCCTCGATATAAAAAGGTATAAAAAGGTATAAAAAAAAAGCGTCCAATTATCCCTAATGGAGATATGGCTGCCCAAACTGTCACTCCAGGTAAATTTACCTCCTTCTCAACTGTTACTCTTGGGTTATTCGCAGCCCAGTAGACACAATTGTTTGTTAATTGTGCCATTAAGTTTTAAACATGCCTCATCTGACCACCAGATGTTGTCTCGCATTGTGTCCTCTTCGTGAAGTTTAGCCAATAACTCTTCGCAAAATTGAAGACGGTGGTCATCATCTCCATCATGAAGGACATGCAGTAAGCGTGGAATGTAAGGTTTCCATTTTTTCTGGTGAAGGATATGGATAACACTTGATTGGCTCACTTCCAACTCTGCAGATAAACGGCGAGTTGACTTTTGCGGACTTTGTTCCAGTCTTCTGATGGCTTCTTCAGCCTAAGCTACATTCGTTGCCGTTTTCGGATGACCGGACTTCTTTGCAGTGGCTACCGACCCTGTTGCTTCAAATTTCTTGACAATCAATCGTATGTTTCTTCCCTGAGGTGGGTTAATATCGAATTCCTGTGCCAAACGGCGTGCCGCCATCGTTGGTTGATAATTACATTTGAAGTAATGTTTCACGGCCCCAATGCGTTGATTCATTGAAAGGTAATTCATGGTTCAATTTAGTGCAAATTCAGTAACTTTCCAAACTCGCAGCAATAACCTGCAAAACAAAATCAAAAATAAATAAATTACGAAAATTAATAATCTGCAAGACAATTAATTATGAACAACATGACTTCCAAAAAAGAATCTGACAGCTGAAAAAACAGAAATCGGGCGCTACTTTTGACTCACCCTGTATATACATATATATATATATATATATATATATCTAGATATATATATATATATATATATAATTATATACATATATATATATATATATGTATATATATATATATATATATATATATATATATATATATATATGGTGTGTTCAAAAAGTATCCGAACTTTGTTGATAAAAAATACTCGTATCCAGATACAACAAACTTACACTAATCTCCTTTAAAGTAGTCCCTTGGGCTGCCACACACTTCTCCCAATGGTTCTGCCACTGTCGGAAGCAGCGCTGAACGCCTCTTTTGGGATGGTGTGCAGCTGGTCCATCGCATTCCGCATGATGTCTTCTCTGGACTGAAATCTGGTCCCTTTCAAGGGCATTTTCAGCTTGGGGAAAAGCCAGAAGTCACACGGAGCCATGTCGGGAGAGTAGGGAGCCTGACGAAGCACAGGTGTGTTGTGTTTGGCCAGGAAATTCTGTATCAAATGTGAAGAATGGGCGGGTGCGTTATCGTGATGGAGCTGCCAAATGACCGCTGCCCACAGGTCCGGCCGTTTGCGTCGGACAGTGTCACAAAAGCGACGCAGTAACTCTTGGTAGTACTCCTCGGTGATGGTTGTGCCATGTGGTGTGTACTCGTGATGAACCACGCCACTGGAGTCAAAGAAGACGGTCAGCAAGACTTTGACATTGCTGCGGACCTTCCTTGCTTTTTTTGGCTTCGGGGATGTTGGATGCTTCCATTGTGATGACTAGAACTTGGTTTCTTGGTCATACTCATAAACCCAGGTCTCATCGCCAGTGATCACTGTGTTGAAGAAGTTGGGATCGCTGTTCACAATCTCCAGCATGTCCTGTGCGATCTCCAAACGGAGTTGCTTCTACTCAATCGTTCGCGACTTTGGCACGAACTTCGCTGAGATTCTCCTTCAGCCCAAATCCTCAGTCACAATGGAATGAACGAATCCAATGCTGACGCCCACCTCGTCTGCAAGTTTTCTGATCGTGATTCGATGATCCTGCATCAGCAGGGTTCTCACTTGGTCAATGACGATCTCATTTCGGGATGTTGAGG
Source organism: Eptatretus burgeri (assembly GCF_056783735.1). Taxonomy (NCBI): domain Eukaryota; kingdom Metazoa; phylum Chordata; class Myxini; order Myxiniformes; family Myxinidae; genus Eptatretus; species Eptatretus burgeri. The sequence continues at coordinate 13,863,444 of NC_140970.1, forward strand.
GCCTACCAGAACGTGCTTCACTTTCCACTGATGTGCGACCATCTTTGAAGTGGTTGTACCACTCTTTTATCTGTGTGGTGCCCATTGCTTCGTTCCCAAAGGCTGTTGAATCTTGGGGATCGTTTCCACTTGGGAATCACAAAGCTTTACACAAAATTTGAAGCAGTAGCGTTGTGCAAGTTTTTCCGCAATTTTGTCAAAAAGGAAAATCCGATGGCGCTCACTTACACTTCCTCACTCATCGACGGTCTGTCGGCGACTGACAGCTTCTGCAGGTGGGAAAATATTCACACATATGGATTAGGATCGCCTACATACGTGCACCAAACCACGCCTCCCTAGCCTCATTTGTTTACACACGAAAAATTAAGGTCGGATACTTTTTGAACACACCTCTTTTATATATATATATATATATATATATATATATATATATATATATATATATATATATATATATATATATATATATATCTCCCTCTCTCCCTCTCTCCCTCTCTCCCCCCCTCCCTCCCAAAACAGTGCAGCACCCTCCTCCCAAATCTCACTCTCCCCTCCCCTCTCTCTGTCTATGGACATATCCGGACAGTGGTTATGGCTGTACGGTGTTTGCCTCCAGACATGTCCGGACAGGAGTTTGTCTCCTGACTGTGTTTATAGTATGACTGGTAGAAAATGGATTTCAGACATTCTTTTGTTTTCATCTTCACTGTTATTCCATGCAGAATCATATTGATGAAACAGTATGAATCGTAATTAATGCTCCACCGCACATCTGCCTTCCCTTCCTCTCACCTCACACTGACTTCCCTTCTCCCAGCTCTCCTCGCTCCCCATCCCTCTTCTCTCCTTTCCCCTCCACATCTTCACTTTCTCCGCTTTCCCTCCCCCACCTCCCTCGATTTCTCCCCCCCCCCTTTAGTATAACCGTCAGTGAAGCAACGGGTGGTATTTGCAAGTAATAAATTTACAAGACATTAAATCATTTTCTTTCCTGCTTATTTTAACATCCGCAATTATTTCCTATATCCTTGTAGGATTGGTCGGGGAACATTTTTGGCCGAAGTCCGTCACGCACCAGCTGGCCAGGCCTAACGTTGGAATTAAGGTGAGAGGTTCTGAAATCTAGTTCGGGTGCCTGCTCTTTACAATAGCAATAACTCACCTACTCTTCGTGAAGGACACTGTGGGATCTTTAACTTCCACCAACAAGCATGGATGGTGAGTCATCTGGCTTAACTTCCTTCCAAAGGATGGTGCACACATTGATGCATCATATCACACTGCCTGCAAAATACGAGGGTGACAAATTTACAGCTGGGTTGAGATTCAAACCCAGACGAAACAGCATAAGTTTAGTGCACATACCTATGTAAGCTATCCTTGGTTGCAGTCTGAGTGCTTAACAGATCGGGAATCACGCAAACCCATCTTATATACCTCAAAGGTAAGCAAGAGTACTGCTGCACAATACAGTCGGAGCAAACACCAAAAAATAACAACTATGAATGCTGATATTATGAATATTTGGGAATTCCTTACTGCAGGAGTAGGAAGAAAGGGAAGGGTGGTGATATCAAAGTGATTGTCTTCGTTCTAACTTAATCCATAATATTTAAATATCCACCACCTAACCGACTTTCTTATCACGCAGTGTGGTGCAAATCCCTTCTTGAAATCACGGATATCCAATATCTTGATCAAGAGAATGTATTACATTATCGTGAAATTAGACAAGCACACAATTGGAGAAGAAAACGAGACCGATTAGATGGAGTATTTCTATCATTCCACTTTGCCCAAAGCACTGAGAAAACAAAAGTGAGCATTTGCTGAAAACCGAGCTATATTCATTGAAATGTCATGAAAGTTAATGCCCTGGCCCAAGAACTTTCTGAAAGTGTGAATATTGAATTGAATGTATTAATTTCCATGTTCACGTTGGGGGTTCTCTGTCATTTAACCCAGTGAAAGTAAGTCTTTTAGGGGGCGGGTGTGAAGGTCTAGCATGACAGAAAAGTCCGTGCAGAGTTCTAAAGTGCTACGATGCAATTTATTTTTCAGCAAAATCGAGAGGCGTCTGAAATGCAAGCATTGCTTTTATCTAAAAGGAAACGAGCCAACCACTTAAAGTTGTGTGGCTGTGGGAATTTCATCAGGGGAAATCAGGTGAGGGTGGAGTGGCTCTTGGCACTTGGAAACTATACTGTGATTACAATGCCATGTGGTCATTTGCCTGCTATAAATTCAGAGCAAATTGGTCTTCATTATTCCATCATGGCTGGCACAGTTGCTGTCAAGTTATTTTAAGTATACGATTTCACAACTTTGGTCATGATCACCTGTGGGCATGCTGAGGGTGATGTTTTTTTTTTTCGTTTCCAAAGAATGGGATAATGAGATGGATGTGGGTGAAGAGCAGGCAAATGCGTCTCGATAGGTGCTAATTTCAAGTCGTCTGTGCATATATAATGGAGTGAACTGGCTTTAAAACATGAACTGGCTTTGAAACAAAACCACAGGAAATAATTTCTACACAATAGACTTCTTTTCTAATACCCCACCTTTGACATGAATGAAGTGCAGCAATTCAAACTTACGTCACAAAGACTAATTTCACTCATGATGTCTCATAGAATAAGATTCTTTGGAGTCTGTACTTACAGCTACAAAGTATTTTTTTAAAGAAAATTTGAAGAGAAAGTTGATTAAATGGCAATATGTATTCGTCCTGACATGGAAGAAGTTCTGTGCTTATTAGGTGCAACTGCTCAAGGAAAAAAAGAAATATATATATATATATATATATATATATATATATATATATATATATATATATATATATATATATATATATATATATATATTGTTGAGATCCAGGTGAGGTCCACAGCGATTAAGGTCAAGCTTTGTTCATCACCGATCTTGGGAGAGAAGGTTTTATTTCACATCAGACATATGCATATGGAGACAACAGGCTTTGAACACAATTGTCCACCCAGCCTAATCCTCTGGTGAGCGGTCTTTCGGTACTGCCTTATATTCAATTTACTGCGACCTTTGAATGACTGCGTGTCAAAGAGGATTTATTACCATTCATTAATCTATTGCATTCTTCTGTCAGTACTGCTGATAAGAGAGCGCAGAGAGTGCAGAAACAACACCCTTGATTCCCTTAAAGAATTTTAAAAGGTAGCCTCCTACATGTTGTTTAGGCCTTAACAGTTCTGGGCAGTAGTCCAACAGATTCCAGGTAGCTCAGCTGCCCGATTAGCAAGGTCATTCAAACGGTCGACAAGGCCAGCTGTGTTGTAACAATGTCAAAACAAGTTTCTTGACAGTGCACAGATAAACTAATGGGAAGATTTATCCTTTCCCTCTTTCCAATTGAAACTCAAGAGTTTTAACCAAACACTAGTAGACATGTTTGGTTGCTGTTAGAGTACATACAATCCCCGACATTTCCCTCCTCTTGTTTCTTTGAAACATTTGCAAAAGAAACTACAAATGAAGAAAAGGAGCATCCGCAGGCCGGCAGGTCAGCAGACAGCAACCTCCAGTGGGTGGCCATCCTTAGGTTTAGCTCCAGATGGACCAAAACGATCGGGAGTTCCACCTGCGCCCCCTAGCCCAAAAGGGGGTTCCTACCCACTTTCCAACCGGTCCACTAACACCCCAAGTCTTCAACAAGGGAAATCGGGAAATATCGCAACATTTAAACATAGAATATAAGAAAGCCAAGCACTCCCAAAAGCTGCTCGTACAAGAATTGCTCATGGCTAAACAAGAATGAAGTTATACAGGAATATACGTTCCATTAAATATTTGATTATATATATTGCCGCTTAATGGACTTCATGAACAACAAGTAAGGCAGTGTTAAAGTATATAAATGTAATGTTCTTTATGAACAAAGCAAAAGAATATTTGATAAACTACAAGCCAGAGTATAATGAAGGCACAACTTGCCAGCAATTACCAACAAGGCAAATCAAATGGTATTTCTACCTAGCCCTTCAATTGGTGCAAGCAACGAAAGACATTCGTCCAATGTGAGTTGAAGCAATTTTTCATCACTCGGAGGAAGCCAAAGTAATGGATCGGCGACTACTGCAAGGTTACAATATGTTTCATTGTTCATGGGTTGGGGTGACATGGGTGGGGTACATAGTATTGGAGTGGGGGGTAGGTGTAAGTGCAGGGAGGTTTGAGGAGGGCAGCAGTCCAGCGGTGTTCACCGGGGCCATCTCCGTCTGTACTAGCTGGGTACTGGGCTTTGTTGTCCATCCTGAAAAACACTTTCCAATGGCCTTTTGGGCAATTACCTTGAAAACCATCAGTAATATAAAGGCTGCCACGATGATTATCAGGATTGTTATAAAAAATCTCAAAACACTTCCTCCCCAACCCCCAAACAATCCCTTTAACCAGCTACTCATGTTATCACCACTGTAGTCTTTATATTTGCTCGCCTCTTTCCTTATGTGACCCGCGAGGTCATTAATGTTTTCTGAATTATCTGGGATGTACGTACAACATTCTTTGCCAATTACAGCACATGTTCCCCCTTTTTCAGCTAGAATCATGTCTAAAGCTATTCTATTTTGCATTACAGTAGTCCTTAATGCGACCAGCTCCGCGCTAATTTTCTCAAAACCATCAGCGGTATCATTTCCCATTATTTCCAATGTTGATGCCATGCTGATAAGTTCCCTACCTGCAACCCAGGCCCCATATCGGGGGAAAATTATCATTGCTGCATATGCCCCATCTGATATAGCTCTCTTACGTCGTGTCCGATCTATCTCAGAGAATGGGTCAGTGATCAAACACATGTGCGGTACGACGTACGCAAGATAACATGAACCGCCCCATTTGTTTGGCAGCCATGGGTAGGCTCTATACCCACACACAAAATATGTGCCATTAGATGCAACCTTCGGATATGTTCCATTCTCTCCCTTCCTGTTGGCTGGTAAGTCACTTATCTCTATTGATATATTACAAGTGGAGTTCCCTGCCTGAAATCTGGCATGAGGCTTTGTCCAAGTAAGGCAGATAAACCCCATACGCTTATATGTGATTCTGAAGTACGGAGGTCTTTTCTTTAAATTAAAAGGAGGGTACCACGCACCTGTAAAGTCTACACATGATGAGTTACTGGTTGTTTTAGTCAAATTAAAATTGTTGTACCAAGCAGCACCACAATAGTCTATTTCCTCAAATGGGATCACAGATAATGGCAAACCCGTTTGTGAGGAGTGCGGGAGATAAGCACACACCCAGCACTTAGTCTCATTACTCAATGTAGCATATTTGTGCGACAAAAGTAAGAATGTATTTATCCCATGTACTCCCAACTCGTGTAAATGTTCAGTGTGGTTCCCAATTGCTCTTTTCCCCCTCTGTTGGATGGGTTGGATTGTCCAGTTTTCAATTTGCCCTTCCACTTCCCAGCTTCCCATCCATGAGGCAATTATGGCAACTAGGATTTGCTGTAATGGGTTCATTCTTGCACAATCTCCTCCTCTGTTGGGATGGCAAGTTTGCAGTGTGAAAAGTGTATCCAAGCAGGCTTACCTTCGCACTTTACGGCAGTTGGGGTGGTCAGCAATACCTGAAACGGTCCCTTCCACCGTGGTTCCAAGGCCGTTTTCCTTGTAAAGTGCTTTATCAGTACGTAGTCTCCTGGCTGGAAGGTGTGATACGGCCTTTCCACCGGCTCGGGTAAGGCCTCCTTCACTCTCGTGTGTATCGTCCTCGCGATCCTGGAGAGCTGTTTACAGAATGTCAGCATGTTTTCATCCATCATTGCAATACTCAATTTGTTTATGTCGGTGGGGGCAGTTACGGGAAGTCGCATCGGCCTTCCCATTAGTATTTCATGAGGGGATAACCCTGTCTTCCGGTTCACTGTGGATCGCATGCTCATTAGTGCCAAGGGTAATGCATCTGGCCACTTCAACCCTGTTTCCGTTGTTAGTTTCGCCAGCTTGTTCTTTAGGATACCGTTCTGTCTTTCCACGGCGCCTGCTGACTCTGGATGATAAACACAGTGAAATGCCTGTTTTATTCCCAGTGCTTTACATGCTGCCTGTGTTAGTTCCCCCGTAAAGTGCCCCCCTTGATCATGTGATATTTTGTGAGGGATGCCAAATCGGCAGAAGAAGCTTTTTAACAAGTGCTTCACAACGGTGGCAGCATCTGCCTTTGTACATGAGTATGCCTCTACCCATTTAGTGAACATGTCTACCACTACCAAGACATTTCCATATCCGCATGATGGTGGCATATTTATAAAGTCTATTTGTAGGTGCACAAAAGGACCCCATGGGGGCGGGTGGGCTCCCGGCTGCCCTATCTTATCAATTTTGTGTTGGTTGTGTTGTTGACATATCTGGCAAGTTTTACAGACCCCTTCTGCTATTTTCCCAATCCCTGGGGCATACCATGATTCTTGGACTTGTCTCACAGTCCCCCTCTTGCACACATGTCCATTCAAATGGGCCATGCGTGCAAGCCATGGAAGGATTTCAACAGGTGCTATTACCTTCCCCTTGTTTGACCAAAGTCCATTGTCATCCGCTGCTCCTCCCGCTGCTTGCCACTTATCATGGTCCTCCTGTGTTGCAGCAGCTTGAATTGCAATAATGTCTGACAAGCTGTATTGGTGCAGCTTGATTTGCTCTTTCGCCAATCGTGCCTGCATTATCGAAGGCAAAGGCAGACTAGCCGCCTCTTTTGCAGCTTTGTCTGCTTTATCATTACCTTTGTCAATGTCAGTTGTCAGTTTCTGGTGTGCACGGCATTTAATAACTGCGATTTCCGCTGGCAGTGTAATGCTTGTCAACAGCTCGGACACCAAACTGCCATTCTTTATTGGTGTTCCTGCTGAGGTAAGAAACCCTCTCATTTTCCATATTGCACCTTTGTCATGTACAACACCAAAGGCATAGCTAGAGTCAGTATATATGTTCACCACGGAATCGGCAGACAGCTCGCAGGCCCTAATAAGGGCACACAATTCCGCCTGCTGGGCGGAGAAATGAGAAGGCAGACGGGACGCTTCCATTAATTCGTCAATCGTACACACAGCGTATCCTGCATGCCCCGAGCCATCTAGTCCTCGGTATGCCGAACCATCAACAAACAAGGTGAGGTCCGGTCGCTCTAGTGGTTGATCCTTTAGATCCGGGCGTACAGTGGATACTTACTGGATCGCCTCCGTGCAATCGTGTGGGTCGCCGTCGTCCTCCGTTGGCAGCAAAGAGGCTGGATTAAGAACGTTGCATCTTTCAATCTGTAGATTCGGTTGGTGTAGGAGAGTCGTCTCATACTGCATCAGACGTGTATTGGTTAAATGCTGTGTTTGTTTTTGTGTGAGCAAAGCCGCAACACAGTGGGGAACCCTTAGAACCAGCGGGTGCCCCATTACAATTTCCGCCGTGCGTTTCACTGCATAACTGGCTGCAGCCACTGCTTGTAAACAAAAAGGCAGGCCGCGTTCGACCGGGTCCGCCTTCGACTGAAGTATGCGATTGGTCGTTGGTGGTCACCGTGCGATTGTGTTAGCACAGCCTGTGCAAATCCCTTTGTTTCATGAGAGTAAAGGAAGAACGTTTTGTCATAATCCGGTAGCCCCAGAGCGGGAGCCACCGAAAGTGCTGCTTTTAATTTTGTAAAGCATTCCCCCATCTGCTCATTCCACACGATTTTATGTGGCTGGTTTCTCCCGACCACAACATACAGTTCCTTAGTTAGGATTGCATAATCAACAACCCATTGTCTACAGTAAGTTGCCATACCTAGGAATCGCATCATCTCCTTCTTCGTGCGAGGGTGGGGGACCTCCGTGATCGAGGTTATCCTCCCTTTGTCCAACTCCCTCTTTCCGTGGGAGATGTAGTGTCCCAGATACTTGACCCTTTCTTGGACCATTTGCAGTTTGTCTTTGTTTACCTTGTGGCCTTTTGTTGCTAACGCCCGTAGCAGCTGCAGCGTATCGTTTGTACACGCTGCTTTATTTGGCGAGCAAATTAGCAAGTCATCCACATACTGTAGCAGGACTGAATTACTTTTGAAAACAACATCTTCTAGATCTTTGTGTAGAGCCCGCGAGAATAAAGTTGGACTGTCTGCGAACCCCTGGGGCAACACAGTCCATGTGTACTGACGGCCTTTGTACGTAAAGGCAAATAAAAACTGCGATTCCTTATCGATGGGTACACTAAAAAACGCAGAGCATAAATCGATGACTGAGAAATGAGTGGAGTTAGCGGGAATAGATGTTATCAGTCCCTCTGCACTAGGTACCACGGGGTGAACACCTTGAATTATCTCATTCACTTCTCGCAAATCTTGGACAAATCTCCATTTATCTTTCTGTGGTTTTTTCACTGGCAATATAGGTGTGTTACACGGACTTGTAGTTTCCACAATTATACCCTGTTCCTTCAAGGATTTAATTACGGGTGCAATGCCAGCCTCTGCCTCTTTACGGAGAGGGTACTGGCGCACATTTGGCAAAGGCATTCCTGGTTTGAGTTTAACCACTAGAGGCGTTGCCCCAATGATTCGACCCACATCATTATCATGTTTTGTCCACAATTGTGGTGGGACCTCTCCCATCAGATTTTCCACCTTTTCTATCGTGTTCATCATTTCCAATGCCTTTTCCCGCTTTGGTGGTAAATTAACCTCTTCCACCAGTCCGTGTATTTCTTTTTCCATAAGGTCACAGATCCATCCTTCGTTATTCTCCAGCTTATGCACTTCCCAGTGCACTATTGTTTCTGTGCAGCTCACTGCTGCCTCCTGTAGGCGGTAAACCATAAATCCCAAATCCTTTGGGTGATATCCCTTTGCTGTAGTCATTGTTGCATGTGAGGTTACTCCCGGCGGATACTTTGTCAACTGCCTTTGCTCGTCTGTGAGCTTAACCTCCATTGCGACACCTTCCTTACCAACCATTAGGCGGCAAAGCAATAAATCATTACGTGTTTCCAAGTGCGGAGCAATTTTCTCCGCAAATTCAATGTCATCCCCTCCTGCATCATAATAGATTGTACAATGTGGAGGGTTATAGTATGTGTGCATTGTCACTTGTGCATTGTCTAACCACGTTTGCATTTCCTTATTTTCGTCTGAGATAAGGTTTAGGCATGACCAAGCATTTCTAATTGGTTCCTCCGGCAGTCTCCACCAATAAACAATCGGATGCGGTGTCATCAGGTTCATCATTGCCAAATGTGTCTTATCCCTGGGAATATCAACATAAACCCCTCCCTTTGTACATGCTATCGTGCATCCTAGTTTACACAACAAATCTCTACCTAGCAGATTAACTGGCGTAGTGGTTGTGAGAAGGAAAGCATGTTTCTCTTGCAAAGGTCCGCACCGTACTGGTAATTGTGTTGTTGCTTTTAAAGTCTGTACCTTACCCCCTAATCCTACTATTTGTACTTCGGTGTTTGATTTTTCAACTCCTGGCAGTTCCTTCGCTGCGATAGTAGAATGAGTGGCTCCCGTGTCGACTAAGAAAGGAAGCTTCTTACCCGAAACATCCAGAGTGAAGGTCGGCTCCTCTGTTGGTGTTAGTGTCAGCATAGCTCCCTGCAACACGGGTCCACCAGCGGTGTGTCAATATGACTTACGACCCTGCAGCCGTCTTGATCCACCGTCTTGAAACCCCGGCCGTCCTTGAGGGCAATTCCTTCGCCAATGCCCTTCCTTCCCGCACTGGAAGCATTCCTGCGGTGGCGCTGTTGGTTGTGCTCGGTTTTGGCCTGCTGCAGTTTTTGAGCGTGTTTGTAGAGGCGATCGTGTCCAACCTTGACCTTTCCCTACCTGTTTCTTGGGTTTCCCTCTTCTCGGTGCCGCCGGCGGGGGCCTTTGTTGGATTCTCATTCGGCGATCCCACTGTCTAGCCGTTTCTTCGTCTTCTGAGTCTGTGTCATCTTCCTCTAGCTCCCACTTTCTCCAATCTTTATTCTTCCTTTGCTCTGCCACTTTGTCTAATAATACCATTTGGAACACTTCCTCTTTAATTTTTGTTTTCGCGATCTCCTTTTCTTCTGACCGGGATGAACATTGGTCGGCAGCTGTACAAATCTCAGTTGCTGGTCTTGCCTGCCAGCCGAGCATTACATACTTTAACTGCTTCTTAATCTGGGGTCTGAGTCCTTCCATTAGGAAGTTCGTCAACGCTCGTTGTGGTATTTCTTGTTCAACTTGGAAACCCCCATATTTCAAGAATGCCTGCACTAATCTATGCATGAATTCAGTCGCGCGCTCTCCTTGGCGTTGCTTTGTTTCATAGATCTTATCCCAATCTAACGTTGCCGGCCGCATTGCGCTCTCAATTGCATCATAGAGGAGCTGACGTGCAGTCTGCCTCTGTGCGGCAGTCCATGCCGCTGCTCCCTGTGGCTCCTCCTCTGGCCAATTACCATCCTGTTTAGCCCTTTTCCACACAAATGGGGACAGCACTGCATGGCATAATACTCCAATGTCTCTATGCGAGCAGCGGTGTGCCTCAACCCACTGCATTATCAATTCCTTTGTTGCTCCCACATTCCCTCTCAGTTCTAGTACTCGCTCCTTCATCGATCTCAATTCACTCTCTCTAAACGGTCTGTACACCGATTGAGCTGGCCCTCCTGGGCCTGCTGGAATTATTTCTTGGACCAGGTAGGCAGAGGCTGTGGCCAGCAGTCCCATGGCTCCCAGGTCCGGATACAGACTTGGTGTGCTATTCACACACGCAGGTGGAACACCTGCATTGTTTCCCTGGTCTTCCCACCTCTGCACTGCAGTTACAGGGGTGGGAAGATTTCCCTTTACTTGCATCCCCTTAGTTTGTGCTCCAATTTTCTCGACTTTTTGTTCCACTAATTTTCTAGCCACCTCATTTACCTGTAAGGCTTCTTCCTCCCACATATCATACGCTCGCATGTCTGGCTCAGGTTTTATTTTATCATTCATTCGATGTTCTAGCCGGCTTGATAGATTATCTACGATTTCTGATCTTAGAGAACCCCACCTTGGGAATGGGTGTGGATCCCCTTTTGTCCACCTTTCCCACAATGCCAATTGAGTGCATGACTTAGGTCCATATTTTTCATACATTAATCCCGCAGCTGTATTCGGGGGTGGGGCATCTTTATCCACTATTGATTTTGACGTCTTATTTCCCATATTTCCTTATTTCACTGATCCTTCCTAGAGTTTTCTTGGGCCGGGTTAGTGTTCTCCGCCTGGGGTGTTTCTTCACACTCCCAATGCACACTTCCCGCTCCCTCACCCTCCCAACGGGGTTTTCACACCTTTCCCTCCTCTCAATCTCCCGTTCGGATCCTGGCCCTGGCGTATTCTTGGGTCTCCCCCACGGTATCCCAAAGGAGTGTCCTGGGGTTCCCCTCAACCTTCCAATGGGCCCTTACCTTCCCGGGTACCCCTTTCCGATGTGCAAATAAACTTCCTTCTCCCCTGGTTCGTTTTGAAAGGGCAAGGACAGATCTCAGAGAGCAACGAGTATCCCCAGTGTGAGAAAGGAGGCAGCTTTCTTACCTTTTCCTTAAGCTGGCCGGCTCTTTCCTCCTTTGTCTCACCAGGGCTCTCGAGCTCCTCCTCGATCCGGCTTGCCCCCCGCCGACTACGCCAATTGTTGAGATCCAGGTGAGGTCCACAGCGATTAAGGTCAAGCTTTGTTCATCACCGATCTTGGGAGAGAAGGTTTTATTTCACATCAGACATATGCATATGGAGACAACAGGCTTTGAACACAATTGTCCACCCAGCCTAATCCTCTGGTGAGCGGTCTTTCGGTACTGCCTTATATTCAATTTACTGCGACCTTTGAATGACTGCGTGTCAAAGAGGATTTATTACCATTCATTAATCTATTGCATTCTTCTGTCAGTACTGCTGATAAGAGAGCGCAGAGAGTGCAGAAACAACACCCTTGATTCCCTTAAATAATTTTAAAAGGTAGCCTCCTACATGTTGTTTAGGCCTTAACAGTTCTGGGCAGTAGTCCAACAGATTCCAGGTGGCTCAGCTGCCCGATTAGCAAGGTCATTCAAACGGTCGACAAGGCCAGCTGTGTTGTAACAATGTCAAAACAAGTTTCTTGACAGTGCACAGATAAACTAATGGGAAGATTTATCCTTTCCCTCTTTCCAATTGAAACTCAAGAGTTTTAACCAAACACTAGGAGACATGTTTGGTTGCTGTTAGAGTACATACAATCCCCGACATATATATATATATACATATACATATATATATATATATATATATATATATATATATACATATATATATACATATATATATACATATATATATACATATATATATACATATATATATACATATATATATACATATATATATACATATATATATATATATATATATATATATATATATATATATATATATATATATATATATACATATATATATATACATATATATACATATATACATATATATATATACATATATATATATACATATACATATACATATATATATACATATATATATATACATACATATATATACATATATATATATATATATATATATATATATATATATATATATATATATATATATATATATATATATATATTTACGGTTCTCGGAACCGTATGCATTCAAACATACAGCTGACCGAAAGTTAGTTATGCCATTAAGTATATGTGTAGACAGAACCCCTCCTTGTGTTTAGTGGGAAATTGAAGGGGTGCGTTGCGATGATTTTTTAGTTGGGGTAATACATCTTTATTTCCCCTCTTATTTGAACACCAGCACCTTTTTCTCACTTTCCGAGGCGAAATCTTTGTGAGGTACCTTTTTGGCGAGTGCAGTCACATGTGTCGTTTCCCTGGTATCTGTATATGCTCAAACTGAGGTGAGTGATCTCACTGTAAAGGAGGCATTCGATGCTGTGCTCGAGTCTGTTGAACAGTTGTAGATTTCAATGTATCGGCTGGCATTGATGGGGAGGGTTATGAGATATGTGTTGATCCACATGGTCATGGAACTGTGAACCAAAATAGCATCAAGTTTCTTCACTTCTCAAAAAGTCATGGACTTGGGTGGCTGGTTCATGGTTTAAGCACCCACAGGCTCATCGCTGGACTTGGTACTCCAATGGTGGTGGTGTGGCAAAGGAGATTGACCATGTGCCGTTGATGGTTGCTGGAGGATGACCAGAACTGCAGGGTCTACCGGAGTGCTCAGTTCGTCAATACTGACAACAGGCTTGTTGTACCAACACTAAAGTTGCAGCTTACATCAAGGAGAATGGTACCATCCCAGCCTAGGCTGGATGTTGGCAAGTTTAAGGATGAGAGTGTATCTGAGGAGTTTGCAAATAGGCTGAGTGGGGATTTTGGGGGGTCTGGATGTTTTGGGGAATTCTAATGAATTGTGAAGTGCTTTCAAGACTACCATCCTTGATGTTGCCAGTGGATGTCTTGGAACCCACCGTCAGGCAAAGAAGAACTTTGTCTCTAAAGGGATGCTGGACACCATTAACCCAAGTCGCCTGGCCAGGCTTAATGGCAGAGCTAAACCAAGTTCCTCTTGGTTGCAGTAGGTTGATCAGCATCTCCAAGAGATGGGGATGGGCCAGGCATCTGCCTGGGGGATGGTCAGACAGAGGCCCCTGGAGTAAAGGTGGAAAGTGGACACAGCGCCGCGCTACTCAAGTGCATGCTCCAATACTTGACTTGACCTGAACTGTTCAAGGAGTTGATGCGTAAAACTGTATATGTGCTGAGGACAGACAAGGAAGCCTAGGTGTGAGGAATCTGTGAAGGGGTGGAGCATCACCTGTAGTCAAGTGTTTCTCTCTTAGTTACAGAGCAATTAGTGCATTGTTTTTCACCAAGCCCACCCTTCGGTGAACTGCAGTTCGAGCGGAAGGTGGTGGGGTCTTGACAGAGGAGTCTGAAGTGAAGGCCTTCTGTGCCAGTTAATTTGAGCGTCTGTACCAGCCTAACCCACCAGCTGTTGAGCTGGACATCAGGGGTGTAACTCTCCCAATTGTTGACCCTCCAATCAACTGTGAACCACCTTCGTTTGTGGAAACACAGGCTGTGACGAACCAGTTGAAATGGCGTAAAGCTCCTGAGATCTGTGGCATCCATGTTGAACTTCTCAAGGCTGGTGGAAATGCTGTTCTTGTGTCGTTGCATGCAGTTCTGTGCTCTGTCTGGAACACAGGCATCATTCCAACTGAATGGAAGAGGTTCTGAAGAAGAGAATTTTCCATCAGATTAAACTGAAAATAACCCTCATCATCTAATGTATCCCAACTATGACTGCCTTCCATCGAGATGAGTGTCTGTCCCTCTTGGGACTATTCATGGTTTTTTGAATAGTGCTGTTAATTACAATACATTAAATACAATCATATTTTATCCCTTTATGGATTTTCAATTCATTTATGGCGACTCTAATTTCTTTTTGAACTTCCTCAAATATTTGTGGCAAAGCACAAGCTAATTGAATCACCCAACTTATCCTCTTTGGAATATATTTCAGGAGTGTTAAATAGTTCTTACATACACCACACACCTCCTCCTCCTCACTCCCCTGCCAATGAGTAACGATGGCACATCATTAGCACACAGCGTGCATGAAACATATATTTGAGCCTTGTGTCTGTTCATCAGTTCACAAGTCTGTCTTATATCCTGCACATCATTCTTTTTCCTGTGTAAAGCTAATTGAATGGAATTAACAAAAGACTTTGCAAGCATTTCTGGATGCAAATCATGTCAAATTGATATAGCGATAACCTCTCCTGACCTCCATTTTATAATGTGGGATAATAATGAATTTCTTTATAAGCTGGAGCATCATGTTTGCAGTGAAAATGAGAGAAAAAGAAATCGATTATCAGTTTGACAAATGAATTATTGTTTTTTTTAAGTTTCTTTTTTGTACACAGTTATTATGAATTCTGTTCATTAGTCTCTTATGGAATATTCAATCAATTATGCAATTAAGACAGTTTCATTATACGTTCATTTGATATCACAGTTTTCTTGACATCTTTCTTCTTGTTAAAAAAAAAATCAATGGAATAAAATCTTCGAAAAACAACAGTTAAAAAGTTACTGTTGGAGGAGAATTATTTTCCCTTGAGTCTAGAAGTATAAAGAATGTCAAGAACAATTGCAGAGCTTTTCTGCCTTGCTTGATGGTGAGCTCAAGGCGAAGTGAGAGGTAGTCAAAAAGGACAGAGTGAAAATCTAAAGGGAACAGTCAAGGACAAGAGCTTTAGTAAGGAAACACAAAAAAGGACTTTGCTTTATCTCAAGCTGCAACTTTTTAATTGTGACTCCCTTTTGAGTGAACAAAAAGACATAATACACATCAGATACAAACGACCCCCTACAAGTCAAACAAATGTCGGAACAACTAGCTTTTTCAGCATCGAGACAAGCCAGAAAGTTCAAACTGTTGTTTGACATGAGAGACCTTGAGAAGAGAAAATTGAGTCACAATGCCAAGGATAACGTTTTGGATGAGAGAGCAGGTATTTGGCAACATTTGCAATCCTGCATGGCATGTATTTACTTTTGGGATAAATGCAAGACAGTAGAACAAACAAACATTAAGTATTGTTATATGGGGGGGGGGCATGGATACAGTGCCTATAGAAAGTGTATACCCCCTTTCAAAATTTTTACCTTTGTTGCCTTATAACC
This sequence comes from Eptatretus burgeri, assembly GCF_056783735.1. Classification (NCBI taxonomy): domain Eukaryota; kingdom Metazoa; phylum Chordata; class Myxini; order Myxiniformes; family Myxinidae; genus Eptatretus; species Eptatretus burgeri. The sequence continues at coordinate 13,879,178 of NC_140970.1, forward strand.
TGGAATTAAATTGCATTAAATCAGACTTTTTCCACCTTTATTTACACACGGTAATGCACAACTTCCAAGTGAAAAACAAAATTCTACAAATTTCAGAAAATTAATTAAAAACACAAAACTAGAATATCTTCATTGGATAAGTGTCCATCCCCATGAGTTGATACTAGGTGGAAGCATCTTTGACAGCAATTAAAACAGCTCTGAGTCTGTTGGGATAGTTCTGTATCAACTTTACACACCTTGATTGAGCAATATTTGCCCATTCTTATGTACAAAACTGTTCAAACTCAGTCAAGTTGCGAGGGTAGCGTTGATGGACAGCAATCTTCAAGTCATGCCACAGATTTTAAATTGTATTTAGGTCGAGGCTCCGACTGGTCCACTCAAGGACATTTATCTTTTTGTTACTTAACCACTCCAATGTAGCTTTGGCTGTGTGCTTCGTGTCATTGTCATGCTGAGAGGTGAACTTCCATTCCATTTTCAGCTTTCTTGCAGAGGGCAGCATGTTTTCCACTCAGATTTTCTGTATTTTGCTCCATCTATTTTCCCTTCCATCCTGACAAGTGCACCAGTCCCTACTGATGATAAACATCCCCATAACATGATGCTGCCACCACCATACTTCGCAGTAGGGATGGTGTTCTTTCTGTGATGTGCTGTGTTGGGTTTGTCCCAAACATGTTTTGCATTAAAGCCAAAAAGTTCCATCTTGGTTTCCCCAGACCACAAAACATTTTACCACAAGGGTTCAGAATCTCTGAAGTGGTTTATTGCATCCCTCAAATGGGACTCAAGGTGGGCTTTTTTGAGTAACGGCATCCTTATTTTTCCACCCTATTGTACAGGCCAGATTTTTGGAGTGTTTGGGATATTGTCAATGCACACTGTGACCAGTCTTTGCTATAAAGGCAAATAGCTCTTTCAAAGTTGCCATTGACCTCTTGGTGGCCTCTTTGCTCAGTCTCCTCCGAGGTTGTTCATTCAGTTTGGAGGGACAGCCTGGTCAGGCAGGGTCTTGGGGGTACCATACACCTTCCACGTCTTAATGATTGTCTTACCTGTGTCCAAGGGATATTCAAGGCTTTTGAAATATTTTTATACCCATCCCCTGAGCTGTGCCTTTCCATAACTTTCTTTTGAAATATCCTTAAAGCTCATGGTTAAGTCTTTGCTGTGAAATGCACTACCCAGGAGAAGAAACCGACAGGAACAGCTGATTATATTCTAAAATAATCAAAATCCTGACAGTTTAACACAGGTGGAGGCCAATTAACTTGGTGTGTGATTTTGAAGGTGATTGGTTAGGGTTAGGGTTTTTGAAGGTGACAATTGCTCTGACAAGGGGTTGCGCACTAATCCAACCAAGACATTCTAGTTTTGTATTTTTCATTAATTTTCTGAAATTTGTAGATTTTGTTTTTCACAGGGAAGTTGTGGGTTATGATCTGTAAATAAAGGTGGAAAAAGTCTGATTTAATATAATTTAATTCCAGGATTAAAGCAACAAAAGGTGAAGATTTTGAAAGGGGGTGTAGATTTTCTATAGGCACTGTAGATAGGTCGTGTTAAGAATAGTATGAACAATGTGACTCGCTTAAATTTATGCCTGTCTCAGGGAAACTGTCAGAGGTAAGTCGAATTGTAAAACATGTATACAAAAAAAAGGGAAGTGGTGAGTGTAAACCAAGCAGAATAGAGTAAGATAGTATTGCAAGACAGGTCCTCGCCCTTCCACAGATCTCCTAATGTCTCTGTTCCCCATAGTACAGCGGATAAGCACAATAATTGTGCGTTTTATGAGAAAAGCATGAATTTTCGGACATAGTTAGTGAATACCATAAGGTTTATTTTCAGATGTGGAGGGAAGTCAGATTTGACCTCTGAGGACCGTGAGAGGTAAAATCCAAGATGGCCACCAGTCCACCGGGTCTAATTTTCAAACGCGTTTAATTTTGCAACTAAACAGTGTAAAAAAACATTTAAGGTGTCATTTCCAACTGAGTTTGGAATGGCCATTCGTTAGGTGATACTTTTGAGATCGCCAGGAGCCAAAGAAATGCATTTCGATGAAGGTCAAGGTCAAATTACATTAAAAAAAAAACTTTTGGACATTATTTTGGTAAAGACAATGGATTGGACCTATGCAATATAGCGAAACTTCGCTTCCATTTTGACACTATAGGGATAATAATACAAAAAAAATTAACAGAATAGTCCCATGCTGCTCGTCTATTTAATACTTTATTAATGGCAATGATGATGATGGTAATGGTTGTGATCAAAATCTAACAGCCTCTAGAATAGAAGCACAGTGCAGTGCACTTGAGCGCAGCTTTGGCACATTTGCACCGTCCAGTGCCTCCTTTCTCACAGCGACAGTGGATCAATTCATGGCACGATTTTGATGCTTCGGGAAGAGTGGTCCAAAGCGGCTGCCACCCAGTTGTTTCCTTTGTCCAGCCCCAGTCAGATGGCTCTGGCATCTCTGGATCCAGGACCAATGCCTGGTTCCAACAGTTGGCCTGGTAGCAAGTGCGCTTGATGTGCTGTTTGAGTGCTGCCTGCATTGAAGGAATGTTCTATAGAGTTCTAGACTTCTGTGTGAAGAGCTGTTTCCTGGCATCATTCACTTCCGTGCTCTCACTGGTTCGGTCCTACATTAGCACCACAAATCGCTCTCACAGTAACATTGATCCTTCACTGACCTCACTTGGCATGCATAGGAGTTCATTGAAAGTATCATTCACCTCTGGGAAAGACTTCCAAGTTTCCCAGGCAGTCTTCTTTCCTCTGCCAGCGAATGCAGATACAGTGTCACACCCGGTGAAAGTGTGGAGGACTGGGAGAGTCAGACACTGTGTTGGATTCATTGTGGCAACCATTTCGTGAACAGCTATGTAACGAAAGCTTGACCCGATGCCAAAGGCAACCTACAGCTCATCAGGAGCTGTCTTGTTGAATGAAGCCACAGCCAGTACTACCACATCAGTATCAACGGTACGTTTGGTCACCTTCTTACACCCCTTTTGCACAGCATCTACCACATGCAGGAGACGAGTGTCGGCCTCCTCCTGCGAGCATGGGGCAAGGCAGGCCAAGTATGACTCAGCCACAGAGCAAAGGACTCCACTTCCATCTGTTGCATACAGTTCCTTGCCCTCTGCTAGAGGAAGATGAACAACTACGCGTGACAGGAAAGCAAACAATTCGGTTTAGTTCTCATTGCATCGAAGGAAGTCCTTCCAGTTCTTTGGCATCACAGTAGAAGGAGCCACACTTTTCCTGGCGCCCTTTCCCCTCTTCTCTCTTGTTGAGGCTTTGAGGCTGGCAGGTAGGTATACATACCAGACAAGGTCGATGCGGATGCTTTTCTCAAGTTGAGCAGAGATGTATGGTGCAAACACTCTTTCTCCATACTCTTGAAATGTTCTTGATGTTCCCGGATTTAGCATTTGAACCACAGCTGCACCATCAATAATTGTTGCATCAGCCACAGGCACACGATTCTTTTTGAGCAGATCTGATTCCAGGCAGCGAAGTAGATCCAATCCGAATTTTCCCTCCAGTTGACAGAGCTGGTGGGGCTGCCTGGTTTTCATGGGAGAAGAAATTGTCCATGTCTCCGTCTCGTGTTTGACAGGAGATTACAGCCTCGAAAAGCGACCACAGTCACTCTTCAGTGCTGCGAGCTGTGCCTTCTGTTTTGACTTACTCTTGACCGGTGGCCTACTGAACAGTGGCAACTTCTTCTTTGGAAATGTTTGTGTGATAGGTGTTGTACACTGTTCCAGCCTTTCTCTCACAAACTTGGTGTACTGATTGCTTATTTTTTGATAAATTTTTACCTTGACCTTGACCTAAATTCATTTGATTGAATTCTGATACTCTCAAAGGTATCACCAAATGAATGGGCATCCCCAATTTAGTTGGAAATGACACCGTAAATATTTTTTTCTGCGCAGTCTGGTTCCAAAATTAAGGACGTTTGAACATTAGACCCGGGTGACTAGTGGCCATCTTGGATTTGACCTCTCACTGTCCCCTCAGAGGTCAAATCTGACTTCCCTCCACATCCGAAAATAAACATTATGGTATCACCTAACTATGCTAGAAATTTCATGCTTTTCTCATAAAATGCACAATTTGTTAAAATATGAGAGCTTATCCGCTGTACTACCACTGTTTTGTCATTCTCACTCCCGCCCCTCTTGTCTCATGCCCCCCCCCTTGCTGTGCGTTGTGTGTTAGCTCTCATACGAGCCTCGGCAAGGTATACAAAGAAAGAAAAAAGACCAGGTGAAGGACTTGTGGCCAAATAAATGTGCCAGAATATTGCTATATATGCGCTTTATGGGACATGCTACTTTGAATGTGTCATGGGCAGGCATGGCAATTCGCCTGAGGGCTTGCAAAGGAACAAGGAATACGTGGCCTCGTGTGCTGCATCGTTGTCACAGATGGGGTGGGGTGGGCACTGTGGTAAGGCTCCACCCCATACTGTGGAGTGGCCAATAGTGACCAGCCGTGGGTGGTCCAATGAGGTGCTAAAAACGTTGCATCTGCGTGCATGCCCTCTCTCTATTTCATTGCTCCAGAGGAAAATGACCCCACCCGGAAAAGTTTTCACTATCTCCCTGGCATTTCACTTCTTTGTCAATGCTCCTCTTCCTCATTCTTCCATCCTGAGTCACACTTTACCTTGTGCCACACCAGCCGGCATGGGTGATGTCAGACCCAGGACTTTGCCTTGTGCCATGCTAGCCGGCATTGGTGATGTCAGACCCAGGACTTCTTTCTCCCTTGAATATCACATTTCATTGCAAACCCCATTTAATTGTAAGTAATGTCTTCCCACTTTTTGCCTTTCCATGCAAATACCACCAGTTTTGTCTTGTATTGAACCATCCTTGGGGAATCGTATTACGTCAAAAAATGAATGCAATATCAGTTATTAAAAAGAGCACAATAACTTTAAGACCGTTTCAGCATTTGCGGAGGCCTTCATCATAACTGAGGCCCAGTCGGTCTGTGTTAACAGACCGTCTAATGTGCCAGTATGATATCAGGCAGTTATAAGAAAAATTATGAAGAGCTGTAAAAATCCATGGGATCTACATAAATACAAGTTTTGTATGTCTGGTTTCTTATCTCCTCTCACCACTTCACACATCATCACCAAAAACTTCAAAACCATCATTGAATATATATAAAAGCCAGTTCATTTTGGACTATATTTGGACGATGGACAATTGGACTGTGTTCCGGCTGACTGTCTTCGTCCAGTCAAATTAGGAAATAACCCGTCACATGATTCCAACACTATTCAACTCAGAAATATGTCTGAAATAACATATCCAAAATGTAATTGAATACACAGTTGGGAACAGTGTCTAACTTGCATAAGTTCAAAATGGTCGCCAGAAACCGGTTTAATCGAAGTTTCAGCCATTATTTAAGCTATTGTTGTGGTGATAACTGACTATTGTTGTTGGTGGTATCACAAATAGAAGGCCAGTGTATAGCTGGGGCACTGTATACATGGAATTTTGGAAATCTGCAAAAAAATAATTAATTTTATCAATAAAAATGGCTAAATACAAGTGAAAAATTGTAAAATAGAGTATGATCGATGAATAATGAAACATTCGTTTGTCATTAAATTACACTGGTCATAACATGATGATGCATATCCCTACACAGGATATCTGTTACTCTATTCAGATAAATACATCATACAAAATCATAAATAGAGGTAAATCACTTTTAAGCATGATATTGTTAATGGTGTACGTATAAAAATGGATATTGGGTTATGACGAATATGAAACTTTTATGCGACGATTCTATGCATGTGGCCCCGCATGACATTTGCTCCAGCAATGTTAACAGGGCTAACATGGCTAATGGATTGATATATGTATGTGATCCATCAGTGCTATGTACTAGATAAGGCACATATTCATTGTATTATTGTGAACCCTCTCTATTTCCAGGGTGAGTCATGATGTATGAAGAGCTGAGTTGTGTTGCATGCCAGAAATCCATATCGTCAGACCAACCAAGCTCCCAACTCACTGTAAAGGGTTGTGATGGCATCAATAGAGCAATTACAGCCAGACACAGTAACATTAATGCTCTACCTGGACAACATGTCCACCAGAACTGTCGCCAAGTTTATACAAACCTTCATTACATCGAGCAATCCAACCGTAAGAGACTTGGTGATCTTCCTTCATCCAATGACAAACCATCTTTGCGATCATCGGTGGGTTTATTTGATTATGCCAGTCACTGCCTCTTTTGTGGCCAGGGTGATCCCCGAGAAGGCAGGAATCCCGATTTGAAACTCATACCCATCAGAACATTAGATTTCCAGGAGTGTGTTCTACAAGTATGTGACAAAAGAAATGATGAATGGGCGAAAACAGTCCAGGGGAGAATCAAAGCTGTCCATGATTTTCATGCTGCGGATGCCGTATATCACAAGACATGCAGCAATAATTTCAGAACCAACAAAGATATTCCTCTAAAATTTCAACAACATGATGATAATACATCTGTGAAACGTATGAAACGGGGAAGACCTCATCATGTCATGTAAGCTGAAGCATTTAAAGATGTAATGCATAACTTTGAACACAATGATGATGAAAAGACCACCATAAAAGATCTTATCGACAATATGGCAGAGTTCCTTTCAGACTCCAAAGTTCCACCATATGGTCACACTTACATGAAAGACCAAATACAGAAGAAGTTCGGAGATAAAGTCATCATCACAGAGAAGTGCTGCCACCAACATCAGCTACTGCGGCATACCATAGTCAACGTGTGTACCTTCAAGTTCAGGAGTGGATGGGTAAAGCAGCTGATATGTCACCAGAAGATTGGAGCTGGTACAAACAAGGTGATAAATTGTTGCCCATCCTGACTGACAAAGAACCAACTCCAACATCATTGCTGGAGGTGGTGAGATGTAACTGTAAATCTGGTTGCAGTATCAGACAGTGCACATGTCGCAAAAAAATGGACTGGAATGCTCCACGGGTTGTGGACACTGCCGAGGCGTGTGTGCAAATATGTCACAGATCGAAGATGACGATGTTGATGAATGAATGAGCAACATATAAGACTATTGATTCAAGTAGAAACATGTCTGCTGTATTATTTCAGTATTATATTATATAAGTTATATGTGACAATAAGTCATTTGCTTACGTTTACATCTAGTCGCACGTTTCATTTTCATGATTGATCTACTTTCTACTCATGAAGTGTTAATTTGTATATGTAACTTCTATATACATGTATGCCACATAACGAAGTATATGTGATATAGATTCTCATTTTCACGATTATGGATTTGAACATGAGCTTCCTTATTCATATCTTAGGTCAGATGTGTGGATGAATCATTTAAATATATTCTATATGTGATACAGGTATATTCCAAAATCAATTTTTGGCAATAATCCATTGTGAACCAAACAAATTATTAAATATGTCAAAGGTCAGTTATAATTTCAATATAAGGTGATAATGATTGAAATTGGTAGCTTATTCAAACTTTCGAGTTAATTCTGAATCAGATGATTGAACTTACCTTGTTTGACATGCACATGCAAAATAATGTTTTTGCATTAAACTTTATAATATGATGTCTTTTTTGTCTTTCTCATTCTCTCATAAAACTTCCATACACTCTCAACCTCAATCCATGTGTAATGTCATCTCCAGCTGGACATCATGACCTATTGTCCCCATTATGACAAGTAATCTTTCCTAACAATAGCAATACTGGATTTTATTAATGACCATTAAGTTGATTCTAAACGTTTCCTTGATTGTAAAACAAAATCTGACACCAAAATGAAGCTTCTACAACATTTGGTTGTTGATAAATGTATAGATATTGATATGTAGTTTCTCACTATAACTGATTACAGCATCTTCCCATGTCGCACGTTTTTGTGTTTCTGAATGGCCGTAAATCCCCCACAATATTCCATTTAACATAACATTACTGTTAAAAAATAATCAGAGATATGGACTGGGGTGTTTTATCTTGTGAATGACTCGATAGAAATGTTCAGGACCAATTTATGTCACATTTACATCAAAATAACTACAAAAAGCACTTTTAATGGTGGCCATCTTGGATTTGTTTTATAGTTACAAATAAAAATATTTCAATTTGGATTCATATACAATACAAATGAATATTTAGTTACCTCATATAACAGTCTTGTCATTATTGCAACACCTACAGACTGATGAGGAAACAATTGTATGAAGTTAGATGGTTTCACGATTTTTGTGACGGCCATCTTGGATTTATGCAAATTTGACAGTCTTCCCATACTTTGATTCACCTAAACTTTTGATATATTATTCAAGTCACTTTTCTGTGTCAAATAATATAGGACTCGTTACTATTGCAATTTGTGGTGGGTTAACGCCTTATTTGGCCTAATTTGACTTGACTATCTTTGCCACATTGGTTGGCCAGCTCACCCGACTCTGCCCACAATCAAAATCAGGTGGCCGCCATTTGGTGATGCAGCAAGGCTACAAGCCTTAGGCATTAGGCCTTGGGTGTCAGTTCATGACCCAGTGTAATTGGAACTAGAAAACATCTGAAAATGTAAAGATCATCTGCATCCACTTTGTATTCGGACTTCTACTACTACTTCTTCTTCTTCTTCTGTATGCGAAACACGATGAAAACAGACAAAAACTAGAAGGGCACTTGGTAGAGCGCAAACCTCTGCCACACAATGCCTGATCCACGAGAACATATCAGGCTCATAAAATTTTTGAAATACCATACTAAACCGTACTATATCGTTTTTGTCCCTATCTCACAATGGTGAAGAATCACTTTAGAAATTAAATAATTATCATATTCAGATCCAGATTCACATCTTCACCAATATGGAATCAATTTCTCCTTGCCACACACCCAACTTATTCACCAAGTTTCATCCGAATCCGTCAACAACTTTTTGAGATATCGTGCAATATATTAGTTCAGCCACATCTCTCATTGGTGAAGAATCACTGAGAAAATTATCAATTGCGGATCCGGATTGTGATCTTAACTAAAATTAAACCAATTCTTCCTTGTCACACACCGATCATGTCCACCAAGTCTCATCCGAATCCATCTACATCGTTTTGAGATATCTTGCTACATATCATTTTTGGCCGGATCTCTCAATAGTGAAGAATCACTTTAAAAATTCAAGTAGTCGGATCCGGATTTGGATCTTCACCAATACCTAATGTAGTGGTTCCTAACCTGTGGTACGCGAGGGCCTTCCAGGTGGTTCACGAACACTTTCAGGCTCAACCTTAAAAAAAAATGATTTGGCCTGATACATCTGGGAACCCTGACACACACTTGGCGCTGGCAGTTATCCCGCTGCCTCCATACTGTGAATGTGTAGGTGTCTTTGCACTTGTCTGTGTTTATCTTCACTTGTTATTATATTGTTTCTTTATTTATTTTTTATTTCTACATTTCTTTCTTTATTTCTTGACTATTTTTTTTTCCACAGGATTTGACAACATGCCGAAGTGAAAGTATGACCCGACATACAAAAAGTATGGTTTCATAGCAATCGAACATGGAGGAGAAGCTCTTCCGCAGTGGTGGTCTGCATGAAGTCCCTTTGCAATGAGGCCATGAAACCCAGCCTGCTCAGACGTCATCATGAGACAAACCACGCGGACAAGAAGGACCGAGATCAGAGCTACTTCCAGTGACTTGGCGAGAACGTGAAGCGGCAGTGCCTGGACAAGACTGGCCAGTTCTACCAGAAGGGTCAGGGATTGTCGCTGGCTCTCCCGGGGGAATACGATGAGGCGTCTCTTTGAACTGAGGGATGAACTCCTCGTAATCTTCACGGAGAAAGAACACGATTTTCAAAAAGATCTGGAGGACGAGGAGTTTATCTCAAGGTTGGCCTACATGTCGGACATTTTTGGGGTCTTCAACCACTTAAACCTGTCATTCCAAGGGTCCAACTGCACTGTCTCAGACTTCATCTCGAAGCTGGGAGCATTTGTCCGGAAGTTGGACCTCTGGATCAAGAACGTGAAGAGCAAACGCTACGGAATGTTCGAACTCCTGACTACCCTTGAGAGTGAGCCCAATGATGAATTTTCCCAAGAAATCGTCCGTCACCTCTCACTGCTCAAGACTGAGTTGATGCATTACTTCCCAGACATTACATGTTGTGCCAACATCACCAATTCGTTTTCCGTTGAACCAGGCGATCTGGCTGTCAGGACCGGGGAACAAGAGGAGCTCATAGATATCCAGGCTGACGAGACAGCAAAGACGAAGCACAAGGAATGCTCTCCTATGAACTTCTGGGTGACCATGGCCTCCTCGTACCCGACACTAGCCCGTCACGCTGTTCCCCAACTACTGATTTTCCCCTCTACGTGGGAGTGCGAGCAGGGGTTGTCAGCCATGATGACCATCAAGTCAAAGAATCGGAACCATCTTGCTGCGCCCGGGCATGATTTCCAATGTGCTGTGAGCAAAGTTATGCCCCCCATCGACCAGCTGGTGGAGAAAAAACAGATGCAGCCCTCGCATTAAATTTTGTTCTTTGTTGACAGTTAATTCATTTGTGTGTTCCACTTGTGAATAAATTGATATCTTATCGAATTGAGTTTTTCTGGAACCAGGTGGTACGCGGCGACGGTATGGGACCTCAAAATGGTACTCGACCAGAAAAAGGTTGGGAACCACTGACCTAACCAGTATGTCCTTGTTATACACCGAACCGGTCCACAAAATTTCATCCGGATCCGTCCACAACTTCTTGAGATATCCTGCACACAAACAAACAGACAAACAAACAAGAAGACGACGTCATGCAGGGCATGATATTTGCAAAATTCGTAAAACAAATTTGACCTCAAAAAGAATTTGAGATTTAATTCAATGACCAAATTTGCAACTCCTCTTCAACTTTCATGTGAATCGGATGAAAATTTAGGACTTTAGAAATCTCACCCAAGTTGTTGACCTTTGGCCTATGTTGACCTTTTCATCTAAGTTGACCTCAAACATAATTGGCTCGTTGATATAAATCCTCTTGAAATTTCAAGTCAATCGGATGAAAATTTAGCATTTTAGAAATCTCACCTCAGTTGTTGACCTTTGGCCTATGTTTTTGACTTCAAAAACAATTGGCTTCTTCCTTATGACAAACTCTACCATGTAGTGAAGCTTCGTGAAGATGAGTTTAAAATTGTGACCCGTAGGCGACAAACAGTCAAACAGACAGACAGACAGAATATCAAAATCGGCTGACCAACATACTTGAAAAATCTTCGATTTTGCAAGTAATAAACACACAGAAAGGAGTAAAACATAACCTCCTTCACCTTCAGTGGTGGAGGTAAAAATACAAAACAATTGACGATTTTAGGTGAACTTGTCCATTTGACTTCAAAAGCAATTGGCCTCATTTGACACAATAGGCAATCCCTGCTCAAATTTCAAGTCAATCAGATGGAAACTGACGATTTTGTGAGTTTGACCTTTTGACCTCAAAACAATCGCCTTCTATAATTTTAATGGTGAACCAATTCAGTGACCCATTATGCAAACCCTGTTGAAATTTCAAGTCATTTGGATGAATGTTGCAGGGGGGGGGGTGGGGTGGTGGGAGGGATAATCAACGTAGATAGATGAGGCAACGAACATGAGAGGAGATGAGATCTCCACAGGACATCATCATCGACCACCTGCCATTGACAGTGTACAACGGCCAGAAATTTTCACAAATATTTTAACAGCAATAAGACCATAAAGCTGTTTAAGAGAAATTGGATAAATATCAAAGTGTATTTTGGCCACTTTGGCTTGGTGCCTATAAGGCCAAGGCCACGGGCTCTTTCCTCAGATGGACCAACACTAAACTGGAATCAGGTTATTATAAACCCGGTGTGGCTTAGCAGTTGGGGTGGTGGCTTTGGATCCTAGGGTCCTGAGTTCAAGCCCCGTTGTCTGCTGAATTAACACCAGGGGGTTGACTCAGCCTGTCATCCTTCTGAGGTCGGTAAAATGAGTACCAGTGTAGCAGTCAAAAGGCTGTACAGGAAGGGAAGGGGTATTGATGGATTTATTAAATCCGGTAGTGGTGTGGAGCAGGCATGATGGGCCAAATGGCTTCCATCCATTGGGACCACACTCTGTGCAGAGTGTTGGTGCTGCCGAAGCAGTCTCCTTGGCTATTGGGCACAATCCTGGATGGGTCGCCACTCATACACAGGATACCAGCATGCTGGCACTCATTTTTCCAACCTCAGAGGATGACAAGCAAAGTCAACCCCACCTGGTATTAATTCAACAGCAGGTGGGATTTTAACTCAGGATCCTAGGATCCCAAGCCCACCACCCTAACCATGAAGACAACACCAGGCATGAATGGCCTCCACCTGCACAAAATTTCCTTGTAATCCTTGTATTGTTCTCAAACTTTTTGCCACATTGACGCTTCCTTCGTGAGGAGTCGGCAAGTTGTCGCAAGCATGATGTAGAAATTAGTTACACACAGGCGATCCCCAAACAATGACTGTTTTATTTCTGCACACGAGTACGCTTTCTTAGTGAGGTCTTTTGGGGGTTCCACCGAGATAGCTACATACATGGACGGAGTGTTTTTAGCTGCAATTTGGAGTGCCATTCACCTGGTGACTCAACTCTGACGTAGTGACTCGACTCGCCTGATGACACGACAACTTTTGTACACCTGTTTAAAACCAGAGGTTTAAACTGTATTTATTTGTTTTGATAAAGGAATGGATTCGTATTCAAAAGGTCAGATTAAGTGCATAGATGGCCAGAGTAAGTGTGATGGGATATTGCAGCATTTTGCTGTATAAGTGAGAGAGAAGTTGATCAGAAATGGACAATGTCAGAGGTTTAAAATGTTTATGGAATTCCAAATGGTGATGACAAAGATTAGTTACAGATTATTTCTTGAGATTTTTCAGCTCCATTAACTATAAAAGAAATGGACGCTCATTAGATCGATGAAACAACGTTCGCATTTGGTATTGTTGAAACTGTTTGGAGAAATTTTGTATCTTTTAACTATGTTGTCAAGCTTTTGTTCCCAAATGTTCCCAAATGAACGCTCTGCAGCCAAAGTGTGGTCTGAGAGCAATGTCAAGTTATGCAGGTCGGCAAATCGCACTGCTGTAAAATGTCAAGGCCGAGTGGCATGAGGGTCCACCCCACTCTCATGAGTCGCAGAGCTGGGAGTCCCGAGAAATGATCCTTGAAAGAGCCACCAAAATATCGCCCTGTGACTACAATGAGAGCCATGCTACTCTTGTTTAATTACTCCTGTTAATTAATGTAATAATGTACAACCAAGCTTTGAATCACCAGTGTGCTTTGACCTGTATTGTCGTGATGGACAAGTGATACTCGTGATAATATTTGAATGCACTGGGTTTGTTGTCATATACATGTAAACATGGGGAACAGTTGATAACTAGTGGAGGTTGTGTACGGTAACTGAGTTAATTACTTTCAGACTCAGGTTATAAAAAAAAAACATAAAAAAGGAACTCATTGAGAGCACTGGAAGCGCAACATGTTTTGTGTTCATTGTTTCTTTTTCTCCATTACAATTCATTATGGTATTCAAATGTTCATGTTTCTTTTGGTTATAATTAATGGGTTGATTTTCGACGAGTTTCCTTTGGAATTTGAGTTGTACTGGGAGGGATTCTCTTTGTGATGATTTTGTTTTGCTTGTCCAGTCAATAGTTTAAGTTTATTTTGAAATTGTTTGAATTTAAATTTATCAGTTGAAGGTTGATGAAATAATTTTTATACAAACTCGTTTTGTGCTTGATCAATTTTGGCAGCCCATCAGTCGTCCGGCATTCAGTTTAATATCAAGTTTTGTTTTGGAATTACAAATTGAGAAACCTTTATCATATAAGTCTCGCAATCTTAATTTAAATGCATTATGGGCTACCAATGTAAGTGAGAGTATTCTCCCAATTTATTTTTCTAACTCCTTGAATAGATCAGAATTTGTGGAGTTAATGAGTCTATACAAAGTGAAAATATGAGTCCACACCTTTAAAACCTGTAATTCGGAACAGCAGTATAATTTGAAACTTGTATGATCGGTTATATCACTGTAAGGTACACTGTCGGTTATTGATAACTTGTCTTGAATGTCAATTATCAATCACTGTAGTGATATATTATCATATATATGTATATATATATATATATATATATATATATATATATATATATATATATATATATATATATATATATATATATAAAATCTAGTGATATAGTGATACAGTGATATATTATCAATTACTGTAGCTCTGGATCTCATGACATGGGTTGATCTATTAATTAAGAGTAGACAAAAGTTACTGAGAATTGAATCAAGATAATATATTAAGTTGAGGTACTTACATTATATTAAAGGAGGGTCTATGTTATTAAATTGATTGACAGATTGGTCAATATTATATATTAGGAATCATAAGTTAACTGTAATAAGAAAATCAATAAATGAGGGAAATCAGCATAGTACTTACATGACAATAATGCAGAATGGCTGGAAGAATGGCTGGACCAGCAGAAATTATGAAATCAATTCACGGAATTAGGAATTGTACCATCTATTGTAATTTTATTGCTCGCACTGATTAGTAGCTGGTACTGGCCGAACTGTAATTTAAGTAAAATGCCTCCATATTTTGTGGAAAGACAAACAAAGAAGTTAAACCAGAACCATGCCAAGTACAGAAGGCATTAGCGTGTGAAATGAATGGTAAGTAGGTCAGAGAGTAAGAATTATATTATTGAAAATTGTGCAATGACACCACAAGCAGCATTAAAATAATACCTATTTTATTTGTTTTCTGATTAATTGGACAGGTGCGTGATTTTTGGTGAAGTGGTACTTTTTGTACGTTTACTTACCCAAATTTTGCAATGAAATGTTGAGGTATTTCTTACACTGACTTGGACTTGACCATTTTTTTCTCAGTACGGATTTTCTCAGTGCTCGGTTTTTTTCTCAGTTTCTCAGTGCTAAGTTAGTTGGGAAATAAATAAATAAATGGCAGCTGCTTTGGAACTACTTGTGAATGAAACTGCGGTTAGTTTAGCAGATAGGAATGTTAAAATGATTGCAATCCAAATGATAACAGTGAAAAAATAAATAAATAAATTTGAATCGCTTTGGATTTAGTCCTTGCACCGCAGGGGGGAGCCTGTCCTCTTATTGGGTTTGAATGTGGTACTTAAAGCTCAGGAAAATCAGAACACATTGAAATTTAAAGAAGAATTAGCTAACTTTCAAAATTATTACACAGATGATGGAATATTTTTCTTGATTAAAAGGGATCTTTTGAGTATGGTGGACAAAATTGTTGATTTTTGTTGGACATGTTATTTGTTGTCATACTACCTTTCAATTGTGCTGCTACAAGATTGCCCTCACTCGAGGCACCTTCACTGATTGCCTCATGCTTTGAGAGGAAATTACCCCCTCTTTCATGGTACAAAACTGAAGGGGCCTTTCTAGAATCGTGCACATTGGAACCCTAATAAATACTGCTGCCCTTTCTACATGCAAATAGCAAGTGAGATGATTGTTTTTGAGTATATATACAACTGAGATTTCTTTATATTTTGGCATGTCATTGAGATGTAGAAAAAAAATCAAACAAGAGGAAGGTAAATTTCGATATTACATGAAATGTATGTTAGATGCTTCTATAAGAACCTTTGTCAGTATTATTGAAATACATGAGCCCACTAAGTTTCATTGATTAATTGAATTATAAATCAGTGTTTAATCTTGATTTTATTTGTTTTGGAGTGTTGAGAGCAGTTGAACTATGCAGTATCCGATTTCATCTCTTGAAGCTTTAGAAGAACTTCCACCAAAAGATTGGACGATAGGGAGAACCCAGATTTGAGTGATTGGGCATTCCACACGTGATCATGACACTATCCCCTTCCTGAGGAGATAAGATGAGCATGTTCAAGAAAAAAGAAGAAAACCCACTGAAGAGTAGGTTGGACAAGTCAAACCCCAGCAAGGCAAAGACTTAACATTGCCGTTGCATGGTGCCTGCCTGGGGGAACGACCCTGGCCATACTCGCAAATTGCTGCTCTGCAGATACATCATGAACTTGCCATGGTCGCACAATGCACAATGAAAGCCCTGAAGGTCCATAGGGCGAGTCATCTTCAACGTGTGTTCAATGGTGCGGGTGAGGCTCGTGGAGCGATCAAGGCTGCGTCCAACGTGCATAGCTCGCACGTCATAGCTAAAGTCTTTTGACCTACATAGTGATAAACCAATATCTTCCGATGAAAAAGGTCTTGCTTGCTGCATAGAAACAGGCTGACCTGGTTGATAATACTGCAAACTTTTGCCATGACTGTGTTATTCTTTCCCTTCCACCCAAAGTGGCCACATATTGCAGTTCTGAGTTCTTTCGCGTAGTGCCTATCAGCTCATCCTGTCATTGAATTGCCAAATGTCTCACCCTCCAATATTTTTGGATGTCAAATGAGTATAAGAGGGATTGCTTCAGGCTTCTAGTTAGTGAAGTTCATTCAAATGTTTCGGTGAATCATTGAATGTTCTTGCTCCGTATATACAAAAGTAAAGATCATCTTTTGTATGCTGATCCATCGTGTGGAAAATCGAGTTCTCTTTCCACCACAGGGGTATCCCCACCGATTCACATCGGTTCCTACATATTGTGTCTTGGAGTCGGGGATTGTTACCCACAACTTGGCCAAACTCCAAATTCCTGCCCCGATTATTACTGCCAGGGAAGCAATGCCAAACCACTCAGTGTATTTCCGAGTCCAGGAAACTGCTTTGGTGACACTGGTAGTCCCCTCTGCCCCAGAAAGAGTATGAGATTAATACAAATCCTCTCGCCATTTGCCTGAACCACATGTTTGGTACTAATTGGAACTTGGTAATCTCTGATTTTTGTCCATCATTGCACAAGATTAAATCCCGGAATTCACAGGGACTTGAGTGTTTTTCTTGATAATATAGCATTATTCCCAGAGCAACCACATTCCTGTAACTTGCTTCCAAGGACTAGTGCCCCACCCTCCATAAAGAAATGAACATGAAAGTGTTAATAAACCAGCGCTGCACATCTTACCCTGTACGTAAACCAAACAAACCAATTGTCATGTAAACAAATGGTTTGCGCAAGTGGAAGCACAGTTCCTGACCAGAAGTATCACCACGCAGGGTACGAAATTTGCTTGTATCATTGGCTTCCTGCAACCAGAGATTGCACAAGAGGTCAGAGATTTTCTTCCCAACACGCCAAGGACGGACAGATATGACAAGCTCAAGACTGAGCTCATATGGCGTACCTCTGCATCTCAGCAGAAATGCTTACAACAGCAACTCATCTCAGAAGAGCTGGGAGACAGGAAACCATTGCAGTTTCTTTGGAGGATGAGGCAACTTTTGGGTGACGCTTAAGTTGGAAGACAACATTTTGAAACAGCTATTCTTGCAGCGTTTTCCCAACAATGCTCAACTCATCCTGGCCTCTACCAGCGAAGCTGTGACCATCAAACAGTTCACTGAGATCAATGACAAAATTGTTGAAGTAGCAGCACCCTCACCTTCCATTGCTGCCGCTACACACCAGCCCCTCGGTGAAACATCTGAGCATTCAGTCATCCAGGATTTGCAGTCTACTCAACCAGCTCATGGCACAAGTTCATGCGGTCACTTGTTACCTGCAGGAAGAGTTAAGTTTTTATTGAGAGTGGTCTCAAAGCAAACAGTGTGGCAAGAGATAGAGCAAGAGTCGTCCTCATCATGGGCATGAAAGTACAGAATGTTGGTACCATTGGCGTTACAGTACAGCAGCCTGGAAGTATGTCTCGCCATGTTCATTTAAGAAACCCACTTCCACTATACAGGAAAACAGCAGGACTGGCATCTCGGGACGACAAGCTCTGACGGTCACCATGAGAGTTGCCTTTTCTATGTCACTGAAAAGAACACTGGCACACGCTTCCTAGTCGATATGGGGGATGAAGTGAGTGTGTTGCCATGCACAACAGAAAACAAGACTCCATCTCACAACACAGTGCCACAATTTCGACTAGTTAACCACTCAGCTATTGCCACCGATGGAGAGAAATATTTGACACTTCATTTGGGACTAAGTCAAGTTTATCGCTGGGTATTTACGGTAGATGAGCTGCTCACATCCATCATCAGAGATGATTTTCTCAATCAGTTTGGTTTGTTAGTTGATGTAAAACATTGTCGGCTTATTGACACCACAACCAACCTTCCCATGAGAGTGATAGCTTCGTAAGCATCCACCATCAGTCCCATGTATGTGAAGAGTACCAACAATTCACGATTTAGTACCCCCCATCCCGCCCCCCCTTCATGAAAGTCCCAGCACAACTTGACCAGTGTGCAGTCAAACACTCCATCAAACATCACATAGAGACTCGAGGCCCACCTGCAACAGCGATACCTTGCCGCCTCGCATCCGATCGTTGGTCAATTGCCAGGGCAGGGTTCGACCATATGCTTCAGCTCAGTATTATCTGCTCATCTTGTAATAAATGGTCCCCCCCTCCACACACACACACACACACACACACACACACACACACACACACACACACACACACACACACACACACACACGCACACACACACACACACACACACACACACCCACACACACACACACACACACACACACACACACACACAGTTCAAAAGAAGACAATCGGAGACTGATGCCTTGTGGACATTATTGGGCACTCAACAGGGCTACTGTGCCTGATCACTTTCCAGTGTCACACCTCCAAGACTTTTCTTCTCTGAAAGGTGCTCAAGTTTTCTCTAAAGTAGATCTGGTTAGAGTGTATCATCGGATACCTGTTGGCTGAGGGAGAATGGCACCCATTCTCATTCTTCTCAAAGCGACTGCAGCTAGCACAGCCCCACTTCAGTACTTTTGGTCAGGAGTTATGAGCCATGTATCTCAGCGTCAAGCACTTCAGACATTTACTGGAAAGAACTTTCTTCATCTACACTGACCACAAACCTTTGGCATATGCCTTACACTCAAAGTCGATCATCACTCCCCAAGGAAGATTCGTTATCTCGACTTCGTTATCCCAGTTCACGACTGACATCAGGCATGTGAGATAATGTGGTATTTGATTTGCTCTCACGTTCACACATTGATGCACTTCACACTTCTTCCTCCATTGATTACAACCAGTTATCAGCTGATCACGAGAATGATGTGGAGCTTCGTGAGCTGCGAGATTCATTTTCACTGTCGTTTTGGCTCATCACTTCTGAGTGGACATCAGGTCCACTCAGAAGTTGATATTGGCACGTTTCATTTGGCCAGGTGTTAACAAGGATACTCGTGAGTGGGCAAGGAATTGCATTTCATGTCAGAAAGTTAAGGTCCATCACCATGTCAAATTTCCTTTCGGTACTTTTTTTCCACCACATGTGAGATTTGAGCAGATTCACATCGATCTCGTGGGACCACTACCTCCATCAAGTTGGTAGTCACATGCTCACCTGCATTGATCATTATACCAGGTGGCCTGATGCTATTCTTCTGCATGACATCACAGCAGAGACAGTCGATAGAGCATTAACACACCAGTGGATTTCAAAGTATGGCACACCATCCACCATCACGACAGAGAGGGGCCAGCAATTTGAGTCCTACCTGTTCACCGAGTTGACGAGCCTCATGCGATGCAATCACATTTGTACAACGGCTTGTCACCCAGCAGCCAATGCAATGGTTGAACGTTTCCATCAGTAGTTGAAGGCAGCATTGAAAGCACAATTAGACCCAAGTTGGTGGTACGGATATCTCCCTCTTGTTCTATTGGGCATTCACACGACCATCAAGGACTATCTAGGATGCACTCCAGCAGAACTTGTTTATGGTTCCACCTTTAAACTACCAGGACATATAGTTGCACCCTGTCGCCCTACTACATTACTGGACCCATAGTTATGTGCGTCAACTGCAAGAGCACTTGTCCAGTACCTCGCCAGTTATGACACGATCACAGTGAACTACAACCCAAGTTCCAAGAGGATTTGTGAACTGTACACACGTTTTTGTTCGGTGTGATGCTGTCTGCAAACCACTACAACCACCCTATTCAGGACCTTTTAGAGTGCTATGCAGAACTCCCAAGTATTTCATTATTGACATACAGGGCAAACGGGAATCTGTCAGGGTTGATCTCCTGAAGGAAGCCCACCTAGAAGGTGATTATACTAGGAAGCCAAAATCAGTTGGAGAGAAGCACCATTGCTCAACGACAGGACATGCTACTTATACTACTGCACCTACTTCTGTGACTAAATCTACTGCTACAGAAGTCAGACAAACTAGGTCTGGGAGACATGTGCACTGGCCAGCTAGATTTGTTTAAGTCTTCCAATTGGTTGAATGCCTGATCTCCATGATTTGGGCTTATTTTTCATCACATACAACTATTGCACTACAAGTACAGGATTATCGGTCGCTCTTTTCATCCTTCTCCAGCAATTTAGAAGGGGGTTAATGTAGTGGCGACTATCTTTTTACATGGTGAACCAATTCAGTGGCCAAATATGCAAATTCTTAATATTTCAGGTCAATTGGATGAGAATTGACAATTTTATATGATTTTGACCTTTGACTTTTTGGCAAAATTATTAAATTGTCTTCTCCATATTCTCATCAGGCCAAATAAAAAATACCGGCTGATCATCCCCACCCACTTTCTTCTTTGAACCCACCTCCTTTTTTTATTTGTTATTTTGTGAAATATCCAAAAAAAAACAAAAAAAAACAATCACCCATTTATATCCAAAGGAAGCTGTGCAGAGAAGTGACTGCACGACTTAAAAAGTAGCCCAGAGGGGACTGATGGTTACTTCCCAAACAGGTGTGGTGACCTAACTGTCCTGATGCAAAAGATACAATAACACAACAAAAACTAAACAACAAACGAGAAACGAACAAAACACGGAGGTTAGAAAGGTTCATCTTATTCATTGTTAACAGACGGATGGAAGGAGGTATATACCAAATATTGAAGTAGTTTTCACCACTTAAAAATACATATCTTCGTGTATGACTCTTGCACCATCCGTGGAATGCGGGAACAGTTCTTGATGGGCGATGCTCGCCGTATGATGTTTTCTGCGATTTTTCTAGTGGGGAGTTGGACCAGGGAGCGCTGGTGAGTCCACATCCCACATATGTAAATCTGTGTATGAAATGTAGATCAATACAGAAAGATGGCATAACCAATTACTTTAATATGCAAGAAGTGTAGAGTTTTTTTGTTTTTTTTCACCATACATTTTATATATTTCATGAGAACTGTGGATTTAGTGGGGCAACTTAGCTAAATATAGCATAACAATTGTGCATTTTGGGAGGAATGCATAAAAGTTGGCACACTAGTAGCCTATCATATTATGAACACATTTGGATATTGGGCCATCTCAAATTCAGCCGCTGATGGCTGTGGCAGCCATTTTCCACTGTCATCAAAAATTTTGAGATGGCCCAATTTCCAAATGTGTTCATAATATGATAGGCTACTAGTGTGCCAAATTCGGTGCTTTCCTCACAAAATGCAAAATTGTTATGCGAAGTCGCCCCACTAATTGTATTTTTAATAGGCTTTGTGAGTGTGTATATGATGTGTCAGGTATAAGATCCACGTTACATTTGTTTGGGGGAAGAAAACTGACAAGTCTGGAACAAGACTCATGTAATTGTTTTTGGAGGTGTGTGTGTGTGTGTGTGTGTGTGTGTGTGTGTGTGTGTGTGTGTGTGTGTGTGTGTGTGTGTGTGTGTGTGTGTGTGCGTGTGTGTGTGTGTGTGTGTCGTGGGGGGGGGGTTACGTGGATAGTTAAAAAACTGGCGTTTTGGGTACATGATTTGTCGGGTACCAAAAGCGGGTGGCCATTGAAACAAAAACATACAAATAACAAATAAATAGGGTCTCCTCCTTCTTTTCAAAAAACCCCCCAAAAATATCCAGATAATTAACTGTATTTTATTTTTTATTTGGCCTCAAGCCACAGAACACAAAATGTGGGTCTGTGCCTTCACAGCTGGAAAAAACTTGATGAACACGAGGTCTGATGGATATATATATATATATATATATATATATATATATATATATATATATATATATATATATATATATATATATATATATATATATATATATATATATATATACATGTCGAAGTGAGGGGTGGATTATGAAAGTTGATCAGACAAAAAGGTTAAGTAAAGAAATGTACTGTAAAAATAAAACTGCATATTTTCAGCAGATGAGACACCTCCCAAGGCACCCACTGCATGACACTGTGCGGCCCAACAAAGGCGGAAATGTACGTCCAATCGATGTGTTAGATTGAAAGCACAGGTGCTTTTACCAAAATGAACAACCAACATCTCGGAGAGCACTCGCCAAGTGGCTTAAGCACTCCAACAAAACGACTGATAAGGAATGGCTTGCTTGGAAAGTGATGAATGATCGGCGAACTGTCATATTCTTCTTCTTCTTCTTGTGTATGGTAGCTTGTCTTCCATATTGCTATCATTTAGTGAGGGCATGACTATGCCACTGATGCTGTGCCCCTATACCAGTGCAATGGGACTCATTTCACCAACCTTGGAAGGATGAACAGTCTGAGTCAACCCCACCTGGTGTTAATTCATTGGGTACAGGTTTCAAACTCAGGACCCTAAGATCCCAAGCCAGCCACCCTAACCACGAAGCCAACACCAGGCTTAACTGTCATATTACACATGTACCTCTCGGAGATGCCCAAAATGTCAAATGTGTCCGAATTGGCCAAATGAACACTTTTTTGCAGTCGGAACTGCTGCTAAGATCAATTTTGGAGCTGAAATTTTATAATACCGCTTAGTTTAAGAGATTCTCGAGGTTATGGCATGTGCAGAAATGAAATAAAGCCATGAATGCTGGTGTTTGTGGGCGTTTATGAGCTTGCAATGTATCCACAGATTCATAGGTACGATGATGAGGCATTCAAATGTGGAAAGTAATAATAATAAAAAAAAACTTCATTGTGAAGAAATCGCTGCAGCCTGTTCCAAGCCAAGGCATTGTTGAGCAGGCCGAACAAAATGCCAAATTAACACCCGAGTGAGGTAACCAGGATGCTCCTTAAGACGTCAGCAAGGTGGCTGAGGATGTTCTTGATGAAGCATATAATTAAAGCCATTCATTATTTTCAAAAGGGATGTTTTAATGAACCCAAACATCCAATTTTCACTCATACACTCCCATGGAGTTCCCTTAGTGCTAAGTTCCATGGTTTTGGAGTTATGCAGGACACACACACGCACACACACACACACACACACACACACACACACGCACACACACACACACACACACACACACACACACACACACACACACACACACACACACACACACACACACACACACACGCACACACACACACACACACACATTTATTAGTGTGCATTCTTAATAACCCTTTTATTCATGAAAATAAATTGCACAAAAACAATGAACAAACATGTTAATTAAGGATACAGTTTAGTCACATTTTATAGCTGAAATTCCCAATCATGTTTTCCACATTACCCCACAAGTTTGCGGATTTGCGGTTCATGGGGATTTTAAAGAATATAACCCCCACGAACGGCAAGGCCCCTTTGTGTATATTTGAACATTTATGTGGTGTTGTGTTCTATGAACTCTAGTTAAGTTTTTATCATTATCTTCAGACATCTATTTCTCATTATCAATGTCTTCTTCTTCCTCTTCTTCTTTTTCTCTCACCTGGACTTTAGTCCTCCAAGTGACTGAGTGAGTCGATCATTATCGCACACGATTTTGATGAAACTTGGCACAAGCTTCACATTTGATGTCAAATGAAGATGTATTGACCGCATCAAAATCTGCACTCATTGTGGGGGTCTATAGGGGGGGTGAGGTTATTGACCCCACAGAATAGGTATTTGCTCCCTTCTTTCAAAACTGCTCCCTTCTCGACTTCCGGTTCTGGGTTTGCAGCAATGGCAGGTTTCTCTCAGGGGTCTCCTCCAACTTTCTCAAAGTTAAGTTTCCGGTCGTTATCTGTCCCGTTTTAACGATTTATTTTCTCACCTACATGTTTCTGTCTGTCCCTAGTTCGGTTTTGTTTCAAAAATCGTGCTATTATGTGAGTTTTCATTGACCTTATCTTACCGGGTTCCTTGAGGCCCACCCAACCTTCCCCTCTTGGTGTACGATCGTTTTTATTTGTATTCTCTCCCTATTACCTTCAATTCCTATTTTCCCCACTTTCCCAACGTCCTCATACCACCCAACTAAACACTCTGTTTTTTGTCTTAAATTCAAAACAAATAAACAAAAAAACTACCTTTCTCCCTGCTTACCCACGAGTCCCGATCCTCCTCCTCCTCCTCCTCCTCCTCCTTCTTCTTCTTCTTCTTCTTCTTCTTCTTCTTCTCCCTTTTTGGTCTTCCTTCTGCCGGCACACCATCTTTATTCTACTTGAGCTGACCCACTCTCGCCATTACCTTAACAATTTCTTCCTGCAACATTCCATTACAGAATCTTAACTATTCTTCAAAAATACATCAAAAATAATAATGTTCCTTGTATCCTTTCTATCTATACACCTCCTGAAACCATGTGTCACTCTACTCTTCCTGATACTTTTCATTGATCCATCAGCTTCACTCTGCATTTACCGTTCCAAATTCACCAAAAACCTCCACGATTTTACTTCATCCTTCCCTTTCCTGAAGGTGACAAAATCCTTATTTAAAATAAATAAATTCACTTTTGACTATACACCTCCCACAGCCACGTGCTTCTCCCGTAACCATGTGATCTGTTTCCATTCCTTGTGTTTTACCGATCCAAATTCACCATTCACCTGACGATTTTTTCCAAAACCTTTCTATTAACTAATCTGATGAAAAATCTCTCTCTCTCAAAAAAAGAAAAAAACAATTATAATAATGATAATAATAATAAAAACGATCTTTTATAATGCTTCATCTTCCTCTTTCACATGTGTGGTTCTCATTACTGTATCATAATGCACTACTCTTCTACTATTTAAACAGACTGCTCTCAATTCGACCTTTCCTTCATATCTTGCTGAAAAAATCCAACTGTTGCAGCGTTTCTTCTCTCCATTCTCTAAATTCGCCTTTATTGCATCCATCAAGAAATGTCCTAAATTGCATCTCTGACGTAAAAATTAAAAAAAAACCCAGTTTGCAAGGAATGTTTGCTTTCCATAAACCATTCTGTTTTTCCAACTTCAGTACCAACTCACCCCTCTTACACCTCCCTCTCTAAGCAACCATCACACTCTTCTCACGCCAAGCTTCCCCCTCACCTTTCTCCCACCATTTACCCCCCCCACCCTCACTCACCCTTCTCAAAGTTGCCCCCACTCTCATCCACAAAGCTGCCTCCTTCCCCTGCCCTCTCACCGCCATCTCATCACTCCAATTCCTCAAATCCTCAATGGCTGCCTTCTGCCCCCTCTCTCCCCCAGCACCACAGAGCCTTTTCTCCTCATCTGGCCCCCTCCCCAGCTATTCTGCAATCCCCCACACTCTTTCAACAACTCTCCTTACATCCCCCCTCCTCTCTTCTCCTATCCTCCCCCTCCCCTCCCATCCCCTGCACCCAAAGCGTCCTCCCCTCCCTCTTCATTAACAGTGTGGACCTCAAATATCTGGGGTATTCACTCAAACCTTACAGATCTTCCATACAGGTTTCCACTGATAAACCAGACTTGATCGGCCTAACAGAAACTTTCCTCCCTCAAGACGTCTCTGATTCCCAAATATCTCTCCCTGGTTACTCCCTCCTCCAGTATGACAGACTGGAGCCTCGTCCTGGTGGAGGAGTTGCTCTCTTCATCAAATACTCTATTCCTCATTCTCCATGCACTGCCCTCACTCCCCCAAACCCCCAAGAATACCTCTGGCTTCCCCTCCACTCCAACCTCATGTTTATACGTGTACTGTACCGTCCACCAAACAGTGATGACTCCATTTACACCTCACTATCTGAAATTATGGAGCAACTTCTATCTTCTCATCCAAACTCTCTCATCCTCGTATTTGGTGACTTCAATTGTTATCATGCCAGTTGACTAGGTGTGGGTACCTCTCTCACCTGTCATGGCACTTCAGCAAAAGCTTTCTACAACTCATTGGAACTGACTCAATTGGTCAAATTGCTGACCAGGATCTCAACCAATCGTGTCCTACCTCTGCTGGATCGGATTTTAACAAATGACCCTGAAAATATCTACTGTTCTTCCATCGCTCCAATTGGTTCTTCTGACCACGTCATTGTCAAAGTGGACATCACTCTGGCTGTTATCAGAGAACCGCCTCAGCACCGTCGAGTCTGGCATTTCATTCAAGCCGACTGGCAGGGTCTCCAAGCAGCCATCAAACTTATAGACTGGTCCCCCATTGCTACTTTCTCCAACATCAACTCATCCTGGGAATTCTTTCAAAGAAACTGG
Source organism: Eptatretus burgeri (assembly GCF_056783735.1). NCBI lineage: Eukaryota > Metazoa > Chordata > Myxini > Myxiniformes > Myxinidae > Eptatretus > Eptatretus burgeri. The sequence continues at coordinate 13,905,848 of NC_140970.1, forward strand.
CTCTCCCTCATGCACAGATTTATCCCTTCTCATTTTCAGTTGTCCTACCCTTCCGCCCACCCTTGTTTCAGTGAAACTTGTGGAGAGGCAGTTGTCCTGAAACAACTTGTCTTTGCCTCATGGAAAGCAAACCCACCTGAGGGCAATCTCAGTTCCTTCCATAAAGCTCAGAACAAGTGTGTATCTACCCTCAGGAGAGCCAGAAAAGAACATCTTTCTCATCTCAAGTCTGAACTCTCAAACCCATCTCCCTCCTCAAAATCCTGGTGGCATCTAAACAAATCTGTTTCTGGTGTATGTTCCCCCTTTAACCCCTCTCTTACCTCAAATGGCCACACTGCTGATACCGCACGTGAAAAGGCTGAATGCCTAAACTCAGTGTTTGCATCGAAATGTTGTGTCCAAAACCCATCGCTTTCTGTACCCACCTTACCCAGTCGCACCCAACTGTCCCTGGACTCTGTGTCCTTTGCTTCTGACAAAGTGGAGAGCTTGCTGTCAAACCTCGTCTCAGATGCTGTAACCGGTCCAGAAAGCATCAGCCAACATGTGCTAAAGACCTGCTCCTCTGCTCTTGCTCATCCTCTCTCTGTTCTATTCACCCTCTCATTTGCTCAAGGTCATATGCCATCTTCTTGGAAATCAGGAAACATTACTGCCCTTCATAAAAAAGGTGCAAAAACAGATCCCTGCAACTTCAGACCAATCAGCCTTCTCCCAATCATCAGCAAGGTTATGGAATCCATCATCGCTTCAGACATTAAATCCTTCCTCTTCTCCAATGGCTTGATTTCCGATCATCAATTTGTTTTCAGCACAGGTCACTCTACCCTGGATATACTGTTGCTGCTCTCCCAACAATTGATGGAGGTCTTCAATGCAGGACATGAATTCAGAGCATATCCCTGGACATATCGTTGGCTTCTGATATGATCTGGCACCCTGTCCTGCTCACCAAACTCTCTTCCTATGGTATCCACGGCAATCTCCACTCATGGCTCGCAGACTTCCTCTCATGTCGCAGCCAACGTGTGGCCCTAAATGGAGTTCTTTCATCCCCTCTACCTGTCAATACTGGAGTTCCTCAAGGCAGTGTTCTGGGCCCTGTTCTTTTTCTGGTTTTCATCATTGATCTCTCTGACTCTCTGGAAAATCCTCTTTTTCTCTTTGCTGATGACTCCACCCTCCGCCATGCCATCTGTCATCCCTCAGACTGCCAAGCAGCAGCTTCTTCGGTCACTGTAGATCTGGGGAAAATCACAAACTGGTCCAACTCATGGAACATGTCTTTCAATCCAGACAAATCTCACACTCTCACTTTGTCTCTCCGAAAGGACCGTTTGGAACCCTGCCACCCCCACCGCCAGCAATCCAATTTCTCAACAATCCTCCGGAAGAAGTCCTTTCTTTCAAGCTTCTGGGTCTCAGTATCTGCCATGAACTTTCCTGGAAAACCATATTTCCAACCTGGCCTCCAAAGCCAGTCGCTGACTTAGAATCCTCCATCATGCAAAGTCCTTCCTCGGCCAAGCTGACCTCCTGACCACACACAAAGCTTTTTTCCTTAGCCTGATGGAGTAATGCTCACCCCTCTGGGCTGGTGCTCTTGCCTCCCACCTTTCTCGGCTTCACGCAGTGGAAACAAAGGCATTTTGGATCATTGGTATCTCCCACGATGTGGCTGAGTCTTTGGGCCTCTCACTCTCTCACCACAGGCAGGTCGGTGGTCTTTCTGTCTTCTTCCGTCTCCTCTCCAGTCTCAATCCCCCCCCCCCGCTCTGTCTACGATTTGTCCCCACCATATTTCTGCAGGACACTCAAGGTCCGCCAATAACCCCCTTCTGGTCAAACTACCAAAATCACGAATTTCTGCTCACTTTCACTCTTTCATTCCTCTTTTTCCCTGCCTTTGGAATAAACTCCCTCACTGTGTCCATTCCCATTCCTCCCTCCTGGCCTTCAAATCAGCTGTTCACCACCACCTCTTGTCATCCCCCATCCAAATCCTTGATCTTTTCTACCCCCGTTAAGCCATCCCAAGCCCACCTCCTTCAAATTCCCTGCTTTCCTTCCTGAAAGTCCCTGTAATGTCCATATTGTATTCCCCATGTTCCCCACCCCATCCCTCTCCCTTTCACAGATCTCCTAATGTCTCTGTTCCCCACTATTTAGTCCTTCCCACTCCCACCCTCTTGTCTCATGCCCCCCTTGCTGTGCGTTGTGTGTTAGCTCTCATATGATTCTCGATAAGGTGCACAAAAAAAATACAACTATACACACAATGTCAATGAAACTTGGCCACAACCTTCATCACCTGTGACATACTAAAGTTTGATCATGGCATTCAAGAAATCAGGATCTAAGGGGATCTGTGGTGGATTTGAGTAACTCTTACTGCTGATCCCGGTGAGCTTCAGGACGCGTGGTCGTATTTTTTTATTATTACGATGATTATTATTATTATTTTTATCTGTGCCTTAATCCCAACAGTTAGGGGTCGACCACTTGGATCCACCTTCTTCATTCCCCTCTTGTTCTCCGCATCTTCCCCTCTCAATCCTACGCTCTTGAAATCTCTTTCTATGACCTCCCTTCACTATAATGTCATACTCTTGGTCTTTTTCTCTCCAATTGGCTCATTCCTTGCTTTTCTTGCTTGGTTCTTCATCCTTTTCCATCATCATCTGTCCAAACCACCATAACCTAGTCTCTAATCCTCTATGTTGTCAATGTCATCTGTATACTTTAAAACATACTGAGCTTCGTGAACTTGTAACGTGTCATTACAAAATAATTATTCAAGGCTGTAATTTTATTGTGTTTAAAACAGTTCTAAAATTATGGACTGTAAATTTGATTCTCCTTTTTTTTTGAAAAACACCCACTCTGTGTATCAGAAGGCTAATATAGAGACAAATTTCTACAGCCTGTCCATAAAGTTATAAAAGGGACAGCATCAAAGACAAAAACAGAAGTCATTTTTATGCACTTATAAAATTAATACATCACATTACAGATATTATGAAAGTTACCATCTATTCCATTCTTGTAACACATATTATATGGTCTTTCTCTCTTTGTCGTTTCAGTCCTTCATCTGTTCATCGACCCGCCAGGTCACATTCACTGATTCAGCAACCCATAAGTTATAACCTTTCCCAAATTTAGTATCACTGTTCATCTTTTCACCTTTGTTTCCTTTTCTTCTCTTTTTGGAATAGCCTCCCTGAATCTGTCCATTCTTGTTCTTCTCTCAAATCATTTATAGTGGCAACACGCTTTCATGGTGTGTTGTTGCCAATATTGACCCATGATTTTTGATATTCTCACTGTTCTTTCCCCTTCATCAATATATTAATTATTACATCTGCTACCAAAGGTGGGCTGAAGTTATGCTTTAAAGCTTATTTATCTGTTTTGCTATTTCTCTGTCTGTGAACAGGATATTTCAAAAAGTTGTGGATGGATTTTGAAAAAAACTTGGTGAATGAGTTGTGTCGGTGAGAAGAACACGCCGATGAGATTTTGGTGAAGGTCCAGGTGCAGATCCAGTCTATCAGTGGGATACAAAACGTAAACTGTTTAGCCTGGCAAAGGTATGCGCTCGACTAAGTGGCACTGTCGTTTATTTAGCTCGTCCCCACACGCAGTGGGAGATAGGGTTTTGGAATCGTGTGTGTGTGTGTGTGTGTGTGTGTGTGTGTGTGTGTGTGTGTGTGTGTGTGTGTGTGTGTGTGTGTGTGTGTGTGTCCAGGCCATAACATTTTTTTTATCATTTGAGCTTTTGTCATCAAATTTTAAACAAACCTTTATTATGAGAATATGAAGAAAACAATGAAAAATTGGGTTAAAATTTGAAAGGACAAAGTCATAATGACAACAAGTAGCCCTTATATAGCCCCACCACAGTGTCATGGGCACCCAGCAGGATTAAAAACAAAACTGTCAAAGGGTGGAGGAGCTCCTTGTGAGCCAACGGCCATCCATATCTCATGCCAAACTGTGTCTACAGATGTCCTCCTGAAGTTGGGTTACTTCTTATTAGGAGGTTGGTGGCAGGATTTGCACCCGGCCACCGTAAAACCCTTCATTCCGCAAAACATTTCAGAAGCATTCAAAAAATCTGAAAACCCACTCCATGAGAGTACCTCCTGTGCAGCTGCTCTCTGCAGGGCAGCTCACCGAATGATGGAATTGGGGAAAACCCTTCGGGACCCCCAATCTTTGATGATAGGAGGGAAAACACTAGGTAATCTTCCTGAGTCAGATTGTGGTAGTGTGTGTCAGAGTGGTGCTGAGATGTCGTCCACCAGACAGCAGTCTCCTTGGGTTAACCTGAGGTGGTCCCTTAGGGTGGGTGCCTGGAATATCCCATCCCGAAGAGAGGATAATCCCCTGTCTCTGTTATCATCTGAGCTCAAGCATTTGGACATCGGTATTGCAGCTCTCTCTGAGGTTTAGAGACCGGATAATGGTGAGATCATGGTAGGTGGTACACCGAGAAATGGTCTGGTCACCCTCATGGTTAACATGCCCAAGGAGTTTCTGTAGCTGTGTTCAATAAGCTGACTCCAATGATAATTGAGGTACTACTGGTCAACGAGCATATAAGATGAAGGATTCGTCACTCCTTGGGTGTCGTTTCCCTCATCTCAGTATATGCTCCGACTGAGGCAAGTGATCTCACCGTGGAAGACGCATTCTTTGCTGCGCTCGAGTCTGTGGTTGATCAGTGCCCCAGATGAGATACTTTTCTAATCTTGGGGGATTTCACTGCATCAAGTGAAACTGATAGGGATGGTTATAATGAGACATGTGGTGGATCTCAAGGTTCGAGAACTGTGAACCAGAATAGTACTAAGTTCCTTGACCTTGCAAGAAGTCATGTGCAGGACAAAAGTCAGAGTCTTCAGGTTCTTGGTGCTTCCAGTCCTGCTCTACGGATGTGAGACTTTGACTCTGACCTGGGATCTGAGATGGTGACTTAATTAATTTGTTTCCAGGTCTCTTTGGAGAATCCAGGGTATCATTGGTCGGACTTTGTGTCCAACGAGTTGTTGCTGAGAGAGACTCAAAGGAGATTTTTTTTTTACCTGCATAGTCCATAAATGTCAGTTGTGGCTGTATGGACATGTGGCTCGTTTTCCTGATGCTGATCCTGCTCACCAGATTATCTCAGCGAGTGAGCCTCATGAGTGGAGGAGGCCAACAGGCTGACCATGTGCCTCGTGGTTGCAGAAGGTTGATCAGCATCTCGAGGAGATAGGGATGAACCAGGCATCTGCCTGGGGGATGGTGATACGGAGGTCCCTGGAGTCCCAGCAGAAAGTGGAAACAGCGACGTGCTGCTCCGGTGCATGATCTCATACCTGGCCTGATCACAGTGAGTCAAGCATGATATTCCCTGTTTTTTAATCACTGCTGTGTTTATTCATTTATTTTCCATTGAACTTCAGGTTATCTGTCTAGGACATAGCATTTTTATCAATTGAGCTTTTGTCATCACATCTTCAGCAAACCTTTGCAATGAGAATATGGAGAACACAAATGAATAAAATGTACTAATTTTCTAAGCTTCCTCTTAAAGGATAGGGAAAGAATTATTGTTGCGAATCTGGAAGCCATGAGCACACAACATTCAGGTTCCTATAGCGCAGTTATTTCTGTAAGTACGTGTTTTCAGTTCGGGTCCCGTCCCTTGTTTAATGGGTGATTAAATGTAAATACGCTGTGTGTTGTTTTAATGGTTAGGATTTTAACACCCCTTATAACAACAACACGCCTTCACCTCGCTTCCTCACACTGACGCCATTGTCTTCCTGCATTCGACCACGTACGTGGGCGTGGTTTCCTCGGCCACCAGAGCTCCGACTCCTCATCGGAGAGATGGAATGTTCCCCTCGACCAATGGGAGGCGTGAGACACCACAGACATCGACTTTCTCATGAACCCCAGACCAATGGGAGGCGAGACGTCTCCGATGGTGATCCTCCCCATGACACCCCATCCCGCAGAAGAAATGCCATATAAGAAATGCCAGGGCCTTGGAAAAGTGAGTCAGAGAGGCATGGACGGCAGGGTGAATGGCAAAGTCAGCGTCAGGGTTGAGCGTCTGGTCTGATCAGCTTGGCAGTGATTGGATTTGAAGTGCCGGAGATCGACTCGTCTGGTCTGGTCAGCTTGGAGTGCTCGGGATGTCTCTCGTCTCGTCCACCTGGCGTCGGATGCTTTTCGCTTGGAGTGGCATCGTGTTGCGGGTTCGAGTCCCGTCGAGCCGGATCGCCGAAGACCACATGAGGTGGACAAGTCCAAGTGCAGGCTCTGGTCACTAGCTCACCTGTCCTCGAGCTGGAGGCCTTCAATAAAGACCAATGGGGTCCACTTCTGTGTGTTTGTGTGTGTATCTGTGTGGGCCTGTCTTTAAGTAGCAAATGTTAAGTGCCTTGTACATTGGCTGCATTTATCAATAGTCGTGATAACTCTGCCCTTACATGCTTCCCTAGTTCCCCAATATTGTTTAATAAATATCCTCATTGTTCATTGTATCGGCTTGTTCGTGTCCATTCCTTCATTGGCTGAGTGTGCTGCTTGTTGGAGAAATAGTAAAAGTGGTTACGGCTGTAAGGGAACATTTGGACCGATGGATCTCGGCGATTAAACCGCTCGGATTGCACCCGGGTCGAGCGCGCTAGGCGACTCGTCCCATATGGGAGCCGTCGAGAGTGTGAGACTCGGTAGAGCGCCACGTGGCCTCTCGGTATTTTGAAGATTTGGCAAATAACCCTGTACCACGTGGCCGAAATATTGATGCTTCACAGTCCAAAAGTGACCCGTACTCTACGGACTTTTCCGAAAAGTACGATCTGCATTCCGGGTGATCGGTGGAGCTGACTGTACTGCTCCATCTAGCGATCGTGCTCGTCGTCGATACCTGGCCCCGTAACATTATCGCCCTTGTAGGGTTTGTTTATACAATTAGCGCCGGCAATTTTTTTTTTGTATACCATGTTGAGGCTTGTATGAGAGCTAACACACAACGCACAGCAAGAGGGGCATGAGAGAAGAAGGGCGGGAGTGGTAAGGACAAAAGAGTGGAGAACATAGACATAAGGAGATCTGTGGAAGGGAAAGGGATGGGGCGGGGAACATGGGGAATACAAGATGGACATTGCAGGGACTTTCAGGAAGGAAGGCAGGGAATTTGAAAGAGGTGGGCTTGGCATGGATTAACGGGGGTAGAAAAGATCAAGGATTTGAATGGGGGATGATAATAGGTGGTGGTGAACAGCTGTTTTGAAGGCCTGGAGGGAAGAATGGGATTGAATAGAGTGAGGGAGTTCATTCCAAAGGCGGGAAAAAAGAGGAATGAAAGAGTGAAGGTGAGCAGTGATCCATGATTTTGGTAGTTTTACCAGAAGGAGGTTGTTGGCGGACCTTGAGCGCCCTGCAGAAAAGTGGTGGGTACAAATCGCAGAGAAACAGGGGTGGCAAGACTGGAGAGGAGACGGTAGAAGACAGAAAGACTACCAACCTGCCGACGGTGAGAGAGTGAGAGGCCCAATAACTCGGCCTCATCGCGGGAGATGCCAATGATCTGAAATGCCTTGGTGTCCACAGCGTGAAGCCGAGAAAGGTGCGAAGCATGAGCACCAGCCCAAAGAGGAGAGCAATACTCCATCAGGCTGTGGACAAAAGCTTTGTAAGTGGTCAGGAGCTCAGGTAGGCCGAGGAAGGACTTTGCACGATAGAGGATTCCCAGTCTGCGACTGGCTTTGGAGGCCAGGTTTGAAATGTGGCTTTCCCAGGAAAGATCATGGCAGATCGTGAGACCCAGAAGCTTGAGAGAAAGGACTTCTTCCAGAGGATTGTTGAGAAAGTGGATGGGGTTCGGGGGGGGTTCTAAATGGACCTTTCAGATAGACATCGTGGGAGTGTGAGATTTGTCCGGATTGAAAGACATGTTAAACGTGTTGGACCAGTTTTTGATTTTATACAGATCTACAGTGAGCAAAAAAACTGCTGCATGCCGTTCTGAGGGATGACAGATGGTACGGCAGAGGGTGGAGTCATCAGCAAAGAGATATAGAGGATTTTCCAGAGGGTCGGAGAGATCATTGAAGAAAACCAGAAAAAAAAAACAGGGCCCAGAATGCGACCTTGAGGAACTCCAGCCTGGACTGGAAGAGGGGATGAAAGAAGTCCATTTAGGGCCACACGTTGACAGCGACAGGAGAGGAAGTCTGCGAGCCATGAGTGGAGATGGCCTTGGATACCATTGGAAGAGAGTTTGGTGAGCAGGGCAGGGTGCCAGACCATGTCAAAAGCACGCAATATGTCTTGGGATAACTCTCTGATTTCTTGTCTGATATTGAGGACCTCCATCCATTGTTGGGAGAGCAGAAGCAGCATATCCAGGGAAGAGTGACTTGGTCTTTTTCTTATTCTTTCGACTGCTCCCATTAAGGGTCGCCACAGCGGATCATCCGTATGATCCGCGTAGTGATTTGGCACATGTTTTACACTGGATGACCTTCCTGACGCAACCCTGGTCGCCTCTTACGACACAGGGATATGGTACACCTATTTTAACCGGGGTATACACCGGCCCAGTACATTGGTACTCATTTTGCCAACCTCGCAAGGATGACAGGCTGAGTAAACCCCCTGGTGTATTAATTCAGTGGCTCAACGGGGCTTGAACTCAGGACCTTTTGGATCCCAAGCCGCTGCCCTAACCACTGCGCCAACACACCAGGCTACATATATATATATATATATATATATATATATATATATATATATATATATATATATATATATATATATATATAAATATATATATATATATATATATATATATATATATATATATATATATATATATATATATATATATATATATATATATATATATATATAGTTTCTTTGAAAGAGGAAAAGTTCAAAAAGTTGAAAGAGGAAACTTTCTTTGAAAGTTCAAAGGAACAAGTTTCTTTGAAAGAATTCCCAGGATGAGTTGATGTTGGAGAAAGTAGCGATAGGAGACCAGTCTATGAGTTTGATGGCTGCTTGGAGACCCTGCCAGTCGGCTTGAGTGAAATGCCAGACTCAACGGCGGTGAGGTGGTTCTCTCATAACAGCGAGAGAGATGTCCTCTTTGACAAGGATGTGGTGAGAAGAACCAATTGGAGCGAAAGAAGAATGGTACTACAGATTTACTACAGATTTTAATGATACTACAGATTTTATTGGACCTCAAGGAGTATTAAACCACCATTTAGAAAATTATTTTTCTTCCTGCACGCTCCATTTCCAAAATTTCCGAGCTGTACCTTAATGCCAAATGGGACTTTCTGAATTCAATTTTGCATCAATAATGCAAATACAAAGTATGTGGGGTTGATGTGTTTTTTGGACTTTGACCTAAATTTTAAAGTTATGACCTAACTATAGACATTCAAACATTTTTCACCATAACTTGACTAAGGTTTGTCAGATTGGAACAAAATTGCCCTCTGCAGATAGTCCAGAGCAAGGTGCATTTACGACTAATTTAATCATACCCCTATGGGTTAAAAGTCAAGGTCCTTCACCCTGAGGAGTACTAAACCATCATTTAGGTTTTTCTCTGTCTCTCTGCCAATGTTCGGATCCGGCTGGGACTTTTGGAATGAAATTTTGCATCAATAATGGGGGGAAAAGTATGTGGGGTTGACATGCTTTTTTGGATCTTGACATAATTTTGAGGTCATGACCCAATTTTAGACATTTCAACAATTTTTACCATAACTTAACCAAGGGTTATCCGATCGGAACAAAATTGCCCTCCACAGATAGCCGAGATAGAGCAAGGCATATTTATGCTTAATCCTTACTATAATTCACGGACTGGTGTTTGTATGTTTGTTTGTCGGGCAACTCATCTGACAGTTCTGGCCCAATAACATCCAGACTTACTACAGTGGATCAGCATAACCACAATTTATGTATAGGCATGTTTTTATCTTTGCTAGTGGTCACAAGTTCTCTATGCAAATGTGTATCATGTAGCGCTGCCTCCAGGTGGGGGAGAGTATGACAAATCACCACTATTTACTGTGTAGTATTCCTCTCCCCACGTTTTCCAGTGCAGTGAGGTGTTTTGAAATGCAAGCAGTCGGTATGTTTTTACTTCATGCATGTAACCCAAGTTATTTATTTTTCCTATACAGAGGTGTCACTTGCCTATACACTGCCCAAATAAAGGTATGCATCAGAAGAATGTGTTACATACTTGGAACAAGATTGCCTGTAGGGCAGCTTCGCTGCTAGTTTATTCTTAATGTACATCATACCCCTCTGAGTTAAACGTCAAGGTTAAATAGCAGTCTGAAAAAAACAAGAAAAAAATAAATTAAATGTCATAGCCCCCGTTGTTTTTGTAATTTTGCTGTTAAATGGTGAGCCCATATTTATTTCCAACTAAGATGGCCGCCAGTCTACCATTCAGCCATATTTGATCAAATTGCAAAATAAAGTTAGGTGCAAGTTTATGCCATTGTGTACTGTGCTTGTAAAACGCTTGAACAAAATTGGACAATGCATGTCCGAGAAATGTTTGGGGACATGTTTAAGTACCAAAATGGCTGCCAATTGGCCATCTAGGATCTGATGTAGAAAAAAAAATGACGTGCATATGTAAGCCATCATTCTTTATCGATGTGCCAAGTTTGAACAACATCGGGAAATGCATGTCTGAGAAATGGTTGAGGACATGTTCAACATCGTGTTTTTTTACAACTAAAATGGCCGCCAGTCTACCAGTTAGCCATGTTTGATCAGATCGCAAAATAAAGTGAGGTGCACGTGTATGCCATTATGTACGGTGCTTGTGCCAAGTTTGAACAAAATCAGACCACTCATATCTGAGAAATGCTTGGGGACACATTTAAGTAACAAAATGGCCACCAGTCGGCCATCTTTAATCTGATCTCGGGAAAAAAAAAGATGCATATGTAAGCCATCATTCGTTATCTGTTTGCTAAGTTTGAACAACATCGGTAAATGCATGTCTGAGAAATGGTTGAGGACATGTTCAACATCGTGTTTTTTTACAACTAAAATGGCCGCCAGTCGGCCATATTTTATCGCATTGTGAAACAAAATGATGTGCATATGTATACCTGTGGTGAATTGAAGGACGTGACGTGTGATCACATGTCGCACGGCTCGAGCACGGAATAGATAAAGCTAAGATTCCGCTCGGTCGGGGGGATTGTCCCAGGGGCATTGTCGTTTATGGCGGCGGCTCACTTGGTGCTCGTTGAATGGTGAGAATTGAGAGTATATCGGACTCCGTGCTTATACTGATTTATTTTGCGGTGATTAGTTGCACGTGTATACCTTACTGCTTATGTACTCCTTGCTGCACCTGTATTCCCTGGTGTGCCCGTAGAAGCGGCTTCAATCAAATGGAATAAAGCCTACACTCTGAAGGTTCTTCTCTCGCTTTCATTTCAATTTATTCCATTTGTGACACCGAACGGAATCCTCCTGAATTGGTAGAGGCGTCTACCTGCCTGGAATGCGGTGTAAGGTTTGTCTTCCTCTTGGATGGGAATTTGTTGATAGGCGCTTCACAAATCGATGGTGCTGAATATCTTATAATTGGCCATGCGTTCGACCATCTCGTCTATGCGCGGCAAAGGGTAGGCATCGAGTTGGGTGAAACGATTGACCGTTTGGGAATAATCGACAACCATTCGTTTCTTATGATTCTGATTGGCGGTGACCAACACCTGTGCGCGCCATGGCGAATCGCTCGGTTCTATAATTCCTTCTTCCAGTAATCGCTTGGTCTCTGAAGTGATGAAGTTCATATCAGCAGTGGTATATCGCCGCGATTTGATCGCTATCGGTTTACAGACCGGCGACAAGTTAGCAAACAGCTGGGGGGAAGTTACCTCTGCGGTGGTCAAAGCATTTAAAATTAGACGAGGTTTGCTTCCTCCAAAGGGTATTTCGACGCTCGTGTGCTGCTTGAGGACATTATGACCCAGAATTACGTCTGCGCATAAATCACGAAGCACCAGTACCCTTACATCCCGATGCGTGTACCCTTTTACATCCAATTCAACATTGCAGTAACCTCATACGCGGGACTGTAGTGATGTGGCGGCCATGCATACCGTATTGTCTGTCGGGTGGATCTTCCATTTCCTGCCCTTCACTAGCGAGCTGTTGACGAAACTCTCAGAGCTACCAGTATCAATCAGAGCCTCAGCCATATGCCCGTTAATTCGTACGTTGATGATAGCCTTGGATAGATTCCCCGGTGAGGCTGCAGTTAGTTTCTTTTGTGAGTAGAGAGCCGCAGAAGTGGGTTTATTTCTCCTTAGAGTAGATTTACATACCCTGGCATAATGCCCTTTCTTGTCACAATTCATGCATGTGGCATCTCTGGTGGGGCATTTGTACCCACAAAAGAAGCATTTACCAACCAGAGTAGTTTCTGAGGAGTTTGACGAGGTCTGGGTATCCGACTCCTCGGGTTTTTCTCCATCCCCTGTGTCAGGCTGTGTCTGTGTCTGTGGGGTTCCTTGAGTTTCCACCGTAGCGGCGTTCATTAGCAGCATCGGTGTCCCAAATGACTCAGATTGCTGCTGAGCCATATCCATCGCTCGAGCCTGGTCGACTACCTTTTCAAGAGTGGGTTGCGCTTTCTCTAGTAAGCGTTGCCGTATGTGGGCTGACCTGAGTCCTTGGATAAATGCCTCTCGGGTCGCTTCATTTCGGTGTTCCTCGGCGTTTACGGCCCGGAAGCTGCCGTCTTTTCCCAGCTGTTTCAGAGCTTGCAGGAACTGATCGATGGTCTCCCCGGCTGCTTGTTTGCGTGTGTTGAGAAGATGTCGTATGTACACCTCGTTCTTGCACTTCACGTAGAGCGCCTGCAGCACGTCGATCGCTGCTTCATAGGTGTCACACTCCGAGAAGAGCCTGTATACGCTGGGCGAGACATGATTCACAAGGGCGGCCAATTTGTCGGCTCCCTCTTCGATGATGGTCAGATAGTGTGAGAAGGAACGGAACCAATGCAACCATTTCATTTCTGAGTCAGTCGCGTTTGGGTCTGCGTCGAACCTCTCTGGTTTGTAGATCTTGTCCATCGTTGGTTGAGAGAGCCGAGAAAACCAAATGGAATAAATTGAAATGAAAGCGAGAGAAGAACCTTCAGAGTGTAGGCTTTATTCCATTTGATTGAAGCCGCTTCTACGGGCACACCAGGGAATACAGGTGCAGCAAGGAGTACATAAGCAGTAAGGTATACACGTGCAACTAATCACCGCAATTACGTCCACTTCATGAGCTACCCCCACCTCAGGACCTGCAGACAATGCGCTGGGTGATCGGCATGTTCGCTTACTATGCAAGATGGATTTCCCAATACTCCGAGAAAATACATCCCCTAGTGCATTGCAAAAACTTCCCACCAGATGCCGCTGTTGTAAAAGCTTTCCACAGCCTCAAAGATGATATCAGTAATTCCGTGGTATTATCGATCGATAGCTCGGTGCCCTTCGTGGTGGAAACAGATGCTTCTGATCACGTGATAGCTGCGACACTTAACCAGTCTGGGCGACCCGTCGCGTTCTTCTCGAGAACTCTCTCTGGAAGCGAGCAGAGACACTCAGCAATAGAGAAGGAAGCATACGCTATTGTCGAAGCCATACGTAAATGGAGACACTATTTACTGGGAAACCATTTCACGCTCGTCACGGACCAACGATCCGTGGCATTCATGTTTGATGGGAAAAATAACGGGAAAATTAAGAATGAAAAAATTATGAGATGGCGGATAGACCTAGCCTGCTATAGTTACAACATTGTTTACAGGCCCGGGAGGGAAAACCCTGCTGCAGACACCTTCTCTCGGGTCTACTGTTTGGCGACAATCACTCGGGCTTTGCAAGACCTCCATGTGTCTCTGTGCCACCCGGGGGTAACCAGAATGGCACATTTTGTGCGCAGACAAAACCTTCCCTATTCTATCGAAGATATTAAACAAATGAATGCTTCATGCCCTGTTTGTGCTGAACTAAAACCCAGATTCTATGGCGCGGCTTCTGGCAGATTGATCAAGGCCACTTCTCCCTTCGAGGGACTAAACATTGACTTCAAAGGGCCCCTGCCGACCGAGACAGACAACGGATACGTATTCACTGTTGTTGATGAATATTCAAGGTTCCCTTTCGCATTTCCGTGCTCGGATATGACCTCGGGCACTGTCGTGAAATGTCTGTCTGACCTCTTCGCTATGTTTGGGAAACCTTCATACATACATTCAGACAGAGGGCCGTGTTTCATGTCAGCCGGGCTAAAACAATTCCTATTAGAGCATGGCATAGCAACTAGTCGAACGACGGGTTACAACCCACAGGGTAATGGGCAGGTGGAACGATATAATGGAGTTATTTGGAAAGCCGTAACTCTGGCGTTGAAATCAAGAGGACTTGGGCCCGAGCGGTGGGAGGTTACCCTTCTCGACGCTCTGAATTCCATACGCTCTTTGCTCTGCACGTCCACCAATGCAACTCCTCACGAACGAATGTTTACTCACCAGCGACGTTATGTTGACGGCCAATCGGTGCCCAACTGGTTAACCCATCCCGGAACAGTGTTCATGAAACGCCCGGTACGACAAAGCAAGTATGAACCCATGGTGGAGGGGGTCGAACTCATCGATACTAATCCAGAGTATGCTTATGTCAGGCTCCCGGATGGCAGGGAGACCACTGTGTCGGTTCGCCATTTGGCTCCCTCAGGTACTCCTCCCGCAGGTACACCACCATCTGGCACTCCTCCCTCTGACATCCCCACCCAAGAATGGTGGCGACGGAGCTGCCGCGTTCCACCCGAGAGCGATCGGGGAGTCATCTCCGGCACGAGTCGAGGCTCACCAAGAGGATCGGAAGCCTCCCTCAAGTGAAACCGCCATTTACTCCCGGAGAGGTCGACGGATAATACCCCCTCGCCGACTCAATCTGTAAAGGGGATTATCGGCATCCTCGATGCTCATGCTCCGATATGCTCATTACCATGCTCGTACAACTCAAAATAATCCTCACTGCTTGGCATGTATGCTTCTGTAGTTTAGATAGTTCACGTTGCTTGAAATGTATACCCCTGTAGCGCTGAAGTAATCATGGTGCGTTAGTTGGGCCTCTAGTTACATTTTAAAGACGGGGAAAATATGGTGAATTGAAGGACGTGACGTGTGATCACATGTCGCACGGCTCGAGCACGGAATAGATAAAGCTAAGATTCCGCTCAGTCAGGGTGATTGTCCCAGGGGCATTGTCGTTTACGGCGGCGGCTCACTTGGTGCTCGTTGAATGGTGAGAATTGAGAGTATATCGGACTCCGTGGTTATACTGATTTATTTTGCGGTGATTAGTTGCACGTGTATACCTTATTGCTTATGTACTCCTTGCTGCACCTGTATTCCCTGGTGTGCCCGTAGAAGCGGCTTCAATCAAATGGAATAAAGCCTACACTCTGAAGGTTCTTCTCTCGCTTTCATTTCAATACCATCATGTGTTGTCTTCGTGCCAAGTACAAATAAAATCTGTCTATACATGTCCAATATATGGTTGCGGATGCACGCACATACACATGGACATGAAAATCGAGACCAAATCCAGAAGCCCCAATTTCAGATGAAGTCCAGTGTGGGCTAATAACTCAATCATGATCAAATGTCAGTCTGAAAAAAACGAACAAACCACACTTTTCTTGTCATCGCTCATTTTTGCCAATGTGGCATCTGAAAGACTGTATGACCTGCTAAGATGTTATGTTATCATTTCATTCACCTGCACTGAAGCATATGATATTTGATTAGTGCCCTTGTCTGACTTTTCAGATTGTGACCCAATGAACAAAAAACACATTTTTGATCACAACTTGAAAAGGAAGTTTTCCTCCGATTTTCATGTTGAGTTTTACGGATCGATTGTAGATGGGGACGCATTTTATTATTTTACAATCTATCTCTAAATATTGAAGGTCAAGGTCATATGGCAGTTTGAAAAAAATTCCATCATTGGATCGTAGGTCAATGGTAAGTCGCCAGTGATTATCAAGGGTAAGCCTCCCCTGGCTTACCCTTGGGGATCGCTTTGTGATCGCAAATATCCAGTTTGAACAGTTTTGCTCCATGTCTTGCTTCCTCTCCTTCCATTCTGGATAGATAGGCTTTCATAACAGATGCACATTTGATTAAACTGACACAAATTGTTTTTCCAAGTAAATCGACCATTAGTTTTCAAACAGGGCCATTTTTATTACTGTACAACGACACGATAAAGTGTGAGTTTCCAACGTTTCCAACATCAGTTTCACTTTGAGATATCAGATTTGATTCCTCATTGCAATTTGTGATGTGACACTCAGTGCAAGAAAGAAAGCATCATCAACGATTTTCGGGGGGATTCTTTTTCGATTTTCTAAAGCATCCAGAGGCGTATAAGGGATCTTCAAGGCTCTTAAAAGGTCTAAAAATGGTCTTTGTGTAAAGTAGTTTTCGTGTTTTAAGGTCCGATGTGCCTAAAGTGTCTAAAGGATCTTAAATGGTCTCAAGGGGTCGAAGTGTGAATAATAAATGGAGTCTAAAGTGTCCAAAGGGTATTAAAGTTTCCAAGGGGTCTTAAATTGTCCAAGGGATTTTAAAAGCTCTATGTCTTAAAAGTGTCTAAATGGTCGAAAAAGGTGTTTATGTCTCTTAAGGATCTAAATGGGTATTAAGGGGTCTAAATTGTGCAAAGTTCTAAGGAGTCTAAAGGGTCTTAAAAGGGTCTAAATGGTTTAAAGATTGAAAGGGTCTGAAGGGTCCTTAAAGGGTCTAATATTTCTAAATGATATAAATGTCTTATGGGTCTAAATGGGTATGAAGGGTTCTGAGGGTTGTAAACGTCTCAAGGTTATTTTAGGGGTCTAAGGGTGTAAGGGATCTAAATTGTTTTAATTAGTGTAAAGCATCTAAGGAGTCTATAAATCATTCAAGGGTCTCAGGGGTTTAAAGTGTGTAAAGGTACAAAGGGTCTTGTATGTGCATGAAGGGGTCACATTGCCAGCCCTCTCTTGACTGCACCTCCTTCCTCTCCTTCTGCTTGTCACCAGGGTCGTAGTTTGGGGATCGCCATCAGCAGACCCAAGTGGTGAGTGAAATGGTGTGATGAGGCGATTATGTGGCGGCTTCTTCGCCTCCATCTGCACTTGCCATTTCTACGTGTGTGTGTGTGTGTGTGTGTGTGTGTGTGTGTGTGTGTGTGTGTGTGTGTGTGTGTGTGTGTGTGTGTGTGTGTGTGTGTGTGTGTGTGTGTGTGTGTGTGTGTGTGTGTGTGTGTGCGCGCGCGCGCACGCTTGTGTGTTAACTGTTTCATATATCACTGGTCAAATTCAAACGTGGAAACAATCAAGATACACTATCATTGCAAATGGATGCAGGGATGTACAGGGAGCAACCATTATTCAGATGCCAGGATGGTTTCACATTATAATGATGTCTATATGTATCCCATTTCTTGTGACCATCCCTACCTTGTTTACATACTTTTTGGCATAACATCCCTAGATCCTTTTATGGTAAAAAAAAAAAATACGTTTGTTTATTACTTGTTACTGGATTTTAATAAAATGTATTTATATGCTGAAGAGCATTATTATGATTACACGATGAATTATCTTGTCGATTATGTGTGAAAACACCACATGAAAGTGTTACTATTATATAATGGGCAGCAATAATTTTTTTTTTTTTTGAGGGCAGTCTGTGCCATCCTTACACGAAGTCCACCACCATGCTCACATTTAGTACCACATAGAATTAAAACACTTTCAGCTAGTATTATAGATTTTAAATTACAAGTTATACAAGTAAGTCTTTTTTATTTTATTAGAAGTATCATGTAGGTCCAAAGGTTTAATGGTCTGAAAGGGCTCAAGGTCAAATCGAAAGGTCCAGACATAGTCACGGTGCAATAATACATAATTAATAGATGGCCCAATACTATGTAATTAAAAAGTTCGTAGAAGTTCGGAACTGTACTCACATCAAATGGAATGAAATTAATAATATACTCACATGGATCGACTGAGGCTTCACCTTCTTTTTCAGATATATATATATATATATATATATATATATATATATATATATATATATATATATATATATATATATATATATATATATATATATATATCTGAGTTTGTGTCTGTGAGTCTGTCATAAGTGTCATAAGGTCATAAGCACCGCCCATTCCACAGGCCATGCCCTCCAGCCGTCCAGAAATCACCACCATCTTTTTCTCTCCATGTAGCTCAGATTGTTTTAAAGGCCTCATATACATTTGAAGACTGAGCAACACAACTTCTATCATGAAATGAAGATACCGTTTTGAGGAAAAAAAGTAACATTTTGAATACAACTCAAACTCTGGTAATGCATGTTTTGGCCGCAGCTATCACAGCAGCTGTCTAATATATACCACCCATTGAACGCATGTTAATTCTCATATTATGCAGAGGAAAGAAAAGAGTGATATTTCATTAAAAAAAAACTTTGTGGGACGTCAATCGCAGTTACTTTCTTTCTGCGAGACAGTGACGTGTCACTTTTTACTCAATGTTTGCTTTCCAGAATTTGCAATGACTGTTACAAGCAAAAAATATCCTGTGTTTGCTTCCATGCGGAGTATGAAAAAAGAGGTCCCTCCACATGACGTCATCACGCAGTGAGGTGTGCAATAGCAGGAATGCACTTAATAATTGGAGCCTTAATTATAACATCCTAAAACTCATGGAAAAATTATGACGGACTGAAAGAGGATAGAGGACAGAAAGTTTATTTTCTGCTTACTATGAGAAGAAGAAGAATATTCACAAGAGTAGGAAATATCATACAAACATGGTGGTTTCGTGCACGATGTCTTTGTCGCCTTATCTAATATATAAAGCTGAGTTTGTGTCTGTGGGTGGATGTGTGGTTCTGAACAAGATATGTTTTCATTACAAGGGAAATACTCATGATTAATACTTGAAGTGTTTAAATTTTTTTTTAATTTCCTTTTGTCAGTGTTTTATATGTTTGTTGAGATGTCCAGTGATGTGTTGTTACGAAATATCTATCTAGCACTTGTCAAGCCAGTCATTCCTTATCAACGGTTTCTCATGGAGTGCTTACTTGAGTGCTTAAGCTACTTGGCAAGTGCTCCACAAGAAACTTGGTAACTGAACACACCCCATATTCAAGACATGGCGATGAGGATAAATATCTATCGCATCATTATTTCAGCGATATCGATGAATTCGTCCCTCAATGGGTGAGGTGGGAAGAGGTAGGGGAAGGGGTGGGATGGGAAGAGGGACCTGATATTCCCTGGCAACGCCGGGTACCCTGATATTAATAGATAAAGCTCTTCCTAACCACTGACTCACTCAATGACTCACTGACTGATATTAAAGATCGGTACCTTCCGGGTGACGAAAAAAGCTGAAATTTTGTGTGCCGATTGAAATCAAAGCCAATTCACTGGAAAAAAAAATCACAGAACCATTAGAAAGCGTCCATAAATGAAAATATAAATAAATGAAAATAAATTTTAAAAAAACTTGAAAAAATAAATGCTGGTAAGTGATCCAAGACAATGTCACACAATTTGGGGCACACTAATTTTGTGTGCCAACGGACATTGAAGCTGATACACCAGGAAAAATCAGAACCACCGGAAAGCGTCTATAAATGAAAATAAAAATGAATGAAAAAAAAATTAAAAATCAAATGCAGGTGAGCAACCCGAGACAATGTGGAAGAACGATGGGGGTTCATATGCTTATTTCATTAGTGCTCATGACCGACTTTTTTGGATTGTGACGTTAGGAACAAAAAACACCTTTTTGATCATAACTTAAACATTACAATGTGTAAGCATACCACACTCATGTGTGTGTGTTTATATTCACACACACACACACACACACACACACACACACACACACACACACACACACACACACACACACACACACACACACACACACACACACACACACACACACATATATATATATATATATATATATATATATATATATATATATCAATGGGCAGGTCCTTTTGGGCCTGCATGGGGGAGTGAGATGCCCCCACCCTACACGAGTCTCGGGTAGATGGAGCTCGTTAGCCTTGTCAGGCAGTTCATCTGGAAAACTCTGATTTCAAATCTGGAAGGAAAACTCTGATTTCAAATCTGCAACCCGAGGACATCGCTGTCACCGTCCCAGCTTTCTCGGCCATGACAGATGAACCCGGGTTCAAAGGGTGTGGCCAGTACTGCACACACTGATCTCCACCTTAAAACTACTCTGTGCAGGCTCGAAGGAAATGTCCACGTCCGAGCCCCCCTCCCCCCTTCCCCTTCAAAGTCCTGTAGCAATGGGAAAGGGGCGAAAACCGGCAGGTGGATGATGACACTGGAAGCCATAGTCCCAATCCTGCATGCAGGTGGTTCAAGATATTGGTCGCCTAATGTTGACCTGGAGACGACGTCATTACTTACTACACCCTGAACGACCAAGCAGCCCTTTTTAGGGACAGCACTGCTTGCTCCACATGGAGAGGAGCCTAGAAAAGGTGGTCGAACCAAAAGGCTCATCTCCATTTCACCCCACTTGGCTAGCCGCGATCAACAGGCATCTACTAAACGCGGTCGAGCAACTTCAAAGACAGAAAGGTACACACCCACCTCTAAGGGTGCAAAAGGACTGAAAATAGCATGTTGGAACATCAGGACCATGCTTGATGCAGATGACAGCCACCATCCGGTATGCCACTCTGCTCGAATTGCACATGAGCTGTCAAGACTCGATATCGACATCGCAGCTCAAAGCGAAGTCCGCTTCTCAGAGGTAGGCAGCCTCCTTGAACTTGGTGCCGGATACACCCTCTATTGGTCAGGCAAACCAGCCACAGAGAGATGCCTTTCAGGCATTGGCTTCATGGTCAGAAACTCCATCGCTTCCAAGCTTGAAAACCTGCCAACGGGTCATTCTGAACCGCATCATCTCCATGCGCCTCATTCTCAGAAATCAACAGTACGTCATTCTGGTCAGTGTGTCCTCTCCGACTTTGCAGAAAAGGACAAGTTTTACTCTGACCTCCGTAGCCTCCTTCAAAGCACCCCTGCAGACGGAAAAGTCACAATCCTTGGTGACTTCAACACCAGGGTGGGAAAAGATTCTGAAACTTGGAAAGGAGTCCTTGGAAAACATGGTGTTGGTAACTGCAACGACAATGGGTGCTTGCTGTTGGAGTTCTGTGCAGAGCAGTAAACTCACCATCACAATCACCATCTTCCAGCAAAAAGACAGCCTGAAAACAACATGGATGCATCCCTGGTCCAAACATTGGCACTTCATCGACTATGTCGTAGTGCACCAGCGAGACTTCAAGGATGTCCTTCACACCAGAGTTATGCCCAGCGCAGAATGTCACACTGATCATCGCCTTGTGCGCTGCAAACTCCGACTTCACTTTAAACCCAAACCAAAGAAAGGAGGCCCCCCCGAGAAGGAAGCTCCAGGTCGGCAGACTTCAGTCAGCTGAAGTGAAAGCTGACTTCCAGGCAGGCTTGGAGTCAAGGCTTGTTGACTCAAGCTGCCCCACAGACCCCTTCCCTGAAACGCTTTGGGAACACCTGAAGATTACCATTCTACAGACTTCTGAAGAAGTCCTTGGGTTTGTTACAAAGAAGAACAAAGACTGGTTTGATGAAAAAAACCAGGAGATCTAGGAATTGCTGGTGAAGAAGAGATCTGCTCACCAGGCTCACTTAGCTCATCTGTCTTGTCCTGCGAAGAAAGCTGCCTTCCGCCTTGTATGCAGTAACCTCCAGCGCAAGCTTCGAGAGATCCAGAACGAGTGGTGGACCAACCTCGCAGAAAGAACTCAGCTTTGCGCGGACACTGGTGATGACAGAGGGTTTTATGAAGCCCTAAAGACAGTGTATGGCCCTACACACCAAGTCTTGTGTCCCCTGTGCAGCACAGATGGCCTGGCTCTTCTCACTGACAAGGCATCCATTCTGAGCCGCTGGTCAGAACACTTTTAAGCTCTCTTCAGTGTTAACCGCACTGTTCAAGATGCAGCAATTCTCCGCAGCGGGAGTTTATGGCATTCCACCGGAGATCTGGAAGCATGGGGGCCTAATGCTACATACCAAACTCCATGAGCTCTTCATCTGCTGTTGGGAGCAGGGCAAGCTGTCATAGGATCTCCGTGATGCAGTCATCTACACTGTACAAAAACAAAGGGGAGAAGTGGGACTGCTCCAACTATCAGGGAATCACGCTGCTGTCTATCGCAGGCAAGATCCTTGCCAGACTCCTGCTCAACAGACTCCTGCTCAATACCAGCTATTGCTGAAGATTATCTCCCAGAGAGCCAGTGTGGTTTCAGAGCCAACAGGAGCACTACAGATATGGTGTTTGTTCTCAGAAAGCTCCAGGATAAATGCAAAGAGCAGAACAAGGGACTGTATGTAGCATTTGTCGACCTGTCCAAGGCGTTCGACACGGTGAGCAGAAGCGGACTGTGGCTAATCATGGAAAGACTTGGCTGTCCCCTGAAGTTCCTCAACATGATTATCCAGCTCCATGAAGACCAGCGTAGTCGGGTCAGATACAGCAACGACCTCTTAGAGCCTTTCCCTATCATCAACGGTGTCAAGAAAGGCTGTGTCCTTGCACCTACCCTTTTCTCCATCTTCTTCAGCACGATGCTCCAGCAGGCCACCGAAGATCTTGATGATGAAGATTGTGTCTACATCCGATATGGCACTGATGGCAGCTTGTTCAACCTGAGGCGACTTCAGGCCCATACAAAAACCATGGAGCAACTGATCCGAGAGCTTTTGTTTGCTGATGATGCTGCCCTTGTTGCTCACACTGAGACAGCCCTGCAGCATTTAACATCTTGCTTCGCAGAGGCTGCGAGATTCTTTATAGATTGATAAGTTTGTATCTTGGTCGATTTTTTGAGGATTTGTCTTTTATTAAACCTATATCCTTGCATCGAAAGCCAAGCGACTTACTAATTATTGACTGAATCAGCAGGGTAGTATTAGTTCGATGAAAGTATCACACAGTTACTCTTATTATTTAAGCATCTTTCAGAAAACGGATATGTGTGAATAAAATATAACTCAATGAGTATGGAACATATAGGAAAGCAGAAATAAATGTAGTTTATCACATCACTGTTCATTGTTTACTGTATGTAGTTACTGTCGTGTGTAATAAATACTTTGACCATAATTTCTGATCAAAAATTGGAGAAGGATACCAAAAGGATTCAAAGGTAAACAGCGACTGCCAGGTGAGCAAGTGGCAGATGTTAAATGAGAACTCACACACTATACAATGACCCACAAATGGAGACAGGGTGAAGTCCAGTGCGCTGCTCACAAGTACATCATGCTGAAATGTAGCTGTCAGGTTTGTCTTTCCTTAGTAGTGCACAACAAAAGGCAGTTTGAGTGTAAGGTCTGTGTGGAATAAAGGTGAAAATAGAAGTGCATTCTGGCTGTACTTTGTGAGAATGGGGTTAAGAGATAAAGGCCAAGAAGCAGAGTTACTGTGGAAAGCTGAGCGCCTACCTGTCAAATTAAATCAAGACTGGGGTCAGACATTGGGTGCAATCTTGGGGAATACATAGGCACAAAATAATGTGAACTTTCACTAATGTAGCAAAATTAACTACTTTTTGTGATTGACACAAACTGAACTAAATTGTCAAACAGGGATGATTAAATGTCATTAAATTAAGGCCTTAAAATTTGATTTATTGCTTCATCTTATGCATTAATTCAAAGCATTTGATTGTAAAATATAGAGACAAGAACTGTTGCATTTATTAAAAAGGCAGGTTATGGTTTTCAATTTTCCATAAAGTTTAGACACAAAATATTGATCAGACAAGTGATTCAACAGATCAACATGCAGGAACTGAATCGCAATTTTGCTGGAATTTTAAAATCTTCTTGTAAAACAGAACATCCTCTTTACATTGGTACATTTATTGTTTTCCATCTGACTCTATGTTGGCTGAAATCCTATATTCTATGTGTTTGACTTATACTTACTCAAGTCCATGTAATGTCTCCTGACATTAGGTCCTGATGTCTCCTCATGTCATTGTCCTGTATGGAATTTTTGCATAGTTTTGTGTAAGCCTTTGATAAATGTGAAAAAAAATGAATGTTTATGCACCATCATTTGGTTGATGAATCAATTTCTTGGCCATTTCGCCAAATGTATAGTGGTTTCAATCAAACCCAGATTAAGTTGCTGGAAGGCCTGTTGCAAATAGAACTCATGTCCACCTCCCCTCTCCCCTTCACCCCACCAGACCTTTCAAGACTACCACATATTAAAAAAACATACATGGAAACAAAAAAGTAAGTGTATTGCATTATACAATTCAATTCATTGGCATGCAATCACAAAATTGCACAATTTGATTTGTATGTTCACAAAATTCCTTGATGTGACATGGCAGGCAGCAAATGCATCAATAAGGGTGGAAAAAAAAATAGAGTTCACTATTTCTGACTCTGTTGAGCAGTGTCAAGTTTCTCAGCCCGTCTTGGCCCACAGTTGAGCGGGGAGAGCTCTTGATGTGCTTGAAATGGTGGAATGACCTTTGATCATGGCAGTTGGACACTGGTATTGTCAGGTAGATCCGTAATGCAACTAAGACATTTGGAAATGCCGATTCAAAGTTGTTGTTCCACTTGATGGTGAACATGTCCAGTGGCAATGTTCTTTAAGAAAAGCTCACCACTATTGACTTTTGCAAAAGAAAGAGCAAACAAACTGCACCTACACATCAAAGATACTGTGGACTCGATCTTCCTTCTATAAAGGTATCGCATTTCTCAGAGACTTTGCCACACTTGCCATCGTCTTCTGCTGTCAGGAATGCAAGCCAAGCATCAATCTCAGAATAGACCTTAAGCCAATGATTCAGATTGTTGACAATCGTTTTCACAATAACTAAAAGCCCTCGACTTTTAATTTCTCCTCGCCAGTCAGCACAATTGGATAATATGGCTTCTTGGAATAATTACAAATTACATCCAATTTGGTAATTGGTTGGACATGCCATTCACAGCCTGATTAGATATATTCTCAATTCGTAACTCGTGTCTGGATGATGAAATTGCACATAATTCAATGCAAAAGCGATTTCCCCCAGTTTCTTGAAGATGCATTGTGCCCTCTGGGTCATGGGGCTTGTTGCAGTTGCAACATTGTTAATCGAGCACTGGGTTCAATAATTCCTTTCACGTTGAAATATGGAGCGCATTTATACTCAAAGACAACCCTAAAATAAGTAGTTCAATACAATTTAAGTCCACTGGGGAAATCAGTTCCAGTCGACCTGTGAGATTGTTCCACCAGATTCGATATTTAACACAGATAAAAAAAGTTGTCAACTCCAAAGTTACACTCGTATCATCGCTCAAACACAGCAGGTTCTGTAGAAGAGCAAAATTTATTACTTTATTGGCATAAAGTTAGTGAACTACATATGACAGAGCCAAGTCAACTACTTATGACCAAGCAGAGAAACAAATCCAGTAAATATCACTGTATTTAACAATTAACCAGCATCTGAGGTAAAAAAAAAAGTGCATGGAAATCCTTATTTTACCGCAAAGAAAATGTTGGTTTTCAGATTAATTGAAGGAAGTGTAAAAACTAAGTTTTGAGAAGTTTCAGATTGGTTTAAAAATTTCAACTATTCTTTGAGAAACGATGATGTAAACAAAAGGCAGAGAGCACAGTGAGGAAGTGTCATTTCATTCAGGGGCCACTTTATCTATTTTGTGGAAATTTGTCTCTGCACTAATGCTAATAATTCCCTCTGTTCTCACAGCTCCTTTAGGATGAACACATTTCAATATTCTAAGCTCATTCCAGAGCTGCATTCCTTTGTTTCTCTTTTGACCCATTAGTGGAACCGAAGCTGGTCAATCACATTCTTCCCTCCCGGAATTCAAATAGGTGGTGCACCTGTGGGCAAAGATGAGGATCGACCATCTCACCTCAATCCCCATCACTGCTCACAATTTCTAATACCATCATGAATCCAACCAAACCTAATCCTCTGATTTGCAGGTCACTATGTTTTCTCTCTCTCTCTCTCTCTCTCTCTCTCTCTCTCTCTCTCTCTCTCTCTCTCTCTCTCTCTCTCTCTCTCTCTCTCTCTCTCTCTCTCTCTCTCTCTCTCTCTCTCTCTCGCCTCGATTTTGCATACAAACAAAAAACAATATTTTAAAATTCCATTTTTTTCAGGCATAATTATTACACTTTATCTCTGGCTAATAAAACAAGTCATGTGTCCACAGGTTTCAGTGAGACAACATGCACAATGTCTAATTCCCCTTCCAAAAAAAATAGACCTCTCCAAAAAACTCGAATCTTCAGCATAAAGCAGGAGTATCTGTCCGTCCGTCCGTCTATCCGTCCGTTCGTCCCCGAACTATCCGCTCAGTTTTGAGGCTAGCCCCGCTAAACCTTCTGTGGAACGTTTTGGGGTCCCAGCAGATGTCGTAAGGTGGCTGGGTGGTTTCATAAATACTTCAATGCAATTATGATTTTAATTTTCAATCCATACAAAGTGATTTGTATCCATCCTTTCTCGCTGGCTGATTCGTCTGTATTGTGTGTCACATGAGAAGTCAAGTCAAGTCAGTTTATTGTCATGTGTTTAAAAACCAAGGTTTAGAAACAATGAAATTCTTATTTACAAACAGCCTTCTCACTCTATACATACATCGAAACAGCAATACTTGCAACAAACAAGAGTATAGCAAATTTACAACAGTATTGACGAACTTATAGCATTTTACAAATTACATATCGCACAATTTACATTTTACACAAATCAGCATAATTCAATTTAGTGGCAATTCAGGATGCAGACAACTTTGGGGAAAAAAAACCTGTCGCTATACCTGGTGGTATGAGTCTAGAAATTAAGATACCACCTGCCTGATGGCAGAGGTGAGATCAGTCCATGTACAGGATGAGTGGGGTCTTTTATAATGCAGAGGGCCTTTCTGTAGCTGCGGTTAATGTAGATATATAAAATGGCATCTATATTTGTTTACTTCATGAGTGTTTGTATTATGTTATACCGGGTGATGTATTTTTTTTTCAAAACCCCTAAATAATTCCCATATACTAAAACCTATATTTGTTAGGAATGTAATATTTTGCATCAATGCAGCCTAATGTTACAGAAAGACGTGACACGATTCTGAACGTTATCAAATATCACATGATTTATCAGGTATCACCTGAGAGTTATCAGGTATCACCTGAGAGTTATCGGGTATCATGGTTTGGGTTTCTGTAAGTTGGCAAATAATTATTGGCCCAACAATAAACTCAGAACGCCACAGCAACATAATCCATGAGTTTCTTGGTCAAATTCAAGTCAAAAGGTAATTCTGGTCAATTGTTTTGAAGTAATGGTGATTCATGGTGTGTGGACTCGTGACAGGTGGAATAGTTTCAGATGTGGAACAGAAAAGGAGGCAGGGGGAGGTTTGAAGGGCAAAGATGGGAGGGGTTTGATTAATTCTGAGGAGTTACTAGCTTGAAAGGCAAACATGGTGAGGGACCAGCAATAGATGGGCAGCCAGAGCCAGAGAAGGAGCCAAAGATGGATCGAGAGATGGAGGGACAAAAGAGAAACTGAACATTCAAATTCGTAACGCGTATCACTTCCAGAGTCCCTCTAGAGTATAGACAAAGGTTGGCAATCTTTCTCACAAAAACAAAGAAAATATCTGTCTGGGGAAAATTCTACGTTTTTCTGAATGCATATGGGGGTGTTTCCCATAACTGCAACAATACATTAAGGCTTGCGGTAAGATAGATTGTAAAAAAAACAATTAGTTTGCAAGTTTTTTTGGGGGTTTTTTTTTTTTGCTTCTCTGTTAGTTCTTTGCTTTAAGGAACTATGAATAATGCATTACTCAAAAATCAAAATTTCCTTCTGCAATTTCATTCCAATTTATGAAGCTGGTTAAATTTTATGATTGACAAGTCACCAACAGGTTTGAAAAGGGAAATTAATCATCTTGTTTGCAGAAATTGGTGCAGTATTAACATTATCTTGGATAAAAATTCATGTGAATCTATAGTTTATAAAATTGTTTCCCATGTGCACCTGCAGAATGAAAAATTCATATCAGTGCGAAATAGATTTTGCTGGCTCTTGAGCCAATTAACATCTCTGTATTCAATGATTTCAGGTATAAATTTTATTCTCAAACCATTCTTCCAAAATTCTCAAACCAGATCCCAGGATTCAGGGATAACACCTTTTCAGGCCTTTGTATTCAATGATCTTTCGTGGTATAAATTTTATTCTCAAACCATTCTTTCAGAACTAAATATTTTGGTTTAACAGACCCTCAGTAGCATAATTATTCCAGTGTCTGTTCTGATTCTGGGAGTTTGGTGGTTCAATTCTGACCTTGACTGAGTCACACCAAAGACTTCAAAAATGCTGTGTGCTGCTGCCTTACTTGATGCTCAGCATTTAAAGGATTTTGCACAGACAAACTCAATAGACTGGCATCCCTTGGGGGGGGGAGGGGTGGAAATTTCTTAATAGTTCTGTTGAGTGAAAAGAGGTAAAAGTGACATTATAAAAATGGCATTGCTCATACCAGTAGTGCCCTGGCCTAGGAAGTCATACTGTATCTCGTTTGTTGGCCGTTTGTTTGGTGGTCTGTCTTCTTCTTCGCCCCATAATCCAAATAGTTAGGGGTCGGTGACTCAGATCTGCCTTCCATATTTCCCTCTGTCCTCCGCATCTTCCTTTCTAAATCATTCAATCTTCAAAGATCTTTCCACCCCCCCCCCCACCCACCTCAATCTCATTCACCTTCTTGATATTTTCCCTCTAATTGGCCCATTCCATGCTTTCTTGATTAGTTCTTTATCTTGTTTTTCTCATCACATGTCCAACAACCACAACATTGTCTCTCTATTCCTTTCTGTGATACTAATCCTTGCTATGTTCACTGAAGCAACTCCGCTTCCATTTTTCTTAAAGCCCATGCTTCTGTGCCATACATTATAACTGGTATAATCACTGTCTTCAAGATTTAAACCTATTTTCGCAGTACCCTTCTTTCACAGACAACTCCACTAACCTCCTTGCATTTTTCTCATGCTGCCTTCACTCTATCCTGGATTTCTGCTTCACAACCTCCTGCTTCCATTGCGTTTGAAACAGGGTATTTTAATTTTGCCACTTGTGTCAACTCTCCACCACTTATATTGACAATATTGACCCTCTCTAAACTAGTCTTAGCACACACCATTGCCTCTGTCATCCGCGCACTCTTACTCTGCAGCACTTCCTTTGATTCTGCTGTTATGACTAAGTCAGGTGCGAACAGGAGGTCCCACCATTCTCTACCTCTGATGTCACTCAGCATGTCCAACACTGTTACAAAAAGGAAGGAACTTAGTACAGAACTCTAGAGTAGACCAACCTCCACTCTTAAATATTGCGAGTCCCCATTCATTGTCCTGACCCTGGCGTTGGCTCCCGTATGCATTTCCCTTATGATCCAAACAACCTTCTATGGCACACCCTTCTTCCTCAAACACAAATACACCACTTCTCTTGGAATCCTATAATATGCCTTCTCTAGATATATGAATGCCCAGGAGAGCTTCTTATTTCCTTCCAGTATATTTTCCTGGATCTATCTCATGATGAAAATCACATCCGCTGTTCCCCTTCTTTGCATGAATCCTGACTGCATCTCATCCATATTCACAATCTCCCTTAGCCTAAGATTTACAATCCTCTCCATTATCTTCATGGCATGCTCTATCAATTTTATCCCTCTGTGATTTGCATTGTCTAAGATGTCCCTTTTCTGTTTGAAAACGTCATGCTCTTCCTCCGAATAATCCAGTATCTTCTCCTCACTCCAAACTTTCTGAATCAACTCAAACATCCACTTTACTCCTCACTCCCAGCACCTTCACAAATGAGACCACAACTTCAGATGGTCCACAGGCTTTCCCTCTTTTAATTTTGTCAAGTGCTTTTCTAACCTCCTTCTCTTGAACATACTTCACAGGTCCCACAGTGTTCTCTGCCTTTGTCAGCGCCTCTCTCTCTTTTTCCACACTGAGTAATCTTTCAAAGTACTCTTTCCACATTCTCTTAATTTCCTCTTCTCCATGTCGTACTTGCATTTTTTTTTTTTTAAGGAGAACACCGAACTCTCCCTTTATCGATTTTGGGTCCAAAAAAATCTGGAGATAAACAACAAGTTGCAAATTGAAGAAGAAATTGAGGCCTCAAATCTAACTAAAAAGCAGAAGAGGAACTAGATATCTGTGATCACAAAGCATTAGCCTCCCCCAACTGGAGGAGGCTTACCCTTGGCCACTTGTGTAAACTCACCACCACGTACAATGGTGGAAATCCGATGGCCACTTTTTTTTGGACCATCATATGACCTTGACCTTCAACATTTAGGGATAGAGTCAAAATAAAGAAAATGTGTCTACATCTACAATTTATCCATAAAACTCAATTTAATGAAATTCGGAGGAAAATTATTCAATTTATGATCAAATAGGTATTTTTTGTTAATTCGGTCATAATCAGAAACAAGAAAAAGAACAATCAGAGATTGCAGACCCTCACCAGCACATATTTTGTGTGGTGTACTTTGTGTGGCGTTTGTGTACAGGTATGTTACGTAATTAATAAGAGACAAAATTAGAACTGCCACTTTATTACTGCTGGCAGTCATGACTAGCTACCAAGACGTCCTGCTTTGATGCAACCCCGCTTTGATCGGACACCTGACTCTGACCTATGACGTTTTTTTCATGATTTTTATTCATTATTCAATTGAATTTAGAACGGGATGAAAATAAATTAAATTCAAATCAAATGGAAGACCAAATAGGCACAGTCCTGCATTGGAGAAATCAGAAGGAACCCAAACGAGCAAAAAGCAAAGATGAAGTCATCAGGAGGAACCTCGATAGGATTTGCATTTTAGCTGCTACTCCACTACCCTCAAACCCATCCAGGCACAGCCAAGTGAGTCTTATTCACAAAAAAGATTAAAAAAAACAACAAAAATAACCCATATCAAAACATTAAATAATTCTGGCTGCCAGTCCTTGCGTTCAATCAAGGTTAAATTTAAAAAGTATTTTCCCCATCATGACGAGATCAAAAATTTGAAGTTTCACGTTGATTGATTAAGGGGTTCCAGAAAAAACATTATTTAATATTTTTTTCAATCCAATATGGCTGCCAAACCATGTGACCTATCAATTATTACTGAACAAACTTGAACGCCCATGGCTTGGGGAACATTTGTGTGAAGTTTCCCCTCAATTTGTCCAGCCATTCTGGAGAAGAAGGCTTTTATAGGTTTTAGGGTATATCCAATATGGCTGCCAAACCATGTGACCTATGACATCATATGTGTGAACTTTTTGTTTCGCATGGATAGGCAGTCAAACCTGTAAGGTTTTGCTTCAATCTGTTCAGCCACTTCAGAGAAGAAAAATTTTGAAGGTTTAATAAAAACAAAAAAACAATATGGTTGCTGAATCACGTAACCGATGACATCATCAATGATTTTTTCAATGGAATATTTTATCCCTGGGTCACTCAAAAATTTTCATACTGCAAAGAGGTAGCGTTCTACATATGCAATTATGACATCATAACAAAGGCACCGATGATGTCATAAAAGTCACATTTATTCCCCCATAAGGAGTACTTACCATGTACCAAGTTTCAATTTTTCCTTGGTGCAGTTTCAGAATTACAGAGATCCAAAGTTTTTCGATTTTCAAACATGGCTGCCACACCACTTGACCGATGACGTTATAATTATGATTAAAACATTATACGTCAGATTTATTTATGCTCAGGCTGACGGAGCGCGAGGCACTCACTCAGGCTGAGGTAGTGCGAAGCACTCACTCAGGATGACGGAGCATGAACCACTCACTCAGGATGACATCGCATGAACCACTTGCTCAGGATGTGGGAGCAAGAACCACTCACTCAGGATGACATAGCATGAACCACTTGCTCAGGATGATGGAGCACGAACCACTCACTCAGGGTGACAGAGCATGAACCACTCGTTCAGGATGACATAGCATGAACCACTTGCTAAGGATGACGGAGCACGAACCACTCACTCAGGGTGATGGAGCATGAACCACTTGTTCAGGATGATGGAGCACGAACCACTCGCTCAGGATGATGGAGCATGAACCACTCGCTCAGGATGATGGAGCACAAGCCACTCACTCAGGGTGACGGAGCATGAACTACTCGTTCAGGATGACATAGCATGAACCACTCGCTCAGGATGACGGAGCATGAACCACTCGCTCAGGATGACGGAGCATGAA
This sequence comes from Eptatretus burgeri, assembly GCF_056783735.1. Lineage (NCBI taxonomy): Eukaryota > Metazoa > Chordata > Myxini > Myxiniformes > Myxinidae > Eptatretus > Eptatretus burgeri. The sequence continues at coordinate 13,938,389 of NC_140970.1, forward strand.
CCACTTGCTCAGGATGATGGAGCATGAACCATTCGCTCAGGGTGATGGAGCATGAACCACTTGTTCAGGATGATGGAGCACAAACCACTCACTCAGGGTGACGGAGCATGAACTACTCGTTCAGGATGACATAGAATGAACCACTCGCTCAGGATGACGGAGCATGAACCACTTGCTCAGGGTGACGGAGCACGAACCACTCGCTCTGAGTGATGTGGCGAGGCAAAAGCGTCTACAGTGAGTAAACATTTTGCTCAGAATGACATAGCATAGTACAGCTATCGACTGTATGGTGTTTGGCATGTGGCTTAAGCATTCAAGCAAGTACTCCAATTAAATGCGTGATGTGGAATGGCTGGCCTGCTGTGCCTGCACACTATGTAGGATCCCTTAAACTTTAAAGCTTATCTTTACCACACCCACAGCAGGGAAAGTAATTAAATGAATTATTTCACGTAATGATTTATCCACAAATGAGTTGCAGATTAATGCAGAACAACCCTGGAGACATCACAAAGTTCAATTGCCCGTGAATTAAACATTGCAGATAATCCGCCATCTTCATGCTCCTCTGTGCACGTGTCACATGGTACATTGGTTCTGGGTCCACACAAAGGTTATAACTTAAAAAAAAAATTGCTTTGATTTCCTGGAGAGCATCTCATGAAACCTCCGAAAATATAGACAGATCTGGCAGATGCTATGGATAGGCAGTCCCTCTGGGGGACAGGGCGAGAGGTCTCGCAGTGAATGCATTAAATCATGTAGCTCATTTGAAGGTGGTTAATTTTGGCAGGCTTCTAAATTTTTTTGTTCACTCAATATAATTCGCCAAACAGTAGAAAAAGATAAGTTTATTGCTTTGGAAATTTCACATTTTCTTGTGTATGTATGGAGAAGGAGGGAACATAGCCTTGCTTGCTTATAGTAAATAGGTATATCAGCTTAGTTATAATTCTCGTTATTTCTTTAATATATCAGATTTCACAACAGATTTCGACACTTATTTAGTCCTGACAATATCCAATCCTCAAAACCGAAATAATATTTTGATGATATACTTTAATTAGTCCATGAGAGTAGACTGTGGAAAAATCGTTTCATGCAATGCATGAAATCACTCCAAGCTCCCAAGTTGAAAACTATAGCATTCACAAAAGTGATGTATACAGTGATTTGTAGCAATGATGAACAGGCATTCGATAGTATGAGTGAGGAAAGTAAAAAAAAAACTTTCTCGTAAATAAATAATTGTGGCCTATTCCAAGTTGAGGCATGGCTGAGGATGCCAAAAAACATGGCGGCTTCAGACCCCAGCGAGGTTACCCAGGAAACACCATTAAGACCCCGGAGAGCGAGGTGGCTGAGGATCGTCTGATGAAGGATATAATTAAATAAGGCCGTTAATTACCTTCAAAAAGGGTGTTTTAATTAACCCAAACATCCTATTTTTACTCTTGCGCTTCTTTGGAGTTTTCTTGGTATGCATGCAAAATTTCCAGCTGCTAGGTTTTATCGTTTTGGAGTTATGGAGGAGACACACTGACTGGCACACTCACACACACACACACACACACACACACACACACACACACACACACACACACACACACACACACACACACACACACACACACCACGTAAAATACTTTCCACAAAACCGCACAAATACCGAACAAAACAACTCCTGGTTGAGGTCTGCAATCTGTGATTGCTCTTTCTAGTTTGTGTTGCAACTCTTTCACAAGCCTTATATCATGCAAAAACTATTTTTTTCAACTTTCATACAACTCAATGTACAATATGTTAACAACAAATTCACATAAGAGATTTGTTTCCCTTTGTATGTGTGATCTGAGGCTTGTGGAAAAAAAGAAAAATTGCACATATATCGGACAATGGCATATTAGTTAAATTTTACATGATTTGCAAGCTAATAGAGGATGATGAATAAAGCAATATCACGTATGGAATTTGATTACAAGATCCCAGCTCATTAGCACAGTATTCCGATGGGAATGCCAAACAGGTAATCTGTTTATTGATAAGCTGCCATTTTAGTTATGTTTGCGGACATTTGTGATTGTTCGTAAATCTTCATAATTTTGTTTTCATCCAACATCTAGGATTCCAGCAGTCTTGTAACAATGAGACAGAAGCTTTGAAATATGGATTGAAAAAATTGCTATGCCAAAGAATAAGATGGCATCCCTGCCGAATTAAAACGAAATGAAGATAAGGAAGGATATGTGTGATGACACGATTTAAAAATGCCAATATAAGTTTTGATGATGCAAGTTGAAGGAAGGCAAATAAGCCACTCTAATGGTAACTAGCAATTTCCTCCAGAAAGTATATTCTTTGACCTTGGTTCTGCCTCACCGTTTATATTTCATGGCATGTCTGTTTCCTCACGTGTCTTGCTTACCTTCATCCAAGGCTGCATATTGTAAGAAAAAAAACCCCCCAGAAATCTGTGTTCACACATTTTGATATTTCAAACAGGGAGAATAATGTTAGGACCATGCCTCAAAAAAAAGGTGATGTTTAGCTTACCTTTGTTACAAGTGACTAGAAATGTAACCCAAATATACTTGCAATCAATGATGACATATAAACACATTTGTTTAGAGATTTAGTACAGTTTACAATACTGTAATCTTACAAAGAAAATCGTAATTTTCTTATCCCATTACATTATTTATTAATCAACGTAAGATATTTGAAAGATAGCATAAAGAGATTATTAGAATTTCTTCATCAATGACATTTTTCTCTTTGGTCAAATACTGAAAGAAATCATCAGGGTGAAGAGGCCGTTTCTATTCAGAAAACACTAATTAATGCACAAATAAATCCTCAGAAACACAGAGGGAGTCAATGGAAAAGAGAGGTATATTTATCCTCTCAGTAGGATTTAAGGAAATTTACAATGAGAAAAATTAACAAAAAGGTCAGAAATGGAACTTGGGGGAGAATTTTCTTTATTTAGGTAAACTCTCAAACTTGTAGGTAACGGCCCTTAAAGCAATGAAAAGGGAAAAAAGTAAATATGGATTAAAAATAAAACAAATCGAAAGGATTACACATAGTGTAAATATACCTGACGTTTTAGGCATTAAACTTCATCAGAGCAAGAGAGAAAGAGGTGGAGGGTGTGGGTTTATGGGGAGTGAGGGGGAGAGGAGGTTAGTGCCATAAATGTTAGATTTTCTTTGCTTCCAACGGTGGGTAGCACGAGTTGATAAAGCTATTATTTAATTTGTTCATCAATGCAGACAGGCACTAACCTTGACAAAATCTCACATTGCTTTGTATGAATATAATGATTCTTATGAATAGCACCCAGCCAGTGAGTTCCAAGGAATCCTCCAAAGTACATGGTGCACATCTTGTCCAGGTTTCTGAGTCAAGATCTGAGTTTGTGGCATTGCCCCTCTCCTTTTTTTCCCATTTACTACGCTTTATTCTTTCTTTACAAATTCTGCCTTTGAAGAGTACATCTCTTCAAGCTTGTTGGTTATAGAGTTTTAACAGATCTTGTCCGATCGTCAATCGTTTTTGTTCCAAAGGATGTCTCAAGCACAAAGTGCTTGTGTTGGAGTATTGTGTTTTCTGTTTAGTTCTTGAACCAACAACGTTAGCTGGTAGGGGTGCAGTTAAGGCCTAAGGGTTATGCCCCCCCCCCCCGCTCTCCTACCTCAATGAATCGGTACAGGGAGCCAGGCATGCCTTTATATGGACTTTCCAAAGCTGGAGATGTCAGCACATGAGCACAGATTACTGGACCTGTTTTTTCACTGTTTTAGTGTTGATGACTGTCTTGTTGAGCCCAATTCCTTCTCTCTCCATTCCATTTTATAGAATACAGTGCTGCTTTGGAGGAAAGGTAGAATCCAAACATTTCTATATGGAGGGTATTTTGTGCTACTAAGATGAGTTTGTGGAATGTTCATATTGCTGGCTGACTTCGGGAGCAATACATGAGATGGGGTCTTGCCAGAATAATTTTTTTTTAAATATGCATATTCTGAGCATGCCAGGTTTGGTGCATTCAGGAACTCTTGATGTGCTGTGAAGAATTGTTTTCCTTTCTAAAGGGTAATGGGTTCAGCGGTTAATTAGGTCTTTGCTTGATGTTTTGGAGGATTCGATTTTTCTTTGAGCTTGCTTGCTTGTTTTGTTCTTTCTCTCTCTTTTCTTTCTCTGTCTTTCTTTTTCTCTCTCTCTCTCTCTGTCTCTCTCTCTCTCTCTGTCTCTCTCTCTCTTTCTCTCTCTCTCTCTCTCTCTCTCTCTCTCTCTCTCTCTCTCTCTCTCTCTCTCTCTCTCTCTCTCTCTCTCTCTCTCTCTCTCTCTCTCTCTCTCTCTCTCTCTCTCTCTCTCTCTCTCTCTCTCTCTCTCTCTCTTCATTTATATATTGACAAGAAAGGTGGCAGAACCCATTCGATGTTTCCCATACCAGTTCCATTTCGAGTTGTGAGAGTAGTTGCATCCTTACGATAATGTGTGTGTGTTTGTCATGCTCGTACTCCGACAGTTCTGAGCCAATTACATCCAGACTTGCATCAGAGGATCAGCATGACCCCAATTAGTGTTTTGGAGTGTTTTATTCTTTGCCAGTGGTCTTGGGGAAAGGGAAACGCAAATTATCTATGTAAATGTATATCGTGTAGCGCTGCCTCCAGGTGGGGGAGGGTATAACAAGTCTCCACCATTTGCAGTGCAGTATTCCTGTCCCCACATTTTCCAGTGCCATGAGGTGTTTTGAATTATAAGCAGGAGGTATGTTATTTTTATTCATGCATGTAACCTGGGGTTTTGTTTGTGCATACAGAACTGTCAGTTGCCTCTATGCCACCCAAATAAAGGTATGCGTCAGAAGAATGTGTTGCGTGCTTGGAACAAGATCGCCTGTTGGGCGGGTACTTTGCTAGTAGTAGACAATAGTTAAGTGCTCTCACATATGAGAGTATTAATACAGCAGTTTTCTAAAACTGTTTTTCACTTCCAAATACATGATTGTTTCTGCATTGCATCTCATCCATGGATAGATCCTAAATGTATTTGAGAACAGAAAAAAAATCATAAAGTATTATTGATGCTACTGCAGTACTAGACAAACTAGAATAGTGGGGTGACTTAGCATAACAATTGTGCATTTTGGAGGAAAGCACCAAATTTGGCACACTAGTAGCCTAACATATTGTGAACAGATTTGGATATTGGGCCATCTAAAAATTTTTGATGGCAGTGGAAAATGGCTGCCACAGCCATCAGCGGCTGAATTTGAGATGGCCCAATATCCAAATCTGTTCATAATGTTAGGCTACTAGTGTGCTAAATTTGGTGCTTTCATTGCAAAATGCACAATTGTTATGCTACATTTAGCTAAGTTGCCCCACTAGAAGGGCTCTCAGTAGAGTGCATACCTCATAATGCCTGATCCACAATAACATATTGGGCCCAATACATTTTTGAAAAATGATGGTATACAGTGCTATATCGTTTTTGGCCCTCTCAATGATGAAGAATCACTTAAAAAATTCTAGTGATCAGATCCGGATCCAGATCTACAACAAAATCGAAACAATTCTTCATTGTCACACACCAATGTGTCCACAAAGTTTCATCCGGATCCGTCCATAACTTTTTGAGATATTGTGCTACATATCGGTTTCACCCGATCTCTCAATGGTGAAGAATCACTGAAAAAAATTATCGTGGTCCGATCTGGATCTTCCACAAAATCTAATCACTTCATCCTAGTCGCACACCAATCCTGTCCACAAAATTTCATCCAGATCTGTCTAAAACTTTTTGAGATATCCTGTATACAAACAGAGAAACAGACAGAAAGGGGTGAAAACATAACCTCCTTCACCTTCGGTGGCAGAGGTAAATATTGAACTCTTTATGAATGGAAATTCTGAGATAGAAAGCTTTTCAACGACTTTGAATCCTTTTCCTCTTAGATTTCTTCAGCATCTAAAAAACGTGTCATGTATGATAAGCATTCCAATCAATTTCCCGTAATTAATGCAATTATGCACAATATTGAAGGAATAAAGAAACATGAGCAGTCTGTGTTCGAGATAATGCTTTATATTGGCTTTCTTTCCTATGTTTATATTTTGTTATTGTACACTTATTCAATGACATATCATCGGTTCATTATTTCAACCATAAATTTTCAATCATAGCGATTAGCAAATGTACTTTAATTGTGCATTGAAAAAATGCAATTAATGCTTTGGTTGTTTCTTTTGACAAGAACATTGATTTTGGAGAAGCAGTGCAGGAGAATGTCTTTAAAAGGAACCATTTCATGATATTGTATACCGATAGTGTTTCTACATGTAAGTAATAAGGCTGAACATCAGGCCTCAAGGGACTGGAAAGAAAAAAGTAAATAATTGACAATGATGATGTTTTAAAATAATTTTGCTACAACCGTACATCGATTTTTAAGCCGAGTCCTTTTATTATTACAACGTAATATCTTTACAATCACATATGTGTACATGTAAACACAAAAACACTGCACTGTAAGATCTCACTTAACGTTGTAGTTATGTTCTTGAAAAGTGCAACTTTAACTGAAACGACTTTAGCGAATCCAATTTCCCCATAAGTAATCATGAAAATAGGGGTTGTTAGGTTACAGGGGAATTCTTTTTTATCATCAGATAAAAGACATTATTTACATATAGAGGATAATTTTAAAAATAATTTTAAAGAAACAATTAAATATCATCTCCAGCTGCTTCAGATCTTCATTGGTTAGATCTTCTCTGTGTGCTTGCAGAAGTTGTGTAACGTTGACTTCTTCCACCTCATCAAAACCTACTTTATTGGCCAAACAGAGGGTAACTTTATTCATAGAGGGGCCAACATCTTTAAATCCTTTCAAGTCATTGAAGCATTTAGGCTACAACTTCCCCCATAGAAGATTCATGCACACCTGAGTAACTTCAGCCCAGGACCCACTGATGTTATCAATGCAGTTGATGATGTTTCCATCATTTTAGCACATAAGCATGTTGCAGCTATTCAGGTAGATCACTACTTGTTAAACACCTGAGATCGGAGAGTATGATGCAACCACTGGATGAGAGGATGAGAGGATGACGATGCACAGATCGATGTATATAACACCTTCACTGTACGTACTCTGGGTGAGCTTATACACCAGTACTTACAGTACGAATTATAATGTAGCTTTATCAAAATGATGAAAGTCATTAATTTGGTACTAAATTAGAGGTTTTCAGGTATTTCATGTGGAAGAGCTTGCGGTAGTTATCTACTGAACACAACGTTATAACGGAACAGTGAACGACTTGAAATGAGGATGTTCTCGAATAGATCAGCAACTTAACGGAACAATGTAAACTGGGACGATGTTAAAGCAAGGATTTACAGTACATATCTCTCGATATAAAACACAGAGTGTATTTGTGTGTTTGTGTATTTGTCTGTCCCCCTTCATAAAGCCGATTTAAGAAGGGTTTTTAAAGGCCAATCTTTTAACATGGATGTGTGTACACTCCGGCCTATTTTTCATGGTTAAAAAACTCGAAAAATATTTTTCATAAAAGAGTAATTACATCTCTTCCATGTAGACGGTGACTTGCAACCGGGCCTCAAGGGTGGTGTACAGAAGTGTTGAAAAAAAAAATACAAGGCACAGGGAAGTCAAATCCACGACACATGATGTTCAACATGCACGGAATAAAACGATTGTTCATTTACGTCCGTAGGATGTCCAATAAATAGAGAAGATCTAAGCACACCTGACGCTAGGCTGAGGCTTCGGACTGTGGCATGCTCACGAGGCTGTTCCATCAAAATGAAAAGTCCAAGAAGACAAAGAAAATAGGTTAACATTTGTACATGTGGTGTTTTGAAATAATGCTTTTTCTTGTGACAAAATATCATATCTTCCAGTCTCCTTGAATATTTTGAATAAAATAATTCCAACCTATGTCATTTTTGAAGGAGTTTTATTCATGGATGTATAAATATATAAGAACACTGAACAGGTTCCTCCCACCGAGACCGCATCAGTGGAGAACGTGCAATCAGAATTGACCTTGATGACAGGTGTCTATTAGACTGTTCTTGTTGATATGTATGTATATATATACATATATATATATATATATATATATATATATATATATATATATATATATATATATGTATAGATATATAGTTATACATATATACATGTACATATATATATATATATATATATATATATATATATATATATATATATATATATATATATATATATATATATATATATATATACATATATATATATGTAGGGTGGATTTACTGGTTCTGGCTCACTTTTCCCCATGTAAATGAATGGGGGATTTTCAGCGATTCCCTTTTTTTTTCCCTAAAAATAAACCCCCCTTTTTATCCGTTTTTCCCTGCTGTGCAGGGGTTTGGCTTTTTGTGAGGCAATGTTTTATGGCCAGATGCCCTTCCTGACACCAACCCTGGTCGCCTCTTAGGGCACACAGTGATATGGTACACCTATTCTAACCGGAGCATACACCGGGACCAGTACACTGGCACTCATTTCGCCGACCTCGGAAGGATGACAGGGTGAGTCAACCCCCTGGTGTTAATTCAGCAGCCAACGGGGCTTGAACTCAGGACACTGGGATCCCAAGCCACCACCCTAACCACTAAGCCAACACCAGGCTTAGCCAACACCAGGCTTTGTAGGTATATATATTATATATATATATATATATATATATATATATATATATATATATATATATATATATATATTCAAGTTATTATATTATATATATAACCAGGCTATCCCAAGGTATATTTATTTGTCTCCCCTTTTAACCTGGAGGTTGAACAGCTCACTCATTGAACCTATAAAGATTTGTTCATTCTCAAATTCCTTCAATGGTTTTATTTTCTTTGCACAATAATCCCCATCTAAAATATTGACAAACAAAACATTTGAATCTCTATATATTTTTTAAGATACCCCTTTTGTGCCATTACGAAATGATAAACTTCTCTTAATGCTCTTGTTTGACCACCACCTGAGCCACATATCATTTTGAGATTATAGTAAATTGTTTTTTCATTGTTCAATTGATAACCATCAAAGTTTTCAGTCCATTCAAGGATATTCATTTTTTTCTTTACATCCTCTAACTTACTACTTTTTAAATTGATTCGCTTTGTTTTATTTACCTTTGTTTTAGTTATTTTTTCAATAAGACTTATTTGATATTTTTCACATTCATTATGTTTTCCATTTATATACCAAGACTGAGATTTTCTCCACTCTTTAGTTTGATTAATACTTGATTTAACCATTTATATATTGCGAAAAAATGCGGCGGTAGCCCTTAAAAAAACCCTAACCCATCTTCCCATCGTTAAAACACAATCTATTTTATACACTCTATCATACAATATCCATATGGAACACAATCTATTCCATTATCTAAAATAAATCTCTTATCATCAAAGGCTCCTAATGCCTTTTTATTTACTTCTTCACTATATATGTTATGTTTATAACTTCTTATTGTATTTATTTTCCTATATTCTTCTTTCTTATTCATCAAACAATTATAATAATTTCTAAAAGTTATTGATTTCTTTATTACATATTTCTTTATTCCCTTTAACCTCTTATCAATCTGATCACCATACTTATAAGCATATGCCTTTGCTCTCAATCCAATAAACTCACTCATTACTTTTCCACCCAACTCATCCTTAAACTTACCAATAACCTTTTCATTCTTTTTGGAAAATAACTCACTCTTCTTGCTGAAATTACTTGTATCATATACTCCAATATTTTTCTTCATATCTTTATGAACATCATCAGTTTTTATATCTAGGATAAAACTATCAGTGTCCATACACCATATGTTTCAACAATGAAACATTTTCACCATACTCTTTCTTTAAGTCATTATACAAATAATCATACATCAATATCTTTGATAAATCAAGAACTGCTGTTCCAATATAAATTGGTTTATCCATTACAATACTTTCCTTTTTCATATGAATTGCAGAAAAGTTCTCTGAAAAAACCTCTTCTCTGTCAAAACTTGGTTTATTTATCAATCTCGAAGCTTCTTTCCAAGATGTTGTGAATCTAATGTTTTGCCTGTTTCTAACATTTTCCATAGTCTTCCAAATACAGCATTATTCATTAATTTATAAAAGTCCCCTTCAAATTTTACTTTTGTATTTGCTCTCCTATCTGTATTGAATTGAATATACTTTTTCACCCAAGGACTTTGTTTAAATTTTAAAAATCTATGAATTTTAGCTATTCTCAATCCTTCTCTCAAAAACTGTTTTAAGCTTCTCTGATGCAAAACATATCCTTCTTTATCATAGAATGTTGTTAATAACTTTTCTGTTGATTTACCTTTGCTATTAAAACTTTTATGATAATCACTTAACCATTCTTTCTTTGGGGTTTCTTTCTCACATGCAAAAGGAAGATCTTTATGCTTATTATGAAGATCACTCGTGTACCTCAAATCAACTTCAAAATAATAACCTTCTTCTTCGTCATTTAATTCCTCTTGAGAAGAAATAACAATATTCATCAAAGCCTTTTCATAATCCTTTTCTTCCACCCACTCTAATTTACCATATGGCAGAGTTTGAGACATTGCCCATCCATACAAATTATTAGCATCAAAATACATCAAATAATTACTATCTTTTTCACTATCATAATTTGGAAGATATTTATTATTTGCTTTAGCATATCTTTTTGAACATACTTGTGATATTCCACCTCTCTTGGACTTCTCAATCATCAAAAGCATATCAACATCACTGATTAAATCTATATCTTGTTTTGTCATTTTCAACATTGCACTCCAACCTAAACCAGGAGCTGTGAAATAATGGGCAGGATCTAATCCATAACAATTTTTATTATGACAGAGTGATCTAAAAGCTTCAAACACATCAGCTAACAATAAAACATCTGTTTTTAGATATAAATCATGATATTCTCCAAGGTTCTTTATCTTAAATATTTTCCATATTTCTTGTGCGTGTTTATATTCTCTATCACCTATCTCTTCTTCATAAAGGTTATTATAGAAACTTTCTTTTGAAAGTTGTGTTTCTTTAAATCTCATAAATGAATCCATATAATCATAAGGATAAATTCCCTTACTTGTAAGAATTTTCTCTTTACTTTGAATTTCATTCCTTGTTTGAATTTCCTCTCTCGTAAGAATTCCTTCTTTAATCAGAATTTCATCTTTAATCAGAATTTCCTCTTTAGTAAGAATTTCATTCATTGTTCGAATTTTCTTTATAATTAGAATTTCATCTTCAGTTAGAATTTCTTCTTTAATTTCCTCATTAATTAGAGTTTCCTCTTTACTTTGATTTCTCTCTTTAATCTGAATTTCCTCTTTAGTGAGAATTTCCTCTTTAGGAAAGAATGAATTAAGATTTGGAGAAGAGTCCGTGGAGCTTAGATTTGATGTGAGGTAGGCTAGTGGTGTTCCCATAAACTTGTAAGAATCTAGAAACCTAATACGAGTTAAAGGTTTTGTGAATATCATTTTTGTAAATGAAATATACTTTTGACTTGTGTTTGTTATGGCAGAAATATTCCCTGGTGTTTTTGAAAGTTCATTTATAAATAGATGTGTATCATAGTTGGCGCTGTTGTGAAGAAAGACTGGAATAAAAGAAGGTAATTTATAATTAAGATTACAACAGGAATGAGCGGGACCTCTATATTTACCAGTAAGATGACAATGATCCCTAACTTTAGACTCCTTAATTTCCCCCTCACAAATATGACAGATATTGTTCTTTCTAAATTCTAATTTTTCTTCTTTGGTTAATTTCATCGGTTCATTTGTTTCTTTCATTAATTTAGTGAGTCTTATACAATCCTTTTCTAATCGTTTTACAAACTCTTGTGAAGCTTTTTTCCACGATAATGTTAAAGTTTGTTATACTTTTCTCCAACAGATGATTTGATATAATAACAGAAACCACAAGGAATATGTTTTTGATATTTATTTGTATATGATTATTTTGGATTAGGAGAAGCAATATTTATCTTTTTAAGGATACACTCAAAATCAGCGTATATCACAAATGGGTGCATGATAGATTTATTATAATCTTCAAAAGAAATCTTTTCAGCAGGTTTAGGCATTGTAATTACAGCTGATTTATGATTACTACAATATTTTGAATGTTGTTCTAATCATTCTTTTGTATGAAATGAATTAAGACATCGCTTACAAGGATATATTTTGTTTGCTGTTCTGAATACCTGAGAAGAGATTAATCTTGATAAATTATTGATGTATGTGTAATGTGAATTCTAGCCACTGAATTAATACACCAGGGGGTTGACTCAGCCTGTCATCCTTCCGAGGTCGGCGAAATGAGTACCAGTATACTGGGCCGGTGTATACCCCGGTTAAAATAGGTGTGCCATATCCCTGTGTCGTAAGAGGCGACCAGGGTTGCGTCAGGAAGGGCATCCGGCGTAAAACATGTGCCAAATCACTATGCGGATCATAATGGATGATCCGCTGTGGCGACCCCTAACGGGAGCAGCCGAAAGAAGGAGAAGAAGGAGGAGTGTAATGTGAATTCTTTCCAACACTAAAATATAAAAGATCAATGTGTGTTTCTTCATTTATATAGTTGTTTGAAATTTTTAATATTTGAACTTTATTTGTATCCGTTAATCCATAGACATTAATAGAAAGATTATTCTTTTTCTCAAATTTAGGAATATCTGTTAGTGGCATTGGGAATTTAAAATCTTTAATGTCCAAGGTATTCTCATATTTCATATATTGTTTTACTCTTTCTGAATTACATTTTGGTGGATGAAAGTGAGCAAGAACAGACCAGAGAAAACATTTATTATCATTGTTCTTAATATTAACAACTGCCTTCTTTAGTTTTATTTCTTTTGGTAATTCAATATTAGAAGAAGAAGCTTTAAGAGGGTTTGATTTTAGAATGTGTATATCTAAAAAGATGATTTTTTTTTAATATTGAATCCACTTCCTACCACTGTATTATCAACATCCTCCTCTTGTCTTGATAGTTCTTCATAAACCCCACTATTCAAAAAATCTTGAAATGATGTTATAAAATGAAGATCTGTTCTCATATAAGGAGTATGTTCTTCATCTTGTCTTTTCATATTCATTTTCACTTCCATATAAAACTTTAAAGTTTTCATTTCTTTTAATGTCTTTTTAATAAATTTTTCAACATCGGGTTTCACTGTTTCAATTGATTCAGCTATTGATGATGGACCGGGTTCTCCAAATTAAAAAATCCTTATTTTTATATGCCCTTTAAATGCCCCATCAGTGTTTTCAATATAATAGTCTCCCTTTACTTTAAACTCATTTTTCTTGTGTTTTTGTGATTGAAGATGTTTTGTTATAACTACTCTTCAAAACATCCTTTGAACAGATATCACAATGTTTTCTTTCCAACTCAAGAGGAGATATTTGATGAAATACATTAAATGTGTGTTTGTTGGTTCGGAGGTGTTTTCTATAATGTTTATATTTGTGATTACAAACATCGCAGTACGTTGTATTCACCATATTTATAGAATAAAACTTTGCTTAAACTAAAATTTTCTTGATGAAAATTTCGTTTAATTTATAGGTGAATCTGTGCTTAAAACCATTTTATCCTCCAACTTTTTCACTTCATAAATACAATGTTTCAAGACACAAAAGACAAGTTTCAATCAATCTCTTCATTTGTTAAAGATACTGAGAAATATGTCAAGGATGTAAAATTGAACAAAGATAAATATAACAACTATTGTATAAAAACAATTATGGTAAATAATATGAGTTCTTCAATTTCCTTCAGTGGAAGGGCTTTTAGTATACCTGGTAGAACATCAATTAAAGTATCTCTAACAAAAGTTTCTCCTCTCCTTCTGGTAATATATTCAAAACTAGAAAAAGCCATGAAACAAGAAAAAGTATCAAAAAACAAAAACCTTATGGATGAAGCTTTAGAAAAAAAAGATAAGACCATCTGTAATATGCAAGGAGAAATTTGTATTTTTTTCAACAACCCTAAAGATGTAAATCCTGATGAAATAAAGGATGTTAATATATCAGGTGAAATGACATTTCGTTCAATAGTAGTTAACGATCATGCTGGTCTTCCCCGAGTCGATGAAGAGGCGCCAGTCTGCAGGATCGTGATCACACCCAAGTTCTTTCAACAGACCGTTGATGTCACTGCAGAATGTCATCGTGTCTTCCATCTCAAAGAAGTCAGACATGTCTCTGTGACGTGCTCTGAACAAGGATATCTTGGTGTTAGGTTCAAGTAGATTCCACTGCTGCAGCCTTGATCCAAGCAGCTCTGCCTTCGCCTTTGACAGCGAGAGATCTCTTACAAGATCATTCAAGTCTCCCTGGTTCAGAAGGTGTGATTCTTGTGTCGGGTTCAAAAGGTTCATCATCACCATCCTCTTCACCACTGCTTACAGCTATGTTCTGATCAGCTGGAGGTGTTGGAACGGGGTTCTCGTCATCATGAGGCACAGGTTTACGAGCAGAGACGCAGTCAGCGTACTTGATGTGACCTTTATTCTTCTTGTTGAAGCCGGCGATGCTTGTGCAGCAGAAATAACAATCATCATGATGATTCTGCGGCTCACGCCATATCATGGGCACCGCAAATGGCATGCTCGCGCGCTTGCCCACCAACCACTGAGTCAAGGTAGTGTGACAGCTTGTGCAGCAGATGTGTGGTGCCCAGCTCTGATCTTGGTCCCCCACCTTACACCCGAAGTAGTGAAAGTAGGCGGCCTTCATTTTCACTGCAGTAGATATACTTCGCTGTTGATCTTTTTTGGTATACCGACCACAGACATAACAGAAGTTGTCAGGATGATTGGTACAGGAACGCCTACTCATCTTTATCTGAAAGAAAGAAATATAACACAAGTTAACAACAATTGTACGAAATAGACATGTTAAAGACATATGTAAATTTCATTGAAATCCTGACTTCTAGGCAATGGGAATATTTCTGTTCCTGAAAATCCTGACGTGATACAGCAAAACGGTTATGATTTTTGAAATCAGCGTACCCAAATTAGTCTTAATCACTTTACACATCTCCAGTAAAAAAATTTTTTTGAAATTTGTTGTTCAGTGTTATAAATGTCTTTCAATTCTCTTCAAAAATCATTGATCTCTTCAATAAGAGTATTCATTTGATGCACCTCATCGTGATATGTAAACTCAATTTCTTCCAACGACCTGTCAGGAAAAAAAAAAAATCAGAATTATCATGATTTAATTTGTAATCATTTGCTTCATCGTTCAAAGAGAAAACCATACACAAACTTACCAACTTTGTAGTGAGCTGTTTTGTTCATCGGAAGAGAGTGAGTCCATGTCTCAGTTGTAAAAATGAAAATCCCGTCTGGCAGAAACTTTGTCTGGTGAATCACTTATAAGGCAATGATGAGGAAATTACCTAAGCATTGGGTGCGGCCACAGGAAATGACAGCTTGGAAAATAACTGGGAGATATATTTTCAAAACATACTTAAAATGCCCTAAAATGGTTTTGATTCAAATGTTTTCAGTTCGTGTTCTGAGATAAAATATAAACACGAGACCTTGTCTCACAGAATAGTTCCTGTTTTTCTTTTCACAGCACGATCGTGTCAAAAAAACACTTCCTCATTTTCACGGCATGAACTGAAAACATTTGAAACAAAACTTTTTTTATGGAACGGTTTATACACAAAAATGATTTGCAACTCGGGCGGTGGCCAGATGAGATCATTAAGAGAAGTTTATCATTTCGTAATGGCACAAAAGCGGTATCTTAAAAAAAAAAAGATTCAAATGTTTTGTTTGTCAATATTTTAGATGGGGATTATTGTGCAAAGAAAATTAAACTATTGAAGGAATTTGAGAATGAACAAATCTTTATAGGTTCAATGAGTGAGATGTTCAACCCCCAGGTTAAAAGGGGAGACAAATAAATATACCTTGGGATAGCCTGGTTATATATATATATATATATAATATATATATATATATATATATATATATAATATAATAACTTGTGTATATATATATATATATATATATATATATATATACACAAGTTATTATATATTAAATATAAAAACTTGTGTATATATATATATATATATATAATAACTTGTGTATATATATATATATATATATATATATATATATATATATAATAACTTGTGTATATATATATATATATATATATATATATATATATATATATATATATATATATATATATATATATATATATATATATATATATATATAATATATATACCTACAAAGCCTAGTGTTGACTTAGTGGTTAGGGTGGCGGCTTGGGATCCCAGTGTCCTGAGTTCAAGCCCCGTTGGCTGCTGAATTAACACCAGGGGGTTGACTCAGCCTGTCATCCTTCCGAGGTCGGCGAAATGAGTGCCAGTGTACTGGTCCCGGTGTATGCCCCGGTTAGAATAGGTGTACCATATCCCTGTGTGTCGTAAGAGGCGACCAGGGTTGGCGTCAGGAAGGGCATCCGGCCATAAAACATTGCCTCACAAAAAGCCAAACCCCTGCACAGCAGGGAAAAACGGATAAAAAGAGGGTTTATTTTTAGGAAAAAAAAAAGGGAATCGCTGAAAATCCCCCATTCATTTACATGGGGAAAAGTGAGCCAGAACCAGTATATCCACCCTACTTATATCCTTAAATAAAACGGCCGTGTATTCCAAAGATACAGAAGTGTTGATATTATCTCCAGGTCATACAGAATTCACAGTTCGAATTAAAATAATTTTTTATAAAGAAGGGCGTATCCTTTGTATGAGAATAGAACAATGGGGGTATGATATGAATGATTTAGGGTATAATTGGTCATTTAAAATTAACCTCGAAGACCTGGAACAATTAAATCAGTCTCGTAAGGAAGAATATTATCCACTTGGTATCGAGAATGAGTTTTGTGGGGCCACGATTAGTAAACAACAAATAAAATAATTTAATAAGGGTAAATATAATAATGGTTTTGCCCTTGTTTATCTCATGAAAACAGAAAAAACAGGATTATATATAATAAGTAAGGAAATACAAAATGATTTAACTATGGGAAGATGGGGAGGTGTTTCGTGCCATAATATTATTCTAACATATATTTCTAATACATAAATGACAGCAAGAAGGCTTCAAGAAAATTATCATTTCTGTGTCCAAGCATACCTTCAAGAAAAGGGTATTCGGTATTTTAATAAATATGTTCTACAACATAAGAATGAGGTATTTTCAATAAAAGATTGGTATTATGCTGATGTTGATAAACCGACAACTTTAGATTTAATGAAAATGTTAAATAATGAAAAAAATTATAAAGTCAAGAAAAGGTAAGGCTCTTTTAGAAATTCAAAAGAAATTTTCTTGGTTTCCTGTTGTAAAAAAAATTATTTTGGATACAGGAATAACAAGAAATCCTGATGAATATATGTATGATATTCTATGGGGTGTAAGCGATTCAAGGATAATAAGGGATTAGGAAGGAGTTGAAGAAGAGAGGGAAGAGGAGGAGAAAGAGAAGAGAGAGAAGGAGGAGAGGGAGAAGAGAGAGAGGGAGGAAAGAGAGAGGAGAGAGAGGGATGAAAGGGAGAAGAGAGAAGAGAGAGAGGAAGGAAAGAGAGAAGAGAGAGAGGGAGGAGAGGGAGGAAAGAGCGAGACAAAATAAATATCAAAATATGGAAACCAGTGAGATTAAAAAAAGATTGGTGGTATTACAGAAAATAACTCAACCCACCGAGGAGGAAAACAAAGAATTGACAAGTCTATTTGCAATATTTTCTTCAAGACTATTGACATCACCAAGCTATTCATTTTAATTCAAGTTTTTCATTTTTTTTTTTTCTTAAATAAATGGAGGAGAGAGTGAAGGCATTTCTAAGGATTCTTTATGTTTTAAAAATTAAGATTCAAATGTGCATGTTGGAAACTAAAAAGGTTTTTGCACTCTGCAGGACTTTTTCACATAAATAAATGAGTTATTGTCTCAAATGTAAAAAGAAAACTAACACTAAAAATATTTCATATATTAAAAGTAAAAATAACAGGGTTATACAAAAAGGTATATGTTCGGTGTGTGGTTCAAAAAAAAATCAATTTATCTCCAAACACAAACGAGGAGGAGATATACAAAAGTTTTTATCAGGAAGTAAATTTACAGCTACTGGAATACCAGGGGAATTACATCTTCCAGGGTATTCTTTCTGTGGTCCAGGCACAAACTTGGATAAAAGATTAGATGAGGTAGACAATCCTAAATTCTGGAGTAAGCCTATCAATAGAGTTGATGAAGTGTGCATGAGACACGATATTGATTATGGGAATACCACAACGTTGGAAGAAAAGCATGAAGCCGATAGAGAAATGTTGTATAATTTGTCTCTGATACAAAATCCAACCTTGAGAGAAAAAGTTGATCGGTTCATTGTGAAGAAGATGATCAGTGCTAAATTGAAACTTGGTCTTGGAAATTCAAAAAACTTGTAGGCTCCAATGATGTTATTAAGACTGAAGAGCAATTAGCTGATGAATTACATAAACCAATATTCACAAAGTTTCAGAGAAGGAAAGTTTATTCCAAGGAAGTTGATTATATCTGGTCTGCTGATTTGATTGAACTTAATAATGATAAGGGGTACAAGTATGCTTTAACCGTTATTGATTTGAGGAGTAGATATGCGTGGGTTGTGCCATTAAAAAACAAAACAGGTAATACTCTTATGTTAGCCTTTCAACAGATATTTAATAAAAGTAAGAGAAAACCTAAAAAATTGTGGACTGATGAGTGTAGAGAGTTTTATAACAAGACATTTATGAATTTTCTAAAAAATAACAGTATTACATTATACAGTACCTTTAATGAAGGGAAGGCAGTTGTTGTTGAACGTTTTAATCGTACCTTAAAAGAGAGACTATATAAAAAATTCACACAACTCGGTTCACAACAATGGTCATCTTTTATTCAGGATATTGTGGATAAGTATAATAACACGATTCACACGTCAACAAATATGAAACCATCAGAAACATTTACAAAATTAAAATATGAAAAAGAGATTAATGTCAGAAAACCTAAGTTCAAAGTTGGTGATATCGTAAGAATATATAGGTGGAAATCTCATTTTGAAAAGGTTATGTTAAAAGATGGACCAACGAGCTTTTTAAAATTGTTGATGTAATAGATACGGTTCCTTGGACTTATAAGATATATGATTTGGAAGGGGAAGAGATTTTAGGTTCATTTTATTCACAGCAATTACAAAAGACAAAGATAAATTGAAACTTTTTTGACTCCGCCCATTTTTGACTCCACCCACTTAAACCCCACCCCACACAAGCTCCACACAAACCCCACCCCCACACAAGCTCCACACAAACCCCTCACAAGCTCCACACAAGCTCCAAACAAGCTCCACCCATATTCATCATATTCACATAATTAGTGATTAGTTAATTAGTTCCCCACACACAACATGTTTATTTAATTAAAAAAATTATCCACCCATCCACACAAGCTCCACTCATCCACCCATCCACCCATCCATTTATCCACACAAACCTCATCCACATAAGCCTCATCCACATTCACCCATCCCACAAAAACCCTGCCCATATAAACCCTGCCACATAAACCCTGTCCACATAAGCTCCACTGAAGCTCCGCCCACATAAACCCTGCCCACATAAACCCTGCCCACACAAGCTCCACCCACATAAACCCTGTCCACATAAACCCTGTCCACATAAACGCCCTCCCACAAGCCCCGCCCACACACGCCCCTCCCACCGAAGCCCCGCCCACACAAGCCCCTCCCACACACACCCCGCCCACACAAGCCCCTCCCACACAAGCCCCACCCCCCTCATCCCCCCTGTGCGCCCCCACCTTTGACCCACCACCTACCTCATCCCACCCCCACCCTTCCCCACACACACACATGGGGAGGGGAGGGATGGGATGAGGGGGTGATGGGTCATTGGGGGAGCGCACCTACCCCCCTTTATCCTCTTCTTGAAATTTAAAATCAAGTAATTGTAAACAAAACAAATATAATTTATTAAAATTGAAAATATTAAATATTCATTTGCGAGAATGTATAATCTTTCCCAGCAATCTTCTTCAGATGTCTTGTGATTTCGAAACTCAGACACCATATTCTGTTTTGAAACAAAAAGTGGATAATAATTAGGTTTTATAAAGATAATTACATGGTAATATGAGTAAACCTCGTTGACCACTGAATTAACACACCAGCCTCGTTGACCACTGAATTAACACACCAGGAGCCTGTCATCCTTTCAATGCTAATAAAATGAATTCCAGTGTACTGGCAAAACCGCGTCCAAACTAATGATGCAACCAACATAAGACGACATTCTAAAGAGAGAGTGATATTAATTCAGAAACATTTACCTCGAGAAAATCATGTGTTGCACAAGATTGCTTCAACAGCTGATGTTGTGTGATAGTGCTGAAAAAAAAAAATAATAAGTCAAGGGTATAGATGAAGAGACAGACAGAGAGAGATACAAACAGACAGGGAAAGCGATACACACACACACACACATGCACACACACACACACACACACACACACACACACACACACACACACACACACACACACACATACACACACATATACACACACAGACACACACATACACACATACACACACAGACACACATATATATATACACACACACACACACATATATATATATATATATACACACACACACACACACACACACACACACACACACACACACACACACACACACACACACACACACACACACACACACACACACACACACACACACACACACACACACACACACACATATATATACACACACACACACACACACACACACACACACACACACACACACACACACACACACACACACACACACACACACACACACACACGTGTCTCACCATTGGTTTAATTCATTCGAGATCAGAGGCCGTGATAAGACTTCGTACCACTCATTATAAATGTATTTCAATTCTCTTCTAAAATCATTGATCTCTTCAATAAGAGCCATCATTTGATGCACCTCATCGTGATATGTAAACTCAACTTCTTCCAAGGACCTGTCAGGAAAAAAAAAATTTATATATATATATATATATATATATATATATATATATATATATATATATATATATATATATATATATATATATATATATCAGAATTATCATGATTTAATTTATAATCATTTGCTTCATCGTTCAAAGAGGAACCAACTTACCAACTTTGTAGTGAGCTGTTGTCTTCATCGGAAGAGAGTGAGTCCATGTCTCTGGGCCGTGATAAGACGTCGTGTCAGTCTTTAAAAGTGTTTTTCAATTCTCTTCTAAGATGATTGACCTCTTCAATAAGAGCATTAATTTCATGCACCTCAGGAAGAAAGATCGCTCATGTCTCAGTTGTAAAAATGAAAATCCCGTCTGGCAGAAACTTTGTCTGGCGAATCACTTATAAGGCAACGACGAGGAAATTACCTAAGCATTGGGTGCGGCCACAGGAAATGACAGCTTGGAAAATAACTGGGAGATATATTCTCAAATTGTATGAATCATTTCCAAAACATACTTAAAATGGTTTTGATTCAAATGTTTTCAGTTCGTGTTCTGAGATAAAATATAAACACGAGACCTTGTCTCACAGAATAGTTCCTGTTTTTTTTCACAGCATGACTGTCTAAAACCACTTCCTCATTCACACAGCACGACCGTGTCAAAAAAACACTTCCTCATTTTCACGGCATGAACTGAAAACATTTGAAACAATTTACTATAATCTCAAAATGATATGTGGCTCAGGAGGTGGTCAAACAAGAGCATTAAGAGAAGTTTATCATTTCGTAATGGCACAAAAGGGGTATCTTAAAAAATATAAAGATTCAAATGTTTTGTTTGTCAATATTTTAGATGGGGATTATTGTGCAAAGAAAATTAAACTATTGAAGGAATTTGAGAATGAACAAATCTTTATAGGTTCAATGAGTGAGCTGTTCAACCTCCAGGTTAAAAGGGGAGACAAATAAATATACCTTGGGATAGCCTGGTTATATATATAATATAATAACTTGTATATATATATATATATATATATATATATATATATATATATATATATATATATATATATATATATATAATATATATATATATATAATATAATAATTTGTATATATATATATATATATATATATATATATATATATATATATATATATATATATATAATATATATATATACCTACAAAGCCTGGTGTTGGCTAAGCCTGGTGTTGGCTTAGTGGTTAGGGTGGCGGCTTGGGATCCCAGTGTCCTGAGTTCAAGCCCCGTTGGCTGCTGAATTAACACCAGGGGGTTGACTCAGCCTGTCATCCTTCTGAGGTCGGCGAAATGAGTGCCAGTGTACTGGTCCCGGTGTATGCCCCGGTTAGAATAGGTGTACCATATCCCTGTGTGTCGTAAGAGGTGACCAGGGTTGGCGTCAGGAAGGGCATCTGGCCATAAAATATTGCCTCACAAAAAGCCAAACCCCTGCACAGCAGGGAAAAACAGATAAAAAGGGGGTTTATTTTTAGGGAAAAAAAAGGGAATCGCTGAAAATCCCCCATTCATTTACATGGGGAAAAGTGAGCCAGAACCAGTAAATCCACTCTACTTATATACATACACATATACTATCGAATGCAACCCGTCGCTTCGCTGATGGGGGTTATAAAGGAGGGGCGTTGAGAGAGGAAGGGGAGGAAGAGAGGAGAGAAGAGAGAGGAGGCAGGAGGGAGGGGAAGTTAGTAAGGGGGAAAAGAGCGAGGAAGGGGTGGGAGTTGGGGAAAGCTACACCTCACCAAATGTTGCTATAAATCGGGAGGGAGGGATGTGAGGAGGGGGAGGTGGGGTTCATAAAGAGAATGACATGTGAGGCCTAATGACTGAACACAGACAAAAAATAACTCATGTCAGAACAGCTGTACACACAATGACCAACAGAGTTTGTAATGTAATCCGCTGGCACATCTGCAAAAGCTTTTATGTCTCAGTTCCAGAAAATTTGTGGGAACATGAACCAAAAATAATCACTGAAAACAGGGAAGTACCTACAGCTCACGTATGAACGAATGACCAAATCGAGCTTGAACATCAAAAACAAAGTGTTGCAACCAGATATCATACTTAGGTACAAAAGCAAGAGAAGAAGGCATTGCTGATTGAGGTGTTAATAGCAGTGATTTTGGACTAAACAATGCAGAAATAAAGAAAATGACCAAACACCAAGACCTCAAGAATGAATTGAGAAGATCCTGGAAACTGAAGAATACCAAAGTTGTACCAGTGATAGCTGGATCTACAGGAATGATGACAAAGAACCTCACAGAGATATTAAACATAGGGGCAGTACCCTTGGGCACTCACCTGGTATGGCTGGATTAGATAATCAGGCAACAGTAGAGGATAAATGGGGTTGTGAGGCAGCCATTCAAATGATGGGGAAAAAGAGAATAAAAACTTGCTGACTCAAGCCCCAAAAGGCCAAAATAGGAAACTCATTTATCCCCTTCCCTCTCACAGAAGCAAATGTAAAATAGGAGACTGATTTCCTCCCCCTCTCATACAAGCAAATGTAAAATTGAGACTTACTGATTAAAGCACTTCTTCCCTTTTATATTTTCATTCCACTCAGATAGTGAACCAACAAATATTTGTCTATGTTCTACTTTGGAGAATAACTTAATTTTCCTGTTACATTCATCACCATCGAGTATATTCACAAATATTACTTTGGAACTTAGTTCTTGGTTTAAATGTCTTTGTTGAGCAGAAATGAAATGATAAACTTCTCTCAATATGAGTGTTTCTACATGTAAATGTAGAAACAGTGTCTTATATTAATCAATATAAATGACTTATGTTGGTAAAGATGGTTCTATCTTTGGTGTATCCTAATAACTGAATACTGATTTATCAAATTATTACACAAAGGCACAAGGCTGAAAAAGAGAAATATAGTATAGCAAAAAATATTAATATGAAAAATGCTTATAAATAAATTTATTATCCATGCCTGACTGACGCGAATGACTTGGTGAGATTAAGCAATTTAACACAATATATATCCTTAAATAAAATGGCTGTGTATTCCAAAGATACAGAAGTTTTGATTTTATCTCAAGGTCATACAGAATTCACAGTTCGAATTAAAATAATTTTTTATAAAGAAGGGCGTATCCTTTGTATGAGAATAGAACAATGGGGGTATGATATGAATGATTTAGGGTATAATTGGTCATTTAAAATTAACCTCGAAGACCTGGAACAATTAAATCAGTCTCGTAAGGAAGAATATTATCCACTTGGTGCTGAGAATGAGTTTTGTGGAAGCACGATTAGCAAACAACAAATAAAAGAATTTATTAAGGGTAAAATCAATAATGGTTTTGTAATAGTTTATATCATGAAAACACAAAAACAGGATTATATATAATTAGTAAGGAAATACAAAATGATTTAACTATGGGAAGATGGGGAGGTATTTCCAGTCATTATATTAATCTGTCATATATTTCTAACACATAAATAACAGCAAGAAAGCTTCAAGAAAATTATCATTTCTGTGTCCAAGCATACTTTCAAGAAAAGGGTATTTTTTATTTTAATAAATATGTTCTACAACATAAGAATGAGGTATTGTCAATAAAATATTGGTTTTACACTGATGTGAATAAACCAACAACTTTGGATTTAATTAAAATGTTAAATAATGAAAAAATTTTAAAGTTAAGAAAACGCAAGGCTCTTTTAGAAATTCAGAAGAAATTTTATTGGTTTCCTGTTGTAAAAAATATTATTTTGGATACAGGAATAACAAGAAATCCTGATTAATATATGTATGATATTCTATGGGGTGTAAGCGATTCAAAGATAGTAAGGGATGAGGAAGGAGTTGAAGAAACTGAGACAAGAGAGAAGGAGGAGAGGGAGAAGAGAGAGAAGGAGGAGAGGGAGGAGTGAGAGAAGGAGAAGAGGTAGAAGTGAGAGAAGGAGGAGAGGGAGAAGAGAGAGAAGGAGGAGAGGGAGAAGAGAGAGAAGGAGGAGAGGGAGGAGTGAGGGAAGGAGGAGAGGGAGAAGAGAGAGAAGGAGAAGAGGGAGAAGAGAGAGAAGGAGGAGAGGGAGAAGAGAGAGAAGGAGGAGAGGGAGAGAGAGAGAAGCAGGCAAGGGAGAATAGAGAGAGAGGAGGAGACAAGGGAGAAGAGAGCGAAGGAGTCAAGGGAGAAGAGAGAGGGAAGGAGAGGGAGGAAAGAGAGAGAATAAATAAATATAAAAAATATGGAAACCAGTGAGATTTTCAAAAGATTGGGGGTATTACAGAAAATAAATCGATCTCAACGCACCGACGAGGAAAACAAAGAATTGACAAGTCTATTAGAAACATTTGCGTTGACTATTAACATCGGTTTCAGGGAGAAGATATTAACGAGAAAGTGGAGATGTAGAAGAGAAAGAAGGAAAAGATTATATTATTGGTGATGTTGGTGTAATTTACTTTGATTAAAGTTTAACATTTTTTTTCTTAAATAAATGGAGGAGAGAGTGAAGACATTTCAAAGGATTCTTTATGTTTAAAAAATTAAGATTCAAATGTGCATGTTGGAAACTAAAAAGGTTTTTGCACTCTGTAGGAATTTTTCTCATAAATAAATGAGTTATTGTCTCAAATGTAAAAAGAAAGCTAATATGAAAAATATCTCATATTACACAAGTAAAAATGACAGGGTTATACAAAAAGGTATATGTTCGGTGTGTGGCTCCAAAAAGAGTAAATTTATCTCCAAACACAAACGTGGGGGAGATATACAAAAGTTTTTATCAGGAAGTAAATTTACAACTACCGGAATACCATGGGGAATTACATCTACCAGGGTATTCTTTCTGTGGTCCAGGAACAAACTTGAATAAAAGATTAGATGAGGCTGACAATCCTAAACTATAAGCAAACCTATCAATAGGGTTGATGAAGTGTGCATGAGGCACAATATTGATTATGGAAATAGCACAACGTTGGAAGAAAAACATGAATCCGATAGACATATAGACTCCGATGATGTCATTAAGATTGAAGATCAATTACTTAATTAATTACATAAACCAAGAATCACAAAGTT
Organism: Eptatretus burgeri; assembly: GCF_056783735.1. Classification (NCBI taxonomy): domain Eukaryota; kingdom Metazoa; phylum Chordata; class Myxini; order Myxiniformes; family Myxinidae; genus Eptatretus; species Eptatretus burgeri. The sequence continues at coordinate 13,964,730 of NC_140970.1, forward strand.
TCAGAGAAGGAAGGTTTATTCTAAGGAAGTTTATTATATCTGGTCCGCCGATTTAATTGAACTCAATAATGATAAGGGGTACAAGTATGCTTTAACCGTTATTGATTTGAGGAGTAGATATGCATGGGTTGTCCCTTTGAAAAACAAAACAGTTAATACTCTTATGATAGCCTTTCAACAGATATTTAATAAAAATAAGAGAAAACCTAAAAAAATTGTGGACTGATGAGGGTACAGAGTTCAACAACAAAACATTTATGAATTTTCTTTAAAATAACAACATTATATAAAACAGCACCTTTAATGAAGGAAAAGCGGTTGTTATTGAGCAATTCAATCGCACATTAAAAGAGAGACTATATAAAAAATTTACTCAACTCGGTTCTCAACAATGGTTATCTTTAATTCAGGATATTGTTGATTAGTATAATGATACGATTCACACCTCAATGAATACTAAACCATCAGAAACATTTACAAAATTAGGATATGAAAAAGAGATTAATGTCAGAAAGCCTAAGTTCAAAGTTGGTGATATAGTAAGAATATACAGGTGGAAATCTCATTTTGAAAAAGGTTATCGGGTCATTCCATGTCAAATCAGCCAAAAAAAATGAAATTCTGTGGTGACCCCCTCAGATTTTCCTGAAAAAATTCTCAAAGCTACCTTAACATATATGAGGAAGGTTTGCCAAGTTATAGCTCAAAATTCCAAGTAGTGTCCGAGATATGGCCCCACAAACACCCTCGGGGTGTTTCAATTCTGGCAGTTGCAAGTTGCAGATTTGTATCTGAAGCATTTTTGGAGGGCTCTAAATTCCTGTTTTACAAACAGAGTTCTGAAAATTCACACAAATGGTGTCTATTAGTGATGCTTTCAGAATGTGACATAAAAAATGTTCTCATTAAAATACTTTTTAAGAGAAGTACTCTCAAAAGTAGTGATTTGTAACATGCAGTCAAAAAAATTTGAGTTTTCAAATTGCTGCCAACAGTCAGTCTATTCATCATGAAGAATTTTGTTGCCTGATTTACATAATGTAGTGACTGGATCATTTACACAAGAAAACTGAAACCTTTTGGAGAAAAATGTTGGGTGCGATAGGTGTCTGAACTTTGCTCCAGACTCAACGACACAAATTTACCCCGGTTTTCCCTCAAGTGTTCAACATGTTGACAGTTACACAGCTCTTAATTTTTTTGTCACTTAAAGACACATACATGGGCAAACTGTGGAAGAAAATTCAAGAGTTTTTCTCAATCCCTTCTGTTTTTAAACGCTTTTTATAAAGGCCCACTATTTAATAAAAACATGTTCGATGAAAGATGTAGAATAAAAGCAATAGGTGTGCTTTTTAAGTGGAAGCCATGTTAAGAATTCCTAAGCTGAATATCCTCGTCAGGAGATATACACATATGCTATTGAATGCAACCCGTCGCTTCGCTGATGGGGGTTATAAAGGAGGGGCATATGCTTTGGAGGGAGGAAACCACCATGCCAAATAAACACACACACAAACCTGATTGAACCCGCATATGTGCGTGATTGAACTGCACACACACACATACACACACAATTATATTTATATATATATATATATATATATATATATATATATATATATATATATATATATATATATATATATATCTTCTTCTTCTTCTTTCGGTT